>NC_057804.1:528369548-528740148 GCF_018294505.1 Triticum aestivum | reverse complement strand
GGCGAGGGAGACGATGGCGGGGAAGCGTCATCAGGCCAACTGCTTTTCTCCTCTTGCAGTTGGGTTCGGTCGACGAAGACTCCACCGGCTCGCTCTGGCAGGACACCCTCACAAACGGCACCCTGTAGATGCTCGATCCTTCAATCTCTGGTGGATGCTCCATTTGGGATCGATACTCCCACCACCGCTCCCTCACGATCGGGTTCGGTGAATCTGTTTGCTCCATGGCCCAGAGGAGCAGCTCTATGTACTCCGGCGCGACTCCCTCCGGGATTATCGACGCCTTTTCGCTCTGTTGTAGATATTTGGCCATGGATGTCGCCGTCGCTGCTAGTTGGTCCTTGTTGTCAAACCAAGACTGTATCTCCAACATCCTAGCTAGCTTCACAGGGCCGCCGTCTGCGATCCTCACGTATCGGTTGTACTCCTCCATCGATCTACTTCTCCACAGCACCTTCACTCGCCGGCGGTGGTTTTTGAATGGAAGAGGAGAGGAGCAGCGCTGGTTTTGGATTAGAACGGGAGAGGAGCGACGCTGGTTTTGGACTGGAATAGGAGAGGAGGTGCGGTGGTTTTGAAATGGAAGAGAAGAGGAGTGGCGCTGCATTTAGATTGGAACAGGAGAGGAGCGGCGGTGGTTTAAGAGAAGAAGAGCGGAAGAGCGGCGCTGGTCTTGGAAGTATATTTTTGTTCTTTTGCGTATTTTGGGTCAAAGTTTGACCACGTACTGTATTTGACAAGCAAAATGTGAATGCATGTCACCAAAAATTGTATCGTTTGGTTCGTATGTGAATGTACTTTCAAATTATATTATTTTTGCAACGTATAACATGTATTTTATGTGCGAAAATCATGGTCAATTATGACCGAAAATAAAAGGGAGACTAGTTAATGTGGGGTCACTTTCTTAATTGAAGGGTACATTGATTTTGATTTTGATCCAGTCACAGCGCGCCGGCCCTCTTGTCCAATCCTAAATCGCTGGCGCAGGCTCCTCTCCCTCTTCTCCATTGCAAAACCACCTCCTCACCTCTCCATCATCTCCATTCCAAAACCACCGTCTCGCCTCTCCCTCTTCTGATCTTCTCCATTGCAAAATCACCTCCTCTCCTCTCCATCATCTACATTCCAAAACCACCGTCTCGCCTCTCCCTCTTATGATCTTCTCCATTGCAAAACCACCTCCTTATGCACGTGGCCCGGAGGCGCAGTTGTCATCATTTTGATCTGAAGCGCCGGATTATAACATATAACACGAAAAAATGCCACAAGACAAGAAATCATAACCTCACTGCCCAAAGGAGACAACATGAATCCCAACGGACAAACTAGACGAGGAACAAAGCTCAAATTAAAGATAAACTCGTAGAAAAGGGGTCCATCGATAGATGTCCTAATTAACATAGCCGGCTTGACCTAGATGGCAGACGAGTAGTCACTGTTCGTGCATGTGCCCCCAATGACTAGCCCAACTCAGTTGTCGCTGTTTAACTCTCGCAGTGATCCGAAGCACATGACACCTAATTTTGCGAGATGACAAGAAACCTTTTTTTAGATTTCTCACCACAACTACAGCCATGTACAACACAGCCTACACGATATGTAGACGATAGCCAATCCAGGCGTGTCTGCTGGAGTCTGGTCACATGCATGGACGAACTGGTCTTTCGTTTCTTGCAGGGATCGTCCAGGCACCAACGTAGTACAACACTTCTCTAGTACTATCGCTCGTCACCCTCTTCTATTAAGTCACCCGACTTGCGGGGCCGGGGAGTGTGCCTATGGTTGGTTCTCAATTGCCGTCCCACATGTGTGTGCAAACGCAATATGACGCGCGTTCCATTCGGAGAGCAGCGTGCCAGACCGACCGACCGTCTGGGGTGCGACGCGAACGCGACGGTCGTGCTGTATACCTCGTACATGTGTACCGCCGTTTTCTAGACGCTTTGCTCCATGGCGCGGGTGCAATCCACGGATACAAAATTAGTATACTATATACTATTTAAAAGTTGAGGGCGGGGCTTTTCCTATGCGGTAGGCCGCGGGGCAGTTCCTCCTAGTCGGTTCGACAAAGACGCGAGAAGACAAGGGAGTAGGCTGTTGCAAACGTAGAGCTGTGTGATTTGATAGCGAGTTACTGCTGGACAGGTGGGTCCCCGTGATCATGGGAAAATGGAAAGCCACTACCCTGTCGTCAGCACGCTGGTAGTTCGCTCCTACTCGTCCCTGCATGTCCTTCAATACTACGATGGTTCGCTCCTAGTCGTCCCGTCCATTCACATTACGGCAGTTCCACTAATCCTAACCCTCCTCCCAAATCCATGGCGTCCCAAATATCGACGATTGGTAGTGAGTACAAGGTTAGAACCATCACCAGCGATGAGTTCGACGTCATCTACACCCGTTCTTCCGTGACGGTGAAAGGATGCCTTTCTCGCTTCAGCCGCATGTTCGAAAACTCAGATGATGAGTGGGTTGGTGGGCTAGAAGTTTAATACACCACAGTCCTGGGACCAGAGAAGAATCTAAAGGACGAAGAGAGGAAGAAGTCCGCCGTGATCCAGGTTTGCGTACATAACGTTTGCTTGGTCCACCACGTATGCCATGCCGACATTGAGTGCCAGGATTTGAAGAACTTCCTTAAGGTCAAAACAGTGAAATTCGTTACTGTAGACTTTGGTAACGACAAAGAAGTCCTGCATCGGATAGGCCTCGTTGTAGGAAACACCTTCGACCTCCAGAAGAATCGGCTGGTGTCCTCTCGTTAGCCTTCAATGCTGACCCTGGCAGGAGCCATGGTTCATCCTTCGTACGGTAAACTGGAGAAACCTCCATACACGTTTCATCGTCATGCATGGCAGCGGAATGTAATCGATATAAACCACATCCACTATGCTGCAATGGATGGCTACCTTTGCTTCAATATCGACAAGGGTTGGATGAAGAGCAACAGCCAAGTGTGCGGTTCAAGCAAAGAAGTATCGGCCAAGAGGAAGAGGGACAAGGACGAAGTCGAGGATGTGGACGAGGACTCCGAGTAAGGTGGCAGTGTCGTTGCTCATGGTGGTTCTAATGCAGTGTCTACCGAAATAGTTGCAAAGTTTAATTTCAGGTGTGCTTAATTTAATTTGAGGGGTGTGTTGTGCTGAGCCCCCAGCAGAACTATGTTATGTTTCTTCTTGTTACTCTTAACTCTTCAGTAAGCACATACTAGTATTTCTTACATTTCATCTTTTAGTTTGTATAGTACTACCACTCGTTTCTTCACATTATATACGTACAATATATATGGCCAACATCATATGGCCAGCAGTTTAGTTGTCAAAGAATTTCAGGGTGCTTAGTTTTGTCAAAGAATTCCAGGGTGCTTAGTTTTATTTGAGGGGTGGGTTGTGCTAGACACCATTATTGTGACTAGCCTTCTTAATAGTACTATATGCATAATTTGGCGATGAGCGCTCTGTATATGTACCACCTTTTTTTTATTTCAAGTTTTGCTCCATCGTGCAATCCATCGATACTACTGATGTACAAAAGTATACATTTTTTAAAAGGCTAGAGGGCGGGGCAGTCTAGCTTGGTCGGTTTCACGAGAGGCGAGGGCCTTTGCGATTTGACGGCCTCATTGCTGCTGGAAGGTGGGGCCTTGTGATTTGACTGCTCGTATAAATGCGCCGATGACCTAATCGAGGAGGAGCAAAGAAACGTGCGGTATACTCAAGTTTTCCACTGGAGTAGTACTGCGACGGAGGAGCACCAAACACGGCAGCCCAGTGCCATATGACGATAAAAAATGATCTAATTTGCTAGTCATCTCATTGTTAGCATTGTTATATTCATTCCCTCAAAAAACAAAAACCATTGTTCTATTCATGCCTCGCAGAGAATGTGACACGTGCGGCGAAACACCTGAAGCAAAACATGAAACACAGGAGCAAAAGAAGAAGGAAGATTATCACCCCAAATGACCTAATTCGCCGCAGAGTCGTAACTGCTTCTTCATCGCCTCCACGACCTCCATCTCCTTGCACGTCTCCTCCGCCATCTTCTTCATTTTGTCCATGATGCGGGATTTCTCGACGCGAGCTTTCATCATCTGTTCCACGGCCGCATTACGTACCTTGACAGCAGCCGGGTGCTCGATGCGAAGCTTCGCCAACTCCTCCTTTTGTTCCATGACGAGGGCCTACAGCATCTTCATCGAGGAACTACTTTTCTCATGCAGCTTCTTCCAGCCGGCATTCTTCTCCTTCAACAGGTCGATCTCGTGGCAGAGCTTCGCCTTGTCCTCCTGAAGTCGCAGGATTTTGTGGGTCGCCTTCTTCTCCGAGGCAATGCTCTTCTTCAGCAGCATCACCAAGCCGGCGGTCAACTCCCCCTGCCGATTGAGCTCAGCGGGCATGTCGTCGAGGCTCTCCTTCAGCAACTCCATCAAGCCTTGGATGCAATCCTTCTGCTTATTGAGGTGCTTCTTGAGATGATCGGGCATGCCGTCGCGGGATAATGACTCCAGCTCCGCCGGCTCGGCATGTTCGGCTCCGCGGCTAGGGCGCTCCTGGGAGCCATCGCCTGCCCGTGAGAGATCTTTCGAGGTCTCTGCGTGGCGGTGAGCCCTCTCTTTTTTTTCTACAGCCTTGGTTGCTGCTCCCTTGTTACGAGTAGTTCTCGACCTAGAGCTCTGCTCACCATCCATGGCAACGACGGACGAAGAAGAAGCACTTATGAGGAGGAAAGGTAGAGTAATTTTCGGTTAGGTAGTTCCCCTTTTTATAACCTAAGTACTAGCACTAGTAGTACTAATACCTGCATAGTGGGAACACGTTCAGGTTTGGTACGTACTAGTAGGTGTGAGCAGGCTTTCGAATGTGATGGGAACAAGGTAAAGATTAATTGATGGTTTTCGTTTCGAGGCCCGAAACGGCTCCCGATGAGTTTAGCGGAACATAATTTCAAGTACTACACTGCTCAAATGCGTAAATATTATGTTACTATCAAAAATTGGCACAAAATACGAAGGAGACCAATGGAAGTACTACTAGCAACCCACGATTTAACTACTCGCATGCGCACAGTGGAGTAATAATGTCTTTCTTCCGCCCTCATGTCCACTCAATTTGCATGCACTGTATTAATTGACCATCAATGAAGTGAACGACTTTACACGCGTCAAATTATCACATGGGGTGGATCTTGGTACAAAATTGCGTCTGCCCGTGTACCCGTGTGTGCGTGTGAGGGAATGAGTACGTGTGTGGCGTGCGTGGACATCTTTGCTTCGTGCATGTACCGCCAGTATGGCTCAGGGAGGACAAGTACATTCTTTTGGAACCAGCAGCACATCACTGTGATCAATCCACGCAAGGAGGTCGCGACAACGCCTCCACATGTGCCACGTGGCTTCATGAACTGTAAGAGAGACACCGTGTAGCATGCCATTGGTATTCTAATTTACGTGTTTTGCACATACTCGAAGTACTAGTAAGGTACACGTGCACTGCACGCATCAAATTTTGCAACCAAATTATGAATAAATACCACACTATAGCATGTAAGCTCCGAGTCATATATGCGTGATGTAGCCCTTCGTTTAATTCTTATAGTTCATCTCATTCAAAATCAATTAGTTTTTATAAAAAATCTAAGAACGCGTGAATAGGAAAAACATGGGATTATAGTGGATGTCGTCTTGAATCCTACAGGATTCTACGAGTATTTGATTGTGCATAGAAAAAACGTATAATTCTTTCAAAGAGGTTTGAGTGGATGGGATGTTTCCTATGAAATCTAGTGCAAATGAATCATATGGAAAAATTCCTATGGTTTACAATCCTACGAATCAAACAACCAAGATAGGAAAAATTCCTAATGATTAGAATCCTTCAAAATTCCTTTGAGAATCCTTTGAATCAAAGAAGCCCTTAATCTATTTTATGATTCATGGAATTGTGCGTTGTAAAGCATAAAGTAAAAACAAATAATGGCAATTCAACTAGAAAAAAAGTTTGGGCAGTTATGATACGGAAGATTCTAGAACATAAGAGAACCACTGTTGTTTTGAGGTTTGTGCATTATGCTTAAGTTCAACCATGGAGTCTGCTAGATTGTACATGCGGCAAAATCCGGTGGGGGGCTAGAAGATGGTGCGAGGTGCCGAGTGGAGGGAGACTATGAAGGAATGCATAAGTGCGAGAACGATATTTAGAGAGAGGGGGTGAACACGTGCGCTGTTGCACGCAGTGGCGGAGCCATGAAAAATAAATGAGCTAGGGGGCCAAGCATTGCTAATCCTTTACGACGAGGGTCAATTCATGAAATTAAACCTTTTTTAGCAGCAATTGTCTAATGATCACATTCATATTAGCCTCGATATGTAGTGATGTTAGGGGGGGGGCAGGGCCCTTACTGCCCCCAGTCTTCGCCATTGTGCACGCGTCTGAGAGATGAAGTGGAAGGCATGGATGATGAGAGGGGGACGTTTGATATATAATTAATGTGGGCGTATTAGCTATTTATGTTAATTCTATATAGAGAGGTATGGATTGATCGATGTGGACATGGGAAAGAGGGTGAGACCTCACTAGATATATCGATTGATCGGTTTGTTTGGAAAACTATGAAAGACCTAGCTATATACACACATACATAGAGAAACATCGATCGTTGCGCATGCACGCGTGAGAGATAAAGAATGCCCGGTATGATGGAGCGGGGGATGTGTGTGGGTGTGTGCCTTCATGGGAGACCGACCTGAAGAAAAAGATTGCATGCATGCGATAGATAATGCCGACTGGTAGTGTGCGTGTATGCATGCATGAGAGGAAGTTAGTGGTACAATTATAAAGAGAAGACTACTGCGTGGGTGTAAAAGAATAGGTGAGGTCATAATCAATGTAAAGTTGAATTCAAATATTTGAATAAGAGATCCTGATGTTTGAAACCCATGCATGCATGAATATAACAGAGATCTGCGCGGGGTGGTTTGGAAATGAGCATGTTGTAATGTATACACATTGAACAAGGTCAGACTGATTTGAATTTGAGATACGGATGGCAGACATCATTTGCCCACGTCGCATCCGTGCATGGACACACTATTCTAATTGGAGATGATGGGCGGCTTCCGCATCACATATCTATATCTATACCCCTATATATATTATATTATTATTTTTATATTGTGTGTGGGTAACTTTAACTTTGAAAGATGGTCGTTGGATGAGGCGAATTCGATGGTCCAAAGATGGAAAATTTGAACACTATTGGTCATTGGATATCATCTAGATTCCACCAGATTTCGCCACATGTATAATCTAGAAGACTCCATGGTTGAACTTAAGCATAATGCACAAACATCAAAACACAAGCACTTCTTATTTGTTCTAGAATCTTCCGTATCAGAATTGCCCAAATGTTTTTTACATGATTTGCCATTATTTGTTTTTACTTTATGTCTTACAACGCACAATTCCACGAATCTTAAAATAGATTAGCTTTCTTATAAAAACTAGATGATTTTGAATGAAATGAACTATAAGAATTAAACGAACATCTACATCATGCATATATGACTCAAAGCTTGCATGCTATAATGTGGTATTTATTCATAATTTGGTTGCCAAATCTCATGCGTGCAATGCACGTGTACCTTACTCTAGTCTAAATGGTGTTTGTGTGTGTGTTGTGCGTGTTCAGGTGCAAATTGTTTTTTTGGGTACACGTTAAGCTTGTTCTTACGAAATTTCAAGCCGCGCCTTGTTATGCCGAAAAATGAAGCTAGTGTCTCTGTCTATCGTGCTGCGAAACTCCCACCTCTTCAACCCGCGCCTTGTTAGCCCAAAATATTTAAGATATATCTTTGTCTCGTTGTGCTCCGACAACTCCCTCCATCTCAACCCGCGCCTTGCTATTCCGAAATTACAACGCGCGTGAAAACTCCCACCTCCTGTGAAATCCCGACACGTGAAATGCCTGTGGTACCCCTGAACCAAAAGAACCGCCTCAAATCGGTGGGGGGTACTTTCGTAACTTACCCCACATTTCGGACAAGCGTGTCTCTAAGCCATGGTTCCCCACTGCCATCCCATCTGCCCACCCATTCATACACCAAGGCCGCGAAAACCCGTGACGAAACCCCACACCCTGCTCCGTCCGCCACCCAGCCGGAGCCTCTTCCCCGACGACGTCGTCCACAGCAACACCTCGACGTCCTTCATCCACCGTACCGGATGAGGATCCGTCGTCGATCTCATCTTCCCGCTGGTTCAGCCACCCCGTCCTCCACCTCCAAGGAGCTACCCCGACGTTCCCCTCGTCTTTCGCGCCACCTCCATTCCCACACCGCCGTCTTCACCTACACCACCGGAAGAGCATCATCATCACCGTTTCCTCAGATGAAGCTACGGCCTAATCGGCACCACCAAAGAGGTTGTACACTAATTGCTGCATTTTCTTATTGATTCGATCTCACGGTGCTGCCGGTGCTCGGTACCGAGCCGACACGGCGCGGCTCCATCCACGGCGGCGTCGCCGGCCACTTCCACCACGACGTTGCTCCCTCGGCGGCGATGTCCACATCAGTAGGAGCTGCTGCTGCTTTAGCTCTCGCTCGCGCTGCTGCTCTACTCATGCTCTCGGTCCCCTGCCTGGTCTGCTCTTGCTATTGCTCTTGCTCGCGCTGCTGCTCTCGCTCTTGCTCTTGCTTGCGATGCTGCTCCGATTTGGCTACACTTCAGTCGACTGAATCGACTTTTGGGTCAATCGATTTTCAAGGGGTGGGCTCGCCGGGGTGAAGGAAGAACCAGCCGCAACGGGGAGGGGGGCTCGCCGGAGAGCTGCCCCACTATCTATCTTAGGGTTCAGGATGTGGGCGATGGTCGCCGGTGGTGGCGGGGCGGTGGCGTGGGGATCGCCAGAGAAAAATCTCGGCATGGAGGGGGCTAGAGGGATGGCCGGGGCGGCGGCGGACCGGCGGTGGGGAGTGTTTTCAGGGCCAGCGGGGCGGCGCACCGCCGGCCGCGGGCGGCGGGGGGTTGCTGTTTGGTCGGTAGTGGCTGGCGGCTCAGGAGGGTGGAGGTTGAAGATGAACCGCAGGCCCTTGATTTCATATCCAACGGCTGCAAAATCGACTGACCAGAGATGAAAAAGTCAGTCGACCGACGTGTAGCCTCACCTTGCTAGTGTGTTCAGTTTCGACAGCAAAGTTCAGTTCCGACAGCAAAATTCAGTTTCGACAGTTAGGTTCAGTTTCGACAGTTAAGTTCAGTTTCGACAGTTAAGTTCAGAGATGAGCGGCTCATGTATTTTACATCTAGCACTTTGTGGTTATGTATTTTACGTCATGTATTGGAGATGCTATTAGAATTCCACTCAGGTTAACGTTGTTCGTTGTCTCTCTTGTCCTGCTTCAGCCTCGGTGTCGTACAACTCACCGGAGCTGCTCCAACGACGAAACCCTCCATCACAGCGAAGCAGTACCTTGGGCTCCATCTCTAGACGCCGAAGATCTTCTTCCCCTCCTCCGACAGCAAAGTCAGCTGGAGCATCCTCACCGGCCAACCCAATCACGCTGAGATCGACATGGCTTCGCCAAAGAGGTTGTACACTTGTTGCATCTCTTTTTTAATCTACATGTTATATATATTGTCCACTGACCACTCGTAGTAACGGGAAATACGATTATTTTATCCTACTATATGACAGGTAGTGAGGTACCAGGAAACTTAACTATCCGTGATGGACTCTCTTGAACGCCATCATCATTTATCTCTGCGTGTTTGAGCTGTGCATTTGTCGATGGGCCTGGGAGTTGAGCTAGTATGGTAGTGGCCTGGGTCCAAAGTAATAGAAGTAGCACAAAAACATTTTTTTAGTGTAGGATTTTCCTTGCTCAAGCCTGCCTACTAGAATCGCCAGTGCTTGAAAGGAAAAGTGAATGAAAAACATAGGATTTGGAAAGTTTCGTATGGTACTACTTTTCATGAATTTAGTGCAAAGGAATGGAGCAAAGGAAAACTATAGGATTTGTTCCTTTAGTGTCTCCTTGAAAGAAAAACCATAGGAATTCTAATTTCCACTTCTCCTCCTTTTCATATTCCTATTCATCAAGCACAAGACTAAGAGATAGTAGCATAATAGCATTATAACCGTACATTTTCTTGTGGTTTGAATTAATCTCACCATGCTTTTTTGCATCCTGTGATCTTCCAATTGTTGTGAATCAAACACCCAGATTGGCAGAAATCCTGTGTTTTTAAATTCTCTGTTTTGCACGTGCATTCCTATCCTATTCCTGTCTATTTCCTATCCATGCATTGTTAGAATCCTCAAATTCAAACAAGCCCTTACTCAATTACTTCTGTTACAGATATGTGTCAAAGAAAACCTTGTGTGGTTTGTCCTGCTCCTGCGGCGCTGTGTTCCACCCTAGCTCAGCTGCTCCAACGACGGAAGGGTTCACCACAGCAGGGATCCTCTCTCCAGACTGTCTTTCGCCACCTCAGATCTTCTTCCCCGCCGCTGGCAGCCACGACAACTGCATTACCATCATCAACTGAGCAGATGACCTTGAGGACCACACGGGTCCGCAAGAGAGGTCGCACTCTTCCGTGTCTGCTTACGTTATGCGTCGCTTAATATGATGACATGCTACATTATCGTCGTATTCACCTATTAGACTCCGAGTCAGGTCCAAACTAATGCTGAAACTTGAGTATTTAAATGGTTGTGGGGTACATATTGGGGGCAGCAAACAGTACTATCTGACTACTATCTGGTTAATCTCCGTTGTCTACTATGAGTTTCATGTTGGGTGCAAACAAACATTAAAGGAGCCATTATCTGTATTTTTTAACTAAAGCTATTATCTGCCCACTATCATTGGTTTTGGGTCTATCCACAGTTTTCTACCATCACTCTGGATTTGTGCATGCACTCCTTACATAATCTCACTATGTTTTATTCCTATGCATGCCAGTTATTGTACACAATGGAACTGATCATATAGAGCAAAAGAGACAAGCATTGAGTGGCAACAAAATTTCATGCAGACGTCGTTCCATGGTGGGCGCAAAGGCAACCCCCCCCCCCTCCACCCATTTCGGATCGTAATCAAGAGGAAGATAATTGTTCTGAGGGGGATTCAGAAGGAGAAGACCACTCCTATTTACCCCATGAGGTCTTCGCTCTAACTTGGCATGCTGATGTTGGTAATATCATGCATATGGTGCCTTGCATTGCTTACTGTATACATTAAAGATGTCATCTGCTTAGTTTAGACATGCTTTGTGTCAATGCCATCTGTTTAGTTTCTTTATCGTATATGTGAATCATGCAATGCCATCTTGTCTAGCCAGCATCATATATGTGAATTTTGCAATGCTACCCTGGTTAGCCTGTCATCTTATATGTGAATTATATCATGCCATCATTTTTTTATTATGTGTTAAATTTTTCAACAATTTTAGTACATTCAATTACTCTTCCTGTGCATCAGCCATTCGGAATGGTCATGGAAAAATCTGGAGTGGAAACAAGGTCTTTAGAGCAGACAATGCTATCTAACGAAGCCCATGTCTTGCTGGTTACCGATAGCTCCTTAGAGGAGGATTCAGAGACAGATGACCAATCATATTCCCCTCTGAGGTGCATGCCCTAACTTGGCAGGGTTATGTTACTCATATCGTGCATATGATATCTTGCATTGCTATGTCATTTGCTTAGTTTAGACATGCTTTGTGTGAATGCCACCTGTTTAGTGTCTAATTACCATATATGTGAATTATGCAATGCCATCTTGTTGCAAGACATTATATATGTGAATGATGCAATGTTATCTTGTTGCAAGGCATTATGTATGTGAATTATGCAATGTCATGCTGTTTAGGCAAGCGTCATATATGTGAATTATATCATGCCGTCCTTTTTTTGTATTTCTCATTGCTTTTGTCGACAATGTTTGTATATTCAACTGCTCTTCCTTTGCATCAGCCATTTGAATTGGTGATGGAGAAATCTGGAGTGAAAACAAGGTCTTCAGAGCAGACAATGCTACCTGCTGAAGCAGATATCTTGCTGGTTACAGATAGCTCTTCAGAGGAGGATTCAGAGGCAGATGACCAATCCTATTATCCCCCTGAGGTGTATGCTCAAACTTGGCAGTGTTATATTACTCATATAATGCATATGTTGTATTGCAATGCTTAGTTTTTACATCATATACACAATATTGAATGCCATCTCCGTAGTTGACACATCATATATGCAATTGCCCTCTGCTCACTTACTTAGTAAATAAATCATATATTTGAATTATGTCATGCCATGATGTTTACATAGACAGCATGTATCTGAATTATGGCATGCCAACCCATTTTCTAAAGACATAATATAGTTATATCATCTCATCCTGTTTACATAGTCATCATATTTTGAATTATGTCATTCTATCCGTGAATTATATCATGCCATCATGTTTCCATTGACGACATGTTTGTGATTTATAGCATGCCAACCACTTTAATAGACACATCGTATAGTTATATCATGTCATCCTGTTTACATAGTCATCATATTTTGAAGTATGTCATTCTATCATGTTTAGTTAGCCATCATACATGTGAAATTGTGTCATGCTATCCTGTTTAATTAGCCATCATATATGTGAAATTATGTCCTACTATTCTGTTTGCTTAGACAACATAAATGTGAATTATTTCATGCCATGTTTTCTTCCCTACTATCCATTGCACCTATCTATCTTACAATGTCTGTACATTCAATTAATTTTCTTGTTTATCAGCCATTTCAATTGGAGGGAGTGATGGTAGTATCTATGGGAGTAAAAACACGCTCTTCAGAAAAGATCGTGCTACGTGTCGATGCAGATAGAACCATGGTTGTACTTGCCCAAGAATCAGCCCCACCACACATAACCCACACTCATGCAGATTGTACCCCTACCTAGTTGGACAGAGAACCAGCTACACCCCTTCTAACCACAACCCCAGCAGATAGACACCCAGTTCCCATTGACACAACACCGTCTTCACCATAGAGCACCCAAACACGAGCAGTTAGTAAGGCAACAGCAGTGCCCAAATCACGAGGACCACCACTCCGAACCCGAAGTCAACGTTTAAAGCAGAAGAATTGTTCTCAGGTCAGGTTCCGTAGCTATGTTTCATACTACTTTGCTCTTGCATCACTGTATTTACTGATACCAACCAATTTCAAATTTGAAGGATGTAATTGAAACTCCAATGGTGCAACAGGTATGTTTTAAACCTGTTTCTTCAACGTGTTTGGCTGTTTGCTGTTGTAACTTGCTCTATGTTGATTTTAGTTTCAATTGAATAAACAGTTATGTTCTCATGCCATGCACATTACAAGTGTTGTTATTGCTGTGTAGTTTCCCATACTTATATTCTGTCTATGCTGCTTTGTCTTAAATAGATATGATTCGAACTGTATCTATCTTGATTTGGCAACATAAACTAGAATGATATAGACCATACAGTGACCATACTACATAGATATATGTTTGTTTCATGTTGTTATCCTGTCCACCTTACTACTGAACTGGTTTACCAAAATGAGTTTCATATACTACATTGTAAACCTGAGATGTGTTTGTTTGTTTCTCTTTTAGAACGCGAATAAAATATTGGAGAAGAGTACCCTGTTATGCAATGGTAAAGGAAGTAATGCAGATAAGGTTCAAGATAGTGAGACATCCCTGTTGGTCTCCAAGAAAGCTGATAAAAACTATATCGAGGACACTGAGACAACCCCAAAGTCCTGTCTTGATGTAGTGTTCGAGTTACTGGCTACCACTGCTGGCACCAGCTCTTCGAACTCGTTGCCTGAATCAGTTCGGCTTCTTGAGTCTCAACTTCAAGTTGAAAGACATCAATTAGATGTTATGCAACAGGAAGCCGAAGGACTGAGGAAGTCCCTGCAGAATTCAGATGCATACTTTCTGGTGCAACAGCAAGCGTTGGAGGACTTAAGCGCCAATCAAGAGAAAGTTAATAAGCTTGCTAAGCATCTTGCCAGCATTATGGGTACCCAGGATATTGTTTCTTGAGCTCTTCTGAAGTGGTTTCAGTTCAGGACTTGTTTTGCTGCGACGTTTATATGCTGCTGTGTTCCCTATATTTGCACTGGTGGCGAACTTTGATGCCTAGTGGATGTAATATGTGTAATAGCCATGATTGCCTAGTGTAAGTTGCTTGCTTATTTATTTCCTTGTTGTCTTGTTTATTTGTTTGCTTGTATTCAGTGCAGTTCCTTTTCCGCGGTTTGCTAGTGGCTGCAATAACCTATTTTTTAAAACTAGGCCACAATAACAATGGGCTAATATTTACTGTAGTGACACTGGACCTACGGGCCGTAGAAATAGTGGGCCTTCTACGGGCCGCAGAAACAATGGGCCTTCTATGGGCTGCAGAAACAATGGGCCTTCTACGGGCCGTATCATCAATGGGCCTTATACGGGCAGTATGATCGATTGGCCAAACATGGGCCAATAACAGGCCGCATAATGGCCGTAAACGGGCTAGAGTTGGAATCGTCTGTTCATGGGCCGACCATAACGGGCCATCGTTAATAGGTCATATTTCATGATGCTATGAAAATGACCCAATGTGTTAACGGACCACAAACGGGCCGACTGTAACCACGGGTTGAATTTGGCCCAGAAGCAGAAAATGACAGTAACGGGCCGTAAGTAAACGAATGCTGGAAATGAGCCCAAGTATAAATGGGCTCTGAGATGGCCGAAAGATAACATGGGCTGGAAACGGCCCAACAGAATAATGGGCCCTTAATGGGTATAAAGTGATACACTGTTCATTATGGGCCAGTTTCACCACGGGCCGTTAATGGGTGTAAAGTAATACACTGTTCATTACGGGTCAGTTTCACCACGGGCCGTTAATAGGCCAAGAGTTACATAGGGCCTCATATGGGTCGAAAGACGTCATGGGCCATACATGGGCTGGAAGTGAAAACGGGCTGGAATCATATTGGGTGGCCCAGATGACGCTATTGGGCCTAATTCGGATAGGGCGTAACGGGTCTTGGGTTAGCAGGCTGTAAATGGGCTATATGCGAGCAGACCGTTAACAGGCTTTACATGGGCCGGCCCGCCACCTTTTGACCAAGTCAAATGGGCCGACCTTTTCACAAGAATGGGCCTCTGTTGGGCCGTGCCATGTGTCGACGTATCATAGGCGCCTTCTGTCCAATGTGTGGATGACATCTGTCCCAACGGTGAGCCGACATGTGTTTCCTCCAGCCAATGATGATTTTACACATGGAAAATCCCCATTGGTCGGGGCTGTTAACGGGTTATCGGATCCAAAACCCGACCCGATAGCTTAACGACGCTCCGTTACGGTGGATGCCACGTGTCGGTCACCCTTGACGAAAGCACTTCTGTGACGCGCGATTTATCGTCATGGAAGTGGACACTTCCGTGATGATAATTTTGGTAATGTCATGGAACACTTCTACGACAGCACAGGTATGACTATCTTGATTCTGTCATAAATTTGTCATGGATATACATGCATGACAAAAAACGCGACCTACTGTGACAAATACGTATCATCACGGAAGTGTATTTTTTTTGTAGTGACTAGAGCTATAAGTGTATGAAAGCTCAAAAAGAAACTAAGTGGGTGTGCATCCAACTTGCTTGCTCAAAAAGACCTAGGGCATTTTGCGTAAGCCCATCATTGGAATATACAAGCCAAGTTCTATAATGTAAAATCCCCACTAGTATATGAAAGTGACAACATAAGGATAGTAACATTGTCCCTTCTCTCTTTTTCTCTCATTTTTTTAATTTTTTATTTGGGCCTTCTTTTTTTTATGGCCTCTTTTTCTTTTATTTTTTTATTCTTCATCCGGAGTCTCATCCCGACTTGTGGGAAATCATAGTCTCTATCATCGTTTCCTCACATGGGACAATGCTCTAATAATGAAGATCATCACACTTTTATTTACCTTACAACTCAAGAATTACAACTCAATGCTTAGAACAAAATATGACTCTATGTGAATGCCTCCGGTGGTGTACCGGGATGTGCAATGATTCAAGAGTGACATGTATGAAACAATTATGAACGGTGGCTTTGCCACAAATATGATGTCAACTACATGATCATGCAAAGCAATGTGACAATGATGGGGCGTGTCATAATAAACAGAATGGTGGAAAGTTGCATGGAAATATATCTCAGAATTGCTATGGGAATGCCATAATAGGTAGGTATGGTGGCTATTTTGAGGAATGTAATGGTGGGTGTATGGTACCGGTGAAAGTTGCACGGCACAAGAAAGGCTAGCAATGGTGGAAGGTTGAGAGTGCGCATAATCCATGGACTCAACATTAATCATAAGGAACTCACATAATTATTGCAAAATCTACAAGTCATCAAAACAAAGTACTACACGCATGCTCCTAGGGAAAGGGTTGGTAGGAGTTAACCATCGCGTGATCCCGACCTCCACTCATAAGGAAGACAATAAATAAATAAATCATGCTCCGGCTTTATCACATAACGGTTCACCATACATGCATGCTACAGGAATCACAATCTTTAACATAAGTATCTCTCAAATTCACAATTACTCCACTAGCATGACTCTAATATCACCATCTTCATATCTCAAAACAATCATAAAGAATCAAACTTCAAATAGTATTCAATGCGCTTCATATGAAAGTTTTTATTATATCGATTTTGGATGCCCAACATATTAGTACTAGTTTTATAACCCAATCAAATTACCATGCTGTTTTAAAAGACTCTCAAAATGATATAAATGAAGCATGAGAGTTCAACAATTTCTATAAAATAAAGCCACCACCGTGCTCTAAAAGGATATAAGTGAAGCACTAGGGCAATATTTCCTTGCTCAAAAATTATAAGTGAAGCACATAGATTATTCTAATAAATCACAATTCATGCGTGTCTCTCCCAAAAGGTGTGTACAGCAAGGATGATTGTGGTAAACTAAAAATCAAAGACTCAAATCATACAAGATGCTCCAAGCAAAACACATACCATGTGGTGGATAAAAATATAGCCTCAAGTAAAGTTACCGATAGACGAAGACGAAAGAGGGGATTCCTCCCGGGGCATCCCCAAGCTTAGGCTTTTGGTTGTTCTTGAATATTACTTTGGGGTGCCATGGGCATCCCCAAGCCTAGGCTTTTGGTTGTCCTTGAATATTACTTTGGGGTGCCGTGGGCATCCCCAAGCTTAGGTTCTTGCCAGTCCTTATTCCATAGTCCATCAAATCCTTACCCAAAACATGAAAACTTCACTACACAAAACTCGACAGAAAATCTCATGAGCTCCGTTAGTATAAAAAAATAAATCACCACTTTAAGGTACTGTTGCAAACTCATTCTTTATTTATATTGGTGTAATATATACTGTATTCTAACTTCTCCATGGTTCATACCCCCCGATACTACACATAGATTCAAAATAAGCAAACAACAGGCGAAAAACTGAATCTGTCAAAAACAGAATAGTCTGTGGTAATCTGTAACTCTCGAATACTTATGTAACTCCAAAACTCCATCCAAATTAGGAAAACCTGAGAAATTTGTGTACACATTCAGATAAAAAAGAATCATATCAAAATCACGTTTCTGTGAATTTTCAAAACTAATATACTAAGAGCAAAAGTTTCTGATTTTCAGCGGAAAAAAACAACTATCACCGGAAGCTATCCTAAAGGTTCTACTTGGCATAAACACTAATTAAAACATAAAACCACATCTATCCAGAGTCTAGATGAATTATTTATAACTAAACAGGAACAAAAAGTAAAGAAATAAAATAAAATTGAGTTGCCTCCCAACAAGCGCTATTATTTAACGCCCTTAGCTAGACATTGATAATTTCAATGATGCTAACATAAAAGAGAAGAATTGAAGCACACCGAGAGCATCATAGAACACGTGAAAAACACATCTAAGTCTAACATACTTCCTACGCATAGGCATTTTATAAGCAAACAAATTATCAAGGCAAGCAAAAACTAACATATGCAAGGAAGAAGAAAGAGACGATAGCAATCTCAACATGAAGAGAGGTAATTTAGTAACATGAAAATTTCTACAACCAAATTTTCCTCTCTCATAATAATTACAAGTAGGATCATAACAAAATTCAACAAAATAGCTATCACATAATATATTCTCAACACGATCCACATGCATGCGAATTTGACACTCTTCCAAAATAGTGGGATTAACATTAACTAAAGTCATGACCTCGCCAAACCCACTTTTATCAAAAAATTCATAAGATTGAACATTCTCCAAATATGTGGGATCTAAAGTTGACACTCTTCCAAAACCACTTTCAATAATATTGCAAGCATTATTATCAATCTCATATTCACCATGGGCTTAAATAAATTTTGAAGATCATAAGAAGAATCACCCCAATCATGATCACTGCAACAAATAGCAGACATAGCAAAACGAGCATCCCCAATCTTAGGATTTTGCATATCATTAACACATTTGACATTAAAAGAATTTATAATAACATCATTGCAATCACGCTTTTCATTCAAAGATCTATCGTG
Organism: Triticum aestivum; assembly: GCF_018294505.1. NCBI lineage: Eukaryota > Viridiplantae > Streptophyta > Magnoliopsida > Poales > Poaceae > Triticum > Triticum aestivum. Next base: position 528,721,533 of record NC_057804.1, on the reverse strand, counting down.
AATCACTTCATAAAGCACTTCATCACAATTTTCAGATTCACGGATTTCAAGCAAAACCTCATAAAGATAATCTAGTGCACTCAACTCACTAGCAATAGGTTCATTATAATTGGATCTCTTAAAAAGATTAGCAAGTGGATGAGGATCCATAAACTTTTAGCAAGCAAAGATGCAAGCAAAAAGAAGGCACATGGTAACACAAGCGAACAAGAGATCGAATGGAAGAAGGGCGAAGAAATGACAAATCTTTTTGAAAATCGTTTTAGAGGTGGGGGAGAGGAAAATGAGAGGCGAATGGTAAATAATGTAATGCAAGAGATGAGAGTTTATGATGGATACTTGGTATGGCTTGACTTGGCGTAGATCTTCCCAGCAACGGCGCCAGAAATCCTTCTTGCTACCTCTTCATCTTAAGTAGGTTTTCCCTTGAAGAGGAAAGGGTGATGCAGCAAAGTAGCGTAAGTATTTCCCTCAATTTTGAGAACCAAGGTATCAATCCAGTAGGAGACAACACACAAGTCACTGAATACCTGCACAAACAATCAACAACTTGCACCCAACGCGATAAAGGGGTTGTCATTCCCTTCACGGTCACTTGCAAAAATGAGATCTGATAGAGATAGATAAACGGTAAAGTAAATATTTTTGGTATTTTCGGTTTATAGATCGGAAACTATTAAGATGTAAAAGAGATTCAATACAATGGAAAAGAGACCCGGGGCCATAGGTTTCACTTATGACTTCTCTCAAGATAGCAAATATTATGGTGGGTGAACAAATTACTGCCGAGCAATTGATAGAAGAGCGCATAGTTATGATGATATCTAAGGCAATGATCACAAACATAGGCATCACATCCATGTCAAGTAGACCGAAATGATTCTGCATCTACTACTATTACTCCACACATCGACCGCTATCCAGCATGCATCTAGAGTATTAAGTTCATAAAAAACGGAGTAACACATTAAGTAAGATGACATGATGTAGAGGAATTAACTCAAGCAATATGATGAAAACCCTATCTTTTTATCCTCGATGGCAACAATACAATACGTGCCTTGCTGCCCTTACTGTTACTGGGAAAGGACACCACAAGATTGAACCCAAAGCTAAGCACTTCTCCCATTGCAAGAAAGATCAATTTAGTAGGCCAAACTAAACAGGTAATTCTAAGAGACTTGCAAAGATATCAAATCATGCATATAAGAATTCAGAGAAGAACTAAATAATATTAATAGATAATCTGATCATAAATTCACAATTCATCGGATCTCAGCAAACACATCGCAAAAGAATATTACATCGAATAGATCTCCAAGAACATCGAGGAGAACATGGTGTTGAGAATCAAAGAGAGAAGAAGCCATCTAGCTAATAACTATGGACCCGTAGGTCTGTGGTAAACTACTCACGCTTCATCGGAGAGGTAATGGTGTTGATGTAGAAGCCCTCCGTGATCGAATCCCCCTCCGGCAGGACACCGAAAAAGGTCCCTAGATGGGATCTCACGGGTACAGAAGGTTGCGGCGGTGGAAAAGTGGTTTCGTGGCTCTCCTGGATGTTTTCAGGGTATAAGAGTATATAGAGGCGAAATAACTAGGTCAGTGGAGCTACGAGGGTCCACGAGGTAGGGGGCGCGCCTTACCCCCCCTGGGCGCGCCTTCCTGCCTCGTGGCCGCCTCATTGCGTCTCCAACTTCATCTCCAAGTCTTCTGGTTTCCTTTCGGTCCAAGAAAGGTCATCGCGAAGGTTTCATTCTGTTTGAACTCCGTTTGGTATTCCTTTTCTGCGAAACTCTAAAATAGGCAAAAAAAACAAAAATTGGCACTAGGCCCTCGGTTAATAGGTTAGTCTAAAAAATAATATAAAATAGCATATAAATGCCTGTTAAACATCCAAAACAGATAATATAATAGCATGGAACAATCAAAAATTATAGATACGTTGGAGACGTATCAGTCTCCACCTTGAGACCACCGGAAGGTCCTGTAAGATTCCGAAATATTCCAAAACCTTCCAGAATAAGATACGACTAAGGGGAAGGGGACCAGTGGCTATACAAATTGACGCCCGATAAGCCCAAAGAGCCTCAAGAAGGCGATCTAGGCAGTCTTCTCCAACTCAAAAGTGATTGTATGTATGGTGTGGGTCTGGTCTTCAGACCAGTTTGTCAAAAAAGGGGATATTATAGGGCGCCACGGGTTACCTCTTTTGCTAAGCCCAAGTATGGGGCTGCCACATGGGCATAAATCCCCAAGAGTGCCCCCCTGTCTTGGAGGCAAAACCACCTTGTGTGCCTGGTGCCTAGGGAGTGCCACCCCCCCTCGCCAGGGCTTAACATTTGGCTATGTCCAAAAGACCTCTGCTCTTCCAAAAAAATCCCCTCATTGGTCATGAAATTTCTTTCAAGCAAGTGTCTATTTAAGTTATCATAAAATGTGGCAAGAATTGTTGTGAAACAAATATTTCGATGTGAAATTGTTATTCCAAGTCTTGGTGAGGTCTTCCTATGGCATGTGCCAAGGTTTTTGTGATTGCGAAAGGGTCACCAAAAGTTATTAAATGCTATTGGGTTCCAACAATAATGGTCATATGATACAGAGCTCCTTCTGGTTGTGCATGACAATAAGCTGATGTATGGGCAACTGAAGGGAAAATGCAGAGGAGCTCCTGGGTGCTCCACCCCTCTATATGAATATCAAATTTTGAAAATACCAAGAAAATTCAAAAAAACCAAGGAATCTTGGGATATCAAACATGGATGCCCAATCTACTCCGGTATGAAGTTTGATGAAAAAATAACAAGGGATGTATCCATGACGAAGAAAAATACAGTCGGACGTACGATCCGCCCAAATAATTATTTTTGTACATAAGATTTATTTAGTCTTTTTTTTACTGAGAATACCACGAATGTCATTTTTTTGTGGAACTTCGCACTGGAGTAGATTGGTCACCCTGGTTTAATATCCTAAATTCCCAGATATTTTTTTGGATTTTTCTTATTATTTTAATTTAATGTTCATATAGGGGGTGGAGCACCCAGGAGCAGAAAATCCGCATCCCACATGAAGCCTTTGTATGTGAAAGTACCATAGCAAAACCAATGCCGTTGTGATGTCTTTCTCCCCATTGCAATGCTCTTTTTAAAAGAATCCCCATTGCAATGTTGGTGTTGTAGTCGTCTAAGAGCATTTATAGCAGACCCCGCAAAATCCCGACCCGCATAAGCCGTTTACAGTTCGACGAGGATCTCGTTTGCGGGTCAAAAACATGCGCGGCAGAACAGAAACCGTATGTGAAACTACATAATTTGAAAAAAGGTTTCGCCGGAGAAATTGCCCCCATAGTAGTTCATCACATACTACATGATCATTCATAGTTCTTCATCACATACAACATTATCATACATACTACATTCGACTTCTACTACTACTAGAGGGAGGGGGGATCTTGCGGTGGCGAGGCTGAGGTTGATATACCAAAATGGATGAACTCGCGGTCGAGGACGACAAGGTGGAGGAGCTCAGTCCTTGTTGGAGCTGACGAGATCGATGAACTTCGACCTCTGCTCCTCGCGGATTCGCCGCCACTCATCGTCCTTCTCCTTCGCGGCAAGGTTGGTCGCGACCGCTTGCTGGAGGATGAGGTCATCGACCTTGTCGTCGTGGCGCCAGCGCTCCGCCTCCTCGCGCAAACTCCGCTCGGCAATGGCGGCCTCGACCGCGTCAAAATCGGCAACGAAATCTTCGGGCTCGACAACACCTTGGCGCTCGATCTCCTTCCGCTCCTGCTTGACGGCGATGACCTTGATCTCATCCGGCTCCTTCAACCATTCCTTCTTCACAGGAAGAAGGCTCGCGCCGGAAGAGGAAGAGTTCGCGTCGTGGGAAGATCTCGCAGCGGAGGACGAGCCAGCGGCCGAGGAGGGCATAGCCCATGATGACGGTTGTATTCCTCCGTCTCGCGGACTAGGAAGCTCGGCGGCGGCGAGAGGCCCCTGTTTGTCCACTTCCTCCCCCCGCGCTCCCTCGCGCCGTCCAAGCGGACACGCCGCTCGCGCTCAGAGTCACTTCCCTCGCCGGAGCTGCGGCCGGAGCTCCACATGCGACCCCACATGGCGGCTGGAGGCGGAACGGGCTTACTGGCGGCGAGAAATGTGAGGAGGGGAGTGGGGAATTGCGGAGAGATGCGGCGGCGGAGAGATAGGGTTTCGACCCGCATATGCACCGCGGACCCGTAGATATACTACTTGGGGGGGGGGCAGTAAAAAAATTTATGGGTCGATCGAGCATACGGGCTCTGTTCTGGCTAGAAAATTTGGCCGAGCCTGTATACTCACTGGAATTTTGCGGGTTTGCGACTTTTACGGGATCTACTAGAGTTGCTCCAAGTGTCCTAGTTTTCACAGTCGGGAGGATTGATGATTTGGTCGACTGTACGTTTGGTTTTGCCTTTGTTTGTTAGGTTGATGGTGTTCCTTGGTTGGTCGATGAACTATGTATGGGTTGTTTGCCCTTTCCGCTATTTATGTATTGAATATACAGCTCTCCTGCATTGTTTGAATAACCTATGGACTCTTCTTTTCTGGGAAGGCCCTGTGCAAATAAAAAATAAGCTTTTCTCACAAGGTGATTCCCCAGTTGAAAACAATCCCGAGTCGGGAATGACTACATATTTCATTACTTGGACTAAAGAATGTAACTCCGACATTTGTTGACATATGGGGTAATAAAAGATTTTAATTTTGCTATGTGTAAGTCGTCTGGAATTTGTTTTTGGGTAAGTCACTTTTTTCTTCTGCTAGTATCAGATATTTTTCCGAAAGTACTTTTCTCAGCACGAGCTTAAGTGCTCCTGGTATCAACAATAAAATAAAATAAAGAAAGAAAAAATTCAAAAACTTCTGAATATTTTCTGGCAAACTTTAGGTAATGTTTGTAGTGATCGCAGAGTTTCATCATGAAATCACATTAGTGGAAGTCGTGGAAAAAAAAGCAGAACATGCATTCAAAAGTATTATTTTCGGAGCATCAATTTTCTTTTGCCACGAACTCCACGAATGTGATTTCAAGATAAAAGTTTGCAAGCACTCCAAAAATTTCTTAATGTTTGCCAGAAAAAATATTCAAAATTTATAGTTTTTACTAGTTTTTCAAATTTAACTTTTTCATCCTGGAGTATATGAGCTCGCGAGAAGATACTCCGTGTCCGTATTTTTTCCCTTTTTTATGTGTCGGATTTATTTGCCATGACTTCATAACGATGTATGTAGATCTTTTTTAGAAAACCTCATATTCTAACAAAATTTCTGATTTTGATTTTGATTTTAGAATACCAATGCCACTAATTCATCTTCCTTGCAAAACTTTGTTATTTTGATTTTGATTTTATTTTTCTTTCTTTCTTTACGGGTAATACCAATGCCACTAATCCATTCCTTATAACATAACTACTTTATTTTTGCAAAATTCCACTATTGTATTTTTATTCTTGCATACTATAAAAGTGATTTTTCTTTCTAATTGTGTGCAAACTTTATCATTATTTGCTTTAGTTTATTTCCTTCTAGAAGGGTGATCCAGTGCCACTAACTCATTCCATAAACATACAATATGTGGATCGACTACATATGTTAGTGGTGTCACATTTTCCATCCCTCACCATACACATACCCTATGCATGCACACGCACATAATTGGGGGCACACACATATGAGCACACGCACACAAGCACATGGGCACACACTGCATCGACGGACACCCATAGGCGCGCATATACGAAGGAAAAATAGACACACATAAGTTGAACTAGCTAGCTATACTGCATCGTAAGAGCTTGTACAGCCGCACGGAGGAAGGCATCCGACTTGTCGCCGGTCCGTCAGAGTGACTGCCGGTGCTAGACATGGCGATCGGTAGGGAAACAAATTGGAGAAAGGGAGGAGAAGAGACGAAAAGCAGAGCGAAGCGAAGTGAGCTGGGGTTAGCATCGGGGTGGGGATTTTGTGGGAATGGAATGGAGTTGTGGTGGGCCAGCATGGGCTGGCCTGACGTGGCGGACGCGTCCGGGCCATCCCATATCTCCTTTAAATTTGGGCTGGATATGGGGGTTGACCGACTTGTTGTTGCCGGCTCTCTCTCACGCTCGACTGGATATTGACGAAGCAACTTTTCTAGAGACCAACGCCCCGGCGTTCAACGCCCCGGCGCTTTTCTTTTCTTCTCACAACACCGGCTCGCCACGCCCAAACTAGCAGCAGTACAGGGAGTTTATAACCCAGACGCACTCACGCACAGGGCCTTGCCCACCCTCCTACACAGCCGCGTCCACGATCTGCATGCAACGGCACAACGCACTCCTACGCGACTGGGGCGGCTGGACTCCGCATGCAGCCCACGACGCGCTCACCGCGGTTGCTCGCAACAGCTCGCTAACCACCTACCTAGCTAGCTCATGCGGCTGACCACTACGCCACATACACATGCAACCGCTACAGGTAGACACACTACACACGCACGCCACGCTGCTGCGTCCCACACGTCCCGCCCGTCCCGCGTGTCACCGACACGCCCGACGAATCTGACGAGCCCGACGCTACCAGTGCGTCTCGTCCGTCCCGCGGGCACCCGACGCGCCCGACGAGACCGACAACACACGCCGTGGCTTATTCCAACACACACCCCCTAAGCCACGGCCTAGAGGAGTCCGTCGTCGTCGACGTTGGCACCGGCCAAGAGAGCCTGCTCTGCCGCCGGTCCTTTCCGCAGCTGCGGGCACTCGCGCCGGAAATGTCCGTGCTCCCCACACTTGTAGCAGCGCCTGCGCCTGTTGCCGCCGCTCCCCGACGCCACGTTGCGCCCGTCGTCGTCGTCCCGAGCACCGCCGTGTCGACGCTCCCGTGTTGCCCACTGCGCCGCCGTCATGAGCAGCTGCTCACCCCCGCGCTCGCCGCCGTCTTGTCCACGGCGCCGAACCCGCTCGTCGAACGCACGCAGCCGCCCGAGCGCTTCGTCGAACGCCATCGTCTTCACGTCGTGGAACTGCTCGATGCCGGCGACGACGGGGAAGAGGCGATCCGGCACCGTATCCAGCAACTTCTTGACAAGTGCTGCGTCGCCCAGCGTCTCCCCGAGGTTGGCATACCTCGCCGCCATCGCCGCGAGCCTCCCGCCATACACGTCGAGCTCCTCGCCATCCGCCATCTTCATCCGGTCGAATTCGCCGCGCAGCGTCACCAGCCTCGCCGCGCGGACCCGATCGGCGCCGACGAACCTCACCTTCAGGGAGTCCCATACCTCCCTGGCGGTGAGCTTCGTCGACACCTGCAGCAGCACATCCTCCGGCAACGCCCCGAGAAGCAACGCACGCGCCATCTTGTCCTTCCGCGCGTTCACCGCCGCGTCGCCCGGCGTCACCGCCTCCCATACGGTGTGGACGTCGAGGATCGCCTGCGCCTTGATGGCCCAGACCGTGTAGTTATCCGCGGTCAGCATCGGCATCGCCATCGTCGCCGATCCGCCCGCGCCACCGCCGTGTGGGACGAGCGCCATGGTCGCCGGTGATCGCTCGAACCGAAGCTCTGTATACCAATTGTTGTTGCCGGCTCTCTCTCACGCTCGACTGGAGATAGACGAAGCAACTTTTCTAGAGACCAACGCCCTGACGTTCAACGCCCCGGCGCTTTTCTTTTCTTCTCACAACACCGGCTCGCCACGCCCAAACTAGCAGCAGTACAGGGAGTTTATAACCCAGACGCACTCACGCACAGGGCCTTGCCCACCCTCCTACACAGCCGCGTCCACGATCTGCATGCAACGGCACAACGCACTCCTACGCGACTGGGGCGGCTGGACTCCGCATGCAGCCCACGACGCGCTCACCGCGGCTGCTCGCAACAGCTCGCTAACCACCTACCTAGCTAGCTCATGCGGCTGACCACTACGCCACATACACTTGCAACCGCTACAGGTAGACACACTACACACGCACGCCACGCTGCTGCGTCCCACACGTCCCGCCCGTCCCGCGCGTCACCGACACGCCCGACGAACCCAACGAGCCCGACGCTACCAGTGCGTCCCGCCCGTCCCGCGCGCATCCGACGCGCCCGACGAGACCGACAACACACGCCGTGGCTTATTCCAACACGACTGAGTCGTTTTATTTTTTTGACCGAACAACTATCAATCCTTCCGTCAGGGCTTTTAAACCCGGTTTGAGGCGGCCGACTGTAGATGCTCTAACACTAACTTTGGGTATAGCTAGCATCGAGTGCATGCGGTCCATTTTTTTTTTTGGCGATGGGACCAAAAAAGTTTGACTGGCCTTAAAATGATTTTTAGGCGACTGGCATATAGCCACGGCCGAAAGGCCTCAATCCCGAGTGCTCTCCTGAGTCAATTACGGGGTACATAGTTGGCAGCTTGCAATAAGAAGAATCAAAGAGAAAAGTAAAGTGGTGTGGGGAATGAACCAGGGCCGGCATTTAGTTTTGGTCTGGTGGTGCGTCGGTATGAATAAGCTCTACTAGCTGTTAGCAAAGCTCCCAGTTGGAGAAAAACGCACCAACCGGGCTTGATCGAGCAGATTCACTGGCCTGGCCTTGTCTGCGCACGGGAAAGAGAATACGACAGGAGTGGGTGGACAGGCGCCCGCCAAACAGGAAACCGGTTGGACCATCTCGTCCCAACCTGCCGCAGGTGTTTATGATCTCTGGTCAGGGTTTAGCATTTCGATTCGTCGTCAGCGGAATCGGAGACAAGCCGCTGTAGCAAACTCGACCTGGTGGCCCAATAGAAGGGCTCAATTAGGTTCGCACTAAAGTGCTTAGGCCAATCACTTTGACTGGCTGGCAATCTGCTCTGCTCAGACACAACAATGAATTAGCATTATGGTGGCTTGAAACCATGACAGTCACAGCACACATGCATCGCTTAATTAGCATGTATGGCTTCTTGCAATCTGCTTCTGCTCTGCAGGCGCCGCGCCGGCCCTGCAGTAGCGTAAAGCCTCTGGTTTTCTGATCCTGAGGGTGGAGTAAAGCCTCTTGATCTGCTACCGGACATGAGACAGCTGTGCGCGCGAGAGACCCCTCGACCGGAACAGTGGCGCCGATCAAAGCGCGCAGAAACATCAGCAGTCAGGCCGGCCGCGGCCGGGCCAAGAGCGCGCGGCGCTGGCAACAGGCGGGATCGACGAGCGATAGTAGCACGTCGGTCGCCGCATGTGCGCCCGTCGCCGGAGGGCACAGGCGAACAGATAAAGACCAGACACATGCGCGGTGCATGCACAGCAAACGCTGCGCTGCAGCCGCTTGCCGGTGCCGGTGCCGGTGCCAGCTATAGCTGGACCAGAACGGGTGGCCCGTTGGGCGTAGCTGTACTTGTACTTGTACATGTACGCGCGCTCGTCGCTGCGGATACTTGGATGCCCGGCCCGGCCGGCAGCGCGCCGGAGAGCATCGCGCGGGAGCTCTGCACAGTCAGAGATCGTCTTCTCGGTCCCGCCGCTGCCATGCATTCATGCGTGCGTTGATGGAGTCGCTTCTGTTCCCATCTGCGCCGCATTACATATGCACAGTCGAATGACTTCATGAGCGAACCCCAGCTTATTATGATTCAAAATCATTACTACGACACACCTGTTTTTTCTCTCTCTCGGAAATTTTAACGTGTATATACGAGGGAACAGTGGCATGAAAAACTTAGTTGGGTGGGCGGGCCAATGCTGGTACCAGTTACAGATGGATACCAATCAAGTATCTCTGTTGCATGCACTGATGCACACATGCTGCATCTGGCGCCTGTGCCTCTGTAACGACAATCGCTCCAGACTTTGAGTTGTCCAGCTGTTATACTAGTAGAGTACCAGGGGCGCCGACCGGAGGACTGGCCGCGCCACTGTTCACGCGCTAGGGTTAGGGCAGAGCAGTGAGCACCTGGCACGCACGCGACAGCGGAGCCATGCATGCGCTGCCGGCCGCGGGCGCGTAAATCAGCACGGCTCCACATGTTTTGTCTGTGCCGTGGAGGACCCATCGCCATGCATGCGATGCACACGCTCCTTAACTAACACCGATCAGATCGGATCAGATGGACATTAAACTTGCACGTGCGACGTCGTACGGCCTGCATTCATGCACAGCTCCGAGCTGTTGCCGTCGCATGCACGCATGCATGGCGTGGAGCCGGGCCAGCACCATGGTACCCCACGCTAGATAGTGTGTGTGTGTGTGTGAACCGTTGACACGTGCTTTGACGTCGATCCGGTCTTGGATGTCGCTGCTCTGCTTGACTTGATGAGGAACTTAAAGCATACTGTGGGGGGATTGAATTTGAATTAACTGGGAAGAGTACGACCGGTTATGTATGGTGTGTTCACATACACATGCGTACGTAGAGGCATGTATGCGTTGGATTGGCTCTGTCGTTTGATAATATTTCTTTCTAGCACAACATTCCTACTACTTGAACTTTAGCTTCGCCAATACATTTCAGCGTCTCCGTACGTCCCACGTGCCACACAGGCCCGCCATACCAACATATCGGGCTCGGCCATGTCTTCTCATTTGCATGATTGCTTCCGCTCCAAATTTCAATTTTCGCACCACCATAGACATTACTTACCTTCAAATCCCTTTTTACTTTTTATAAGGGAGATGATGCACTAATGTCTCACCAATGTATCGGTGTATGCTGGGAAGAGAACAAGGTCAAGTGGAGCCAACTTGAAGGTTGCGAGCCTAATGGGTTAAGTGGATCTAAGTCTTCAGGAATGCTAGATTAGGCCATCTCCAACGCCGTCCCGCAAAAATCTCTGATATATGTCCATTTTTATGTCCAAACATGGTCCGCGGACATGATACGGGAGTAAACCATTCAATGCTAATCTCAAATTATCCGGTTGGGAGGAGAAAAAGTAGGCATGGACCATGCATGTAGTGGGTTAGTGTAAATTGCAGAAAACCAACAGTTTGAATGTTAGGGTTGCGAAAAACACTACAATATTTTTTTTGTGTGCAGAAAACACGATGTCTTCGGTAATGTTTTTGCAAAAAACACTGATCGGTGGATCGGCCTCAGTTAAGTGAGTTTACGACAGGTGGGGCCTTTTTTTGCGTACGTGGCACTGTCAGCCGTTAGACGGCGTGAGACGGCGTCATTCAATGGACCTGGTCAAAAGACCGGTCGAGCCACATCTTCTCCACTTTGTCTCGCTCCTCTCTCGCTATATTTTTGCTCGCCGCACCCGCCGCGCCGCTGCCGCCTTGCCATGGTGTCCTGGAGTGATGGGTCCGATAGCAGCGACCACAACGTGGAGTACGTCAGCTCAGCTTCCCATGACGACACCCTTAAAGTAAGTTCTTAGATTTTAGGGTTATGGTTAGGGTTTGTGATTTGGGGATTTCTTGAAGGAGCTTGTTCTCAAGTTGTGGGTCAAATGTCTGGTATTCCTATGCACTACAGATCCCTGCTACCACTGAAGACTCTGATTTCAAGGGACCTGAAACAGAGTTGCTTGTTTTGTGCCATGGACATGAGAAGGCCACAGAGAGGCATGTTGCTTTCCAAGGAATCCTCAGTGGCAGGAGGTTTCTTTATTGTGCTGAGAAGGTATGGTTCAAACTGAACTAATTTGAAGTTGTAAATATGTCATTTGTTTTCTCTGGATCCATACTGTGGAAGCAGTCATTGCAGTATATTGTTAAGTTTTGTTATATTGTTATGTTAGGACAGCGGATCCAGTAATTGTTTACTCTGGCGGCATCTTTTCTTCTAGGTCTGGCAACATTGTTAAGTTAGGTTATTTTGTCTAGTCTATCAGGCTATTAATAATTTAGGACAGAGGATGCATTTTGTTTAGTCTGGCATATTAGGTCATTTGATTGCTTTTGTTTACTTTAGAGCAGGACAACATTGTTTACTTTATGACATGTTTAAATATTCCTCTCTTCAGCTTGCAAGCTTTGAATTTGAGGAGTATTTAAATAATGTAGCATGTAAGCAATTTAAACACTCTAGCTTGTAAGCACTCGAGTGTACATGTTTATGTTAATTCTGTTTTTTCCAAGAAGGTAAAAAATGTGGACTAGTTGAATGGACTGATCCAGCTTGGCACAATACCCTTGAGAATGCATTGGCCAAGTTATGTCATATGCATGAAGAGAGTAAGAGAAACAAGACTGAAGACAATCTGATGAATTCATTTGCTGTTCATAACCTGACACAAGAGAAGAAGAAACTGAAGGAAATATGCCCTAGAGGCAATAAAAAAGTTATTATTTATTTCCTTATATCATGATAAAGTTATTATTTGAAATTACTACGTTCCCCAACAGTGGTATCAGAGCCAGGTTTTATGCGTTGATATTATATGCACGAGTAGAACACAAGTGAGTTGTGAGCGATACAAGTCATACTGCTTACCAGCATGTCATACTTTGGTTCGGCGGTATTGTGAGATGAAGCGGCCCGGACCGACATTACGCGTACACTTACGCGAGACTGGTTTCACCGTTACGAGCACTTGTGCTTAAAGGTGGCTGGCGAGTGTCTGTCTCTCTCACTTTAGTTGAACCGAGTGTGGCTATGCCCGGTCCTTGCAAAGGTTAAAATAACACTAACTTGATGAACTATCGTTGTGGTTTTTGATGCATAGGTAAGAACGGTTCTTGCTAAGCCCGTAGCAGCCACGTAAAACTTGCAACAACAAAGTAGAGGACGTCTAACTTGTTTTTGCAGGGCATGTTGTGATGTGATATGGTCAAGACGTGATGAGATATAAGTTGTTGTATGAGATGATCATGTTTTGTCGGCAACTGGCAGAAGCCCTATGGTTGTCTCTTTGTTGCATAAGATGCAAGTGCCAAATAATTCCTTTACTTTATCGCTATGCGATAGCAATAGTTGCAAGAGCAATAGTTGGCGAGACGACCATGTGACGACACATTGATATAGATCAAGATGATGAAGATCATGGTGTCATGCCGGTAACGATAGAGATCATGACAATACTTTGGAGATGGAGATCAAAGGCGCAAGATGATCATGGCCATATCATGTCACATATTTTGATTGCATATGATGTTTATCTGTTATACATCTTATTCTGTTTTGTTTGACGGTAGCATTTTAAGATGATCTCTCACTAATTATCAAGAAGTGTTCTCCTTGAGTATGCACCATTGCGAAAGTTCTTCGTGCTGAGACACCACGTGATGATCGGGTGTGATAGGCTCTACGTTCAAATACAACGGGTGCAAAACAGTTGCACACGGGGAATACTCGGGTTAAACTTGACGAGCCTAGCATATACAGATATGGCCTCGGAACACGGAGAACAAAAGGTCGAGAGTGAATCATATAGTAGATATGATCAACATAGTGATGTTCACCATTGAAAACTACTCCATCTCACGTGATGATCGGACATGGTTTAGTTGATTTGGATCACGTGATCACTTAGATGACTAGAGAGATGTCTGTCTAAGTGGGAGTTCTTAAGTAATATGATTAATTGAACTTTAATTTATCATGAATTTAGTCCTGGTAGTATTTTGCAAATTATGTTGTAGATCAATAGCTTGCATTGTTGCTTTCATATGTTTATTTTGATATGTTCCTAGAGAAAATTGTGTTGAAAGATGTTAGTAGCAATGATGCGGATTGGATCCGTGATCTGAGGTTTATCCTCATTGCTGCACAGAAGAATTATGTCCTTAATGCACCGCTAGGTGACAAACCTATTGCAGGAGCAGATGCAGACGTTATGAACGTTTGACTAGCTCAGTATGATGACTACTTGATAGTTTTGTGCACCATGCTTTATGGCTTAGAATCGGGACTTCAAAGATGTTTTGAACGTCATGGACCATATGAGATGTTCCAGGAGTTGAAGTTAATATTTCAAGCAAATACCCGAGTTGAGAGATATGAAGTCTCCAACAAGTTTTATGGCTAAAAGATGGAGGAGAATCGCTCAACTAGTGAGCATGTGCTCAGATTGTCTGGGTACTTCAATCGCTTGAATCAAGTGGGAGTTAATCTTCCAGATAAGATAGTGATTGACAGAATTCTCTAGTCACCATCACCAAGTTAGTAGAACTTTGTGATGAACTATAGTATGCAAGGGATGACGAAAACGATTGCCGAGCTCTTCGTGATGCTGAAATCGATGAAGGTAGAAATCAAGAAAGAGCATCAAGTGTTGATGATTGACAAGACCACTAGTTTCAAGAAAAGGGCAAAGGGAAAGAAAGGGAACTTCAAGCAGAATGGCAAGCAAGTTGTCACTCCCGTGAAGAAGACCAAAGCTGGACCAAAGCCTGAAACTGAATGCTTACACTGCAAAGGAAATGGTCACTGCAAGCGGAAATGCCCTGAATATTTGGTGGATAAAAAGGATGGCAAAGTGAACAAGGGTATATTTGATATACAGGTTATTGATGTGTGCCTTACTAGTGTTTATAGTAGCCCCTGAGTATTTGATACTTGTTCGATTACTAAGATTAGTAACTCGAAACAGGAGTTACAGAATAAACAGAAACTAGTTGAGGGTGAAACGATGTGTGTTGGAAGTGGTTCCAAGATTGATATGATCATCATCGCACACTCCCTATACTTTCGAGATTAGTGTTGAACCTAAATAAATGTTATTTGGTGTTTGCGTTGAGCATGAATATGATTTGATCATGTTTATTGCAATACGGTTATTCATTTAAAATCAGAGAATAATTGTTGTTCTGTTTAAATGAATAAAACCTTTGATGGTCATACACCCAATGAAAATAGTTTGTTGGATCTCGATCGTAGTGATACATATATTCATAACATTGATGCCAAAAGATGCAAAGTTGATAATGATAGTGCAACTTATTTGTGGCACTGCCGTTTGGGTCATATCGGTGTAAAGCGCATGAAGAAACTCCATAAAGATGGATTTTCGGAATCACTTGGTTATGAATCATTTGATGCTTGCGAACCGTGCCTTTTGGGTAAGATGACTAAAACTCCGTTCTCCGGAACAATGGAACAAGCTACTGACTTATTGGAAATAATACATACTGATGTATGCGATCCAATGAGTGTTGATGCTCGTGACAAGTATCGTTATTTTCTGACCTTCACAAGATGATTTGAGCAGATATGGGTATATCTACTTGATGAAACATAAGTCTGAAATAATTGAAAGGTTCAAAGAATTTCAGAGTGAAGTGGAAAAATCATCGTAACAAGAAAATAAAGTTTCTGCGATCTGATCAAGGAGACGAATATTTGAGTTACGAGTTTGGTCTTCAATTAAAACAATGTGGAATAGTTTCACAGCTCACGCCACCTGGAACACCACAACGTTATGGTGTGTCCGAACGTTGTAACCGCACTTTATTGGATATGGTGCGATCTATGATGTCTCTTACTGATTTACCATTATCGTTTTGGGGTTATACATTAGAGACAGCTGCATTCATGTTAAAAGGGCACCATCTAAATCCGTTGAGACGACATCGTATGAACTATGGTTTAGAAGTAAACCTAAGCTGTCGTTTCTTAAAGTTTGGAGTTGCGATGCTTATATGAAAAAGGTTTTCAACCTGATAAGCTCGAACCCAAATCGGAGAAGTGCGTCTTCATAGAATACCCAAAGGAAACTGTTGGTTACTCCTTCTATCACAAATCCAAAGGCAAAACATTCGTTGCTAAGAATGGATCCTTTCTAGAGAAGGAGTTTCTCTCGAAAGAAGTGAGTGGGAGGAAAGTAGAACTTGATGAGGTAACTGTACCTGCTCCCTCATTTGAAAGTAGTTCATCACAGAAATCTGTTCCTGTGACTACTACACCAATTAGTGAGGAAGTTAATGATGATGATCATGAAACTTCAGATTAAGTTACTACAGAATCTCGTAGGTCTTACAGAGTAAGATCCGCACCAGAGTGGTACGGTAATCCTGTTCTGGAAGTTATGTTACTAGACCATGACGAACCTACGAACTATGAAGAAGCGATGGTGAGCCCAGATTCCGCAAAATGGCTTGAGGCCATGAGATCTGAGATAAGATCCATGTATGAAAACAAAGTATGGACTTTGATTGACTTGCCCAATGATCGGCGAGACATTGAGATTAAATGGATCTTCAAGAGGAAGATGGACGTTGATAGTGTTACTATCTACAAAGCTAGAATTGTCGCAAAAGGTTTTCGACAAGTTCAAGGTGTTGACTACGATGAGAGTTTTTCACTCGTATCTATGCTTAAGTCTGTCTGAATCATGTTAGCAATTGCCGCATTTTATGAAATCTGGCAAATGGATAAACAAAACTGCATTCCTTAATGGTTTTCTTAAAGAAGAGTTGTATATGATGCAACCAGAAGGTTTTGTCAATCCTAAAGGTGCTAACAAATTGTGTAAGCTCCAGCGATCCATCTATGGACTGGTGCAAGCATCTCGGAGTTGGAATATATGCTTTGATGAGTTGATCAAAGCATATGGTTTTATACAGACTTTTGAAGAAGCCTGTATTTACAAGAAAGTGAGTGGGAGCTCTGTAGCATTTCTAATATTATATGTGGATGCCATATTGTTAACTGGAAATGATATGGAAATTCTGGATAGCATGAAAGGATAGTTGAATAAGAGTTTTTCAAAGCAAGACCTCGGTGAAGCTGCTTAGACATTGAGCATCAAGATCTATATAGATAGATCAAGACGCTTGATAAGATTTTTCAATGAGTACATACCTTGATAAATTTTTGAAATAGTTCAAAATGGAACAGCCAAAGAAGGAGTTCTTGCCTGTGTTACAAGGTGTGAAGTTGAGTAAGACTCAAGACCCGACCATTGCAGAAAATAGAAAGAGAATGAAAAGTCATTCCCTATGCCTCAGTCATAGGTTCTATAAAGTATGCTATGCTGTGAACCAGACCTATTGTATACCTTGCTCTGAGTTTGACAAAGGAATACAATTTTGATGTAAGAGTAGATCATTGGACAATGGTCAAGAATATCCTTAGTGAGGACTAAGGAGATGTTTCTCGATTATGGAGGTGATAAAAGAGCCCGTCGTAAAAAGTTACAACGATGCAAGCTTTTACACTGATCCAGATGACTCTGAGTCTCAATCTGGATACATATTGAAAGTGGGAGCAATTAGCTAGAGTATCTCCATGCAGAGCATTGTGGACATAGAATATTTTGCAAAATACATACGGCTCTGAATATGACAGATCCGTTGACTAAACTTCTCTCACAAGCAAAACATGATCATACCTTAGTACTCTTTGGGTGTTAATCACATAGCAATGTGAACTAGATTATTGACTCTAGTAAACCCTTTGGGTGTTGGTCACATGACGATGTGAACTATGGGTGTTAATCATATACAGATATGAATATTGATGTTAAATCACATGGCGATGTGAACTAGATTATTGACTCTAGTGCAAGTGGGAGACTGAAGGAAATATGCCCTAGAGGCAATAATAAAGTTATTATTTATTTCCTTGTATCATGATAAATGTTTATTATTCATGCTAGAATTGTATTAACCGGAAACATAATACATGTGTGAATACATAGACAAACATATAGTCACTAGTATGCCTCTACTTGACTAGGTCATTAATCAAAGATGGTTATGTTTCCTAACCATAGACATGTGTTGTCATTTGATTCATGGGATCACATCATTAGGAGAATGATGTGATTGACATGACCCATTCTGTTAGCCTAGCACTTGATCGTTTAGTATGTTGCTATTGCTTTCTTCATGACTTATACATGTTCCTGTAACTATGAGATTATGCAACTCCCGTTTGCCGGAGGAACACTTTGGGTGCTACCAAACGTCACAACATAACTGGGTGATTATAAAGGAGTACTACAGGTGTCTCCAAAGGTACATGTTGGGTTGGCGTATTTCGAGATTAGGTTTTGCCACTCCGATTGTCGGAGAGGTATCTCTGGGCCCTCTCGGTAATGCACATCACTATAAGCCTTGCAAGCAATGTGACCAATGAGTTGGTTATGAGATGATGCATTACGTAACGAGTAAAGAGACTTGCCGGTAACGAGATTGAACTAGGTATTAGATACCGACGATCGAATCTCGGGCAAGTAACATACCGATGACAAAGGGAACAACGTATGTTGTTATGCGGTTTGACCGATAAAGATCTTCGTAGAATATGTAGGAGCCAATATGGGCATACAGGTTCCGCTATTGGTTATTGACCGAGAATAGTTCTAGGTCATGTCTACATAGTTCTCGAACTCGTAGGGTCCGCATGCTTAAGGTTTCGATGACAGTTATATTATGAGTTTATGAGTTTTGATGTACCGAAGGAGTTCGGAGTCCCGGATGAGATCGGGGACATGACGGGGAGTCTTGAAATGGTCGAGACGTAAAGATCGATATATTGGACGACTGTATTTGGAGTTCGGAAAGATTCTGAGTGATTCGGGTATTTTTTGGAGTACGGGAGAGTTACGGGAGTTCGCCGGGGAGTATATGGGCCTTATTGGGCCATACGGGAATTGAGGAGAGAGGCCGAAAGGAAGGAGGCGCGCAGCCCCCCTCTGGTCCGAATTGGACAAGGGGTGCAGCCCCTCTTTGCTTCCTCCTCTCCCCCTCTTTCCCCCTTCTCCTACTCCAATAACGAAGGAGGGAGTCCTACTCCCGGTGGGAGTAGGACTCCCCTTGGCGCGCCCCTCCTAGGCCGGCCGCCCCCTCCCCCCTTGCTCCTTTATATACGGGGGTAGGGGGGGCACCTCTAGGCACAACAACACAAGTTGATCTACGGATCGTTCCTTAGCCGTGTGCGGTGCCCCCCTCCACCATATTCCACCTTAGTCATATCGTCGCGGAGTTTAGGCGAAGCCCTGCGCCGGTAGAGCATCATCATCGTCACCACGCCGTCGTGCTGACGGAACTCATCCCCGAAGCTTTGCTGGATCGGAGCCCGAGGATCATCATCGAGCTGAACGTGTGCTGAACTCGGAGGTGACGTACGTTCGGTACTTGGATCGGTCGGATCGTGAAGACGTACGACTACATCAACCGCGTTGTCATAACGCTTCCGCTTACGGTCTACGAGGGTACGTGGACAACACTCTCTCCTCTCGTTGCTATGCCATCACCATGATCTTGCGTGTACATAGGAAAATTTTGAAATTACTACGTTCCCCAATAGAAACTACATGCCAGCTATGAGAAGTCGGTTGAAGATGTCAATGGACTTCTGGATACCCAGGAGTAGAGGGCACATATAGAAAGGAAAGATGCTGAAAGCAGCAAGCTGCAGGAGAAGCATGATCTGGTTAAGAACCTAGCAGCTGCTCAAGCTAGTCTCATTAGGAACATGAAGCTGAAGCTAGCTGAAGAGAGGAAGGACTTGTAGATCCACATTGATGAGCTCCAGAAGACAGTGGAACAAAGCAATGTGAAGCTGGAGGGGATCAAGGCCATCATAAATGGACGAGCAGTTGGTTGTGGAAGGGAAGAGTGGGCAGTATCATTTGACATTTGCTGATCTTTTGCAGGGTGTGGTTTGGGTGTGCTGTAAGGATAGTCGTTTTAATTCTCCAAACTATGGATATGTAATGTACTAATGTACTACTATGAGGATGTATGGATATGAAGTTATGATGAATGTTATGGTATTTAGAGTTGATTAATGTGATGTTTAAGTAAGTTGTTTACAATGGATGAATGAGACCTTAAGTATGTTGTTTACAATTTGATGAATGAGCCCTAAGTATGATGTTTAGAATTGATGGATGTGATCTGAAATATGTTGTTCAGAATAGATGAATTGCATAGTGATGAATCAAATAAGGCCAAGTTAATATCTTTGCCATTTTATGGTTTTCTCGGCGTTGAGGCATCAAATAGGGTTATCGATGCCACTTTAGGGTTTTCTCGACGTCGAGGCATAAAATAGGGTTATCGATGCCACTTTAGGGTTTTCTCGACGTCGAGGCATCAAATAGGGTTATTGATGCCACTTTAGGGTTTTCTTGACGTCGAGGCAACAAATAGGGTTATCGGTGTCGGATACGTCTCCAACGTATATGTAATTTTTGATCATTCAATGCTATTATATTATCCATCTTAGATGTTTTATATGCATTATTATGCTATTTTATATCATTTTTTGGGACTAACCTATTAACCTAGTGCCCAGTGCCACTTGTTGTTTTTCCATTTTTTTTGTATTTTACAAAAAAATCAATACCAAACAGAGTCTAAACGTAACGAAACTTTTTGACGATTTTTCTTGGACCACAAGACATCCTGGAAGATTCAGGAGGAGGCCAGAAGAGCCACGGAAGGGCCACGAGGTCACAGGGTGCTTCTTGGGGGTTAGGGCGCGCCCCCAAGCTTATGAGCCCATCGTGGCACTTACAACCATAATCTTTGTTCTATAAATAGCCAAATATTCCTCATATACCAGAGGGCACACCAAAAATACTTTTCCACCTTCGCAAGTTTCTGTCTCGTGAGATCCCATCTGGAGACTTGTTCTGGTACTTTGCGAGAGGGGGATTTGATCACGGAGGGCCTCTACATCAACCTTGTTGCCCTTCCGATGATGTGTGAGTAGTTTACCACATACCTACGGGTCCATAGATAGTAGCTAGATGGCTTCTTCTCTCTCTTTGATCTTCAATACAATGTTCTCCTTGATGTTCTTCGAGATCTATTCAATGTAATCTTCTTTTGCGGTGCGTTTGTTGAGATCCGATTAATTGTGGATTTATGATTAGATTATCTATGAATATTATCCGAGTCTTCTCTGAACTGTTTTGTGCATGATTAAGATAGCTTTGTATTTCTCTCCGATCTATTGATTTGGTTTGGCCAACTAGATTGATTTTTCTTGCAATGGGAGAGTGGCTTTGTTTAGGGTTCAATCTTGTAGTGTACTCACCTAGTGACACAAGGGGTAGCGAGGCACATATGTGTATTGTTTCCATTAGGGATAAAAAGATGGGGTTTATTTCATATTGATTGGATCTATCTCTCTACATCATGTCAGCTTGCTTAAGGCGTTACTCCGTTCTTATTAACTAAATACACTATATGCATGCTGGATAGCGGTCGATGTGTGGAGTGATAGTAGTAGATGGAGGTAGGAGTTGGTCTACTTGTCATAGACGTGATGCCTATATTCATGATCATTGCCTTAGATATCGCCATAACTTTGCGATTTTCTATTAATTGCTCAACAGCAATTTGTTTACCCACCATATGTGTTCTTCCAAGAGAGAAGCCTCTAGTGAAAACCATGGCCCCCAGGTCTAATTTTATCATATTATTTTCAGATCTACGAAACCAGAAACCAAAAAATAGCTTGCTATAATTTATTTACCGCTACTTTATTTTGCAGTTCTATTTATCTTTTATACCTATCTCTATCAGATCTCGTCCTTGCAAGTAACCATGAAGGGATTGACAACCCCTTTATCGTGTTGGGTGCAAGTATTTATTTGTTTGTGTAGGTGCAACCATTGGTGACTTGTGTGTTCCTCATACTGGATTGATACCTTAGTTCTCAAACTAAGGGAAATACTTATCTCTACTTTGCTGCATCACCCTTATTTCCTCTTCAAGGGAAAACTAACACAAGCTCAAGAAGTAGCAGTGCCACTTTAGGGTTTTCTGGATGCCGAGGCATCAAATAGGGTTATCGGTGACACTTTAGGGTTTTCTCGATGTCGAGGCATCAAATAGGGTTATCGATGCCACTTTAGGGTTTTATCGACGTTGAGGCATCAAATAGGGTTATCGATGCCACTTTATGGTTTTCTCGACGTAGAGGCATCAAATAGGGTTATCGGTGCCACTTTAGGGTTCTCTCGACATCGAGGTACCAAATAGGGTTATCGATGCCATTTTAGGGTTTTCTCAATGTCGAGGCATCAAATAGGGTTATCGATGCCATTTTAGGGTTTTCTTGATGTCGAGGCATGAAATAGGGTTATCGATGCCACTTTAGGGTTTTCTTGACATCGAGGCATCACATAGGGTTATCGGTGACACTTTAGGGTTCTCTCGACATCGAGGCACCAAATAGGGTTATCGATGCCATTTTAGGGTTTTCACGACTTCGAGGCATCAAATAGGGTTATCTGTGCCACTTTAGGGTTTTCTCGACGTCGAGGCATCAAATTGGGTTATCGATGTCACTTTAGGGTTTTCTCGATGTCAAGGGATCAAATAGGGTTATCTATGCAACTTTAGGGTTCTCTCGACATTGATTTGTCAAATAGGGTTATCTATACAGAACATAACTTCGGGAAAATATGAGTAGTAGAACATCACTTGATCATCACAATAGTAGCAGAACATTTGTAGCATAACATAACTGGATCATCACAGTAGTACCAGAACATAAGTTGATCATTACAATACTAGCATAGGGTAACTTGATGATCACTTGATCATCACGATAGTAGCAGTACCACAACATCATAAAGCATTTTTTGGATCACAACATCATAAAGCGTTGTTTCGATCACAACATCAATCCCATGTTGCACCAGAAGCAGTCAAGTAGTCCTTGATTTTGTGGGTCTTCCTGACTCTCTAGGAACCACTGTTTGGTCTTGGAGGCAAAAAAGTTGCCATTGGTCCCTTTGCAACAAGAGTTGAATCCCTCCTTGTTGGTGCCTTACCCTTTGCAGAAGCAATAGGAGATCTAGTTGATGGTGCAGTAGTAGCTGTTGTAGATGAAGCCCTCCTTGTTGGTGCTGGTGTAGTGGCAGTAGATGAAGCCCTTCTTGCTGGTTATGGTGTAGTGGTAGTAGATGAAGCCCTTCTTGCTGGTGCTGGTTTAGTGGCAGTAGATGAATCCCTCCTTGCTTGTGCAGCAATAGTAGAAGTTGAAGCCCTCTTTCCTGGTGCAACAGTAGAGGCATCGGTTGAAGCCCTCCTTGCTGGTGCTGGTGCAGCAGTAGAGGCAATAGTAGCAGCATCAGGTGGGTACGGACTGCTGCTTGGCTGCAAAGAGAACACAATTAATTTAGCATTTTTGTTAGATGCAAAGAGAACACAAGTAATTTAACATTTTTTTGCATTGTTTCTTACCTCATGCCTATTCTTTCTCATGGCTAGTGCAGGCTTCAAAGCATCATGGCAGTTGGTGTATCTATGGCCAACTTTGGTGCAATTAGTGCAACTTATTGAGGCCATCCTTGAAGTGTATTTGGGAGCTGGCTTCTCATATTTACACTTTCTCCTCTTAGTCTGTGCTCTCCCTTTGCGTTCTTTCAAGACTGGAGGCTCAATGTCCACACTTTCTGTCCTTGGCCACATGTCAGGGCTAGGTACCGGATATATTATGGGACTGTAAGCAGCCTTGTACATTGGTTTTTGAAAAAATCATGAACAAAGTCCTCTGGCTGGAGCTTAACCTTGTTCATGGCAGAAACAACATGATGGCAAGACACTGCTGTCATATCCCGCTTCCTACATGTCATGCAATATCTCCAGTGTGAACCCTTCAAGGGTGATTCCTCCTAAGTCACCTTGACAGTTACATCGAGTGGGAATCCAACGAGGGTGATTCCTCGGATATCCCCCTTGATGTTATGGACACACGGTAACTTTGACTTTACCACGGAACCATGTTGAAGTCGGGTCGGCCCCGAGGGGTAGCCTCGAGTGATGTGGACTCGGTTTGACCAAGAGGGTACCCACGAGATAATTACGTGGCACAGCCAGGCATTCTTAGACCTTGCCATAAGTCCATGAGATGGGGCGACAGGACCACAGATCATGGATTATTGATTGTCTCCGCATGCTCCCAAGACAGTAACGGTTTGTATAAGTGATCTGAGTAGGCCTTTGGCCTTTTCGCACTGACCACCACGTGAATAAGTATGGGCACTTCATGTTGTATGATTCTGACAGCATAAGTTTTCTCTCCACTTATCGCTTGGTAAAGATGTAGGCCAACCATCAAAGATTGGCAGTCCCTAGACCACTTCTTTGCTTCTTCCAATTTCTCAGCATATGTAGGACAAATCTCCCGTCTGACTGTCTCAGTTTTTGTTCTATTTGCATTGAACTTGACCATTAACTTAGTCCTATCAACAATGGTTCTTATTGGCTTAGCCCTGACATCTAGGACCAACCTCAGTTAGATTCTTAACAACTAATTCTGTTTTACAGTTCATATCCATGGCATGCCTGGCCCAAGTGTGTTTGAGTATTTTCCTAAGCCATACCCAAGCTGCTTCACACTCAACCTTTAAATCATCCATGGCAACTTGAAAACCATGTTCAGTATATGAGTAACTTGCTGCATCCATGTATTTCTTTAATTCTGGCCCTCTAAACCCAGCAATTTGAAAGTTCTGGTAAATATGTGTAAGGCAAAACCTTTGTGGGCAATTGGGGAAGGCTCTGTTTATGGCTTTCAGAAGACACTGTATGAAAGAACTACAACTAAGTAACTACAACTAAATGAAAATAACTACATGAAAGTGAACTAAATGGCACAAGTGTGTTAACAAGACTAGATAGATATATTACATTTTTCCTATCTGAAATGATTGTGTACTGTCCAAACTTAATAGTTTGCCCACCTATTTCTACCCTCAACTAGTATAGAAACCAGGTCCAGGAATCAGTGTCCTCCTTGTCTACAATTCCAAAAGCAATGGGAAATATTGTTGTTCCCATCTCTTCTAGTAGCAGCTAGAATTTTTTGACCAGTAGTGAGCTTCATGAAGCATCCATCCAATCCTAGAATATTAGCACAAATGATAAGTAGTTGAAAGAACATATAGGTGGCAAAAACAACAATACAAGGCCATTACCTATGAATGGTCTGCAACAAGTGATGAACCCTTCTTTGCATCTAGTCAGGCAAATGAACAATATATGAAACCTAGGGTTCTTGCTAGGATGCTTCCTAATATATTTTGTTGTCACGATACATCTAGAACCTGGATTAGTATCTAGGACAACCTGTAAATAATGCGTAATCCTGGTGTATTGGGCCTTCTAATCTCCTAAAACAACATTCTTTGCTGCCTTCCTGGCCATGTGGGTTAATATATCCACTCCATACTTGATCTTCGAAATGTTAATAATTGTTGTTATTGTTGTGCATGGGTCATTCTTAACAGCCTCCTCAAAATATTTTGCAACCCACTTGGTAGTGAATTTGTGCTCTCTGACATAGAAGGGCATGTGTGCACCAAATACTGCTTCCTAATGGTAAATCTATTCTCATTTGTAATCTGAGAAGCTGCTATAGAAAAAGGGCATTGCTCATCTATGCACTGTGCTATAACCCTGTCATTGCAGTTTCTATGGTACTCAAAGTTCATGTTCTATGATATGTGTAGGGTTTGGAGTGCAGTTCTGAACTGGTACACATCAATGAAGCAAAGATGCTTCACAAATTGGTCTGGTGGGTCAGCTCTATTCTCATCATACCATATCCAAGGCTTCATCTTCTTTGCTCTGCTTTTCCTACCATGGGCAATACGTATGCCATTGTCTCAGCACCATCATCATCTTCCAAACCCAAGCCTAGTGGTTTACTGTCCTCATCAGATGATGGTAACTAGTCCTCCTCAAACAAGTGCTCTATACTTCCATCTGATCTATTTGTTGGCCCTTTGTAGCGACCAGACCTCAAACGATCTAATCTCTATGCATCATGTCATCCCTGGATCGGTAATGCCGACACGCACAATACATGAAGGATTTAAAACAGAGTAGTAATCACACACTTATTACATCGAAAGTCTCACAAGAGAACTTATTACAATAAATATGGCTTAAGGCCATCTAATAACGATAACAGCGGAAGGCTTGGAAGATAAAGTTAGTCCATCAACTCCAACGGCATCACTGAGTATAAGACAACGACCTATGGCACCTTACTCGTCATCTGAAAAGTCTGCAACATGAACGTTGCAGCCCAAAAACGGGTTAACACATGGAATATGCTGGCAATGTAACACATAGAGAGTAATGAACACAATATGACTATAACTACATGCATATATGGCTGGTGGAAAGCTCTACGGTTACAGTTTTGCATAAAGCCAGCTTTTCCCTACAACAAAGGAATAAGTTTTGTTTAACTATCATGGTGGTTGTTAAACATTGAGAAGGTTCCTCCAACTCAATCCCAATTAAGCATCATCATTAAACCCAACAAATTAATTAAGTAACATGATGAGATCCACATGATAATCCAAAGACTAGATACTCAAAACGTCCATAACCGGGGACACGGCTAACCATGATTAGTTTGTACACTCTGCAGAGGTTTGTGCACTTTTCCCCACAAGACTCGATCTCCTCCGTTGGATTTCTCGCACTACAGGGTGTTTGAGAAACGGATGACCGAGACACAGCCTTTCAGAAACAATTACTCTTTACTCTGGATGGACAGTTACACCTACTTTCCCCTACATTTTCTAGCCCACCATTGAAAGAGGTCTTGTAACTTAATCAACTATGCTAGAGCCCATAATAGCTTGTGGCTGCACACGGAAGTTTCTAGCATGAATAATCTCATGATCCCTTTGAGCCTGGGTGGCGGTCCATAGGAAAATCATACGAAACCCCGGGATTTCCAAAATACAGGCAACACTGGGTTCCCCAGGTGCCTCAACCCACCGAGATGTATATTAAAGTTGCCACCTTAAATTGAACCAACAATTCACAAACTCACATCTGTCATGGATACACTCACCCAATCCACGTCTACTAGCATAGCATAGCAATATAAGCAAACGTAGAAGTAACTCCCAAAGGTTTGATAATAAACAGGACATAGGTACTACCTCATCTACTTCCCAAAACCCACATATTAATCAGATCCTAATCATGCAATGTGTGAGTGTTGATCTAATGCAATAAAACTGGGTAGTAAAGAGGTATGATCAAAGTGTTAATTGCCTTGCTGATGATCCGTGAAACCTTGAGACTCGTAGCAGCACGTTGCGCACTCCGGGTACTCTATCGCAAACAAACAAGCATACAATAAGCACTCAACTAAGGCAAGGGTAAAACTCAAATAAGAGATCTAACTAGAAAGTTCAACTTAAGAACTCTGGTTTGCAAAAAGAATCAAATCAAACGAAGCAACAAAACTCAAACAGTGAAAGAAACAAGCTTCATTTACTAATCTGGACCTAAGTCAAAATTTCACAATAACAAAAACTTGTTTGAGTTGGTTAAATGGAAAGAGGGTTTCGAGATAAAACTCTAGGCGCTTGAATCACCTGATTCCGATAAACAAGCGAAAACTTAAACTAAAACGAAAATCGGATCTGAAATCGCGACCAAAAATAATCACGAAAAACCCGAGAAAAAGAAAAACGGACGAACAAGATAACGAGCAAACATTCGCTGTGTGCGGCTAAACGGTGAAAACCGTTCGTTAAAACTAACGAACGAACAAGCGCTCCCTAAATAACTAAACCGAGAAAACCAACGAACCGGTCTAAACAAAAACGGATCTAGGGTTTTTTCTAAAAAAAACGGTGGCGGCTACCTCGAGTCCGGCGGGTTCCGGCGAGGTCGGCGAGGCGGCGGCAGGCTTCGGTGAGGTCGGCTAAGGCGGCGGGGCGATAGATCCGGCGGCGGTGGTGGCGGCTCCGGCGATGGCGAGGCGCAGCGGCGACTGCGGCGGCGGCGGCTAGTGTTTGGCGCGGGGCGGGCTGGCGGTGGTGGTGTGGGCTTTGGGGCAGGGGGCCCCGGCTTATAAAGCCTCCCCGGGCAGAGTCCCGCTCGGGTACGGCCCGGAGTCGGTTTGACTTTTATTAAAATAATTCCGGCGTGCAGAAAAAGAAAGAAAAGAAATACTAAACGGACTCCAAAAATCCCAAAATAAATTTTCCCCGTCCTCTAAAAATAATACGGACAAGATGAACATTTATTTGGGCCTAAAATGCAATTTTGAAAAACGCGCATTTTTCCTAGTTCAAATAAAATAGCGATAAAACTCCAAAATAAAATCTTATTTGACTTTAATATTAAACCTTCAATATTTCTTTATTTTTGGGAAAGTCATTTTATTCCCTCTCTTTTATTTTTATAAAAGAAATATACGAAGATAAAATAATTAAAATCAAACGATCCTCTTTACAAAATTTGAGAAAACTCAAATATGCCTCTTTTCAAAATTTGAGAAAACTCAAATATGAAAATAACAAAATCCCCAACTCTCTCCGCGAGTCCTTGAGTTGCGTAGAATTTCTAGGATCAAGCCAAAATGCAATAAAATATGATATGCAATGATGATCTAGGTATAACATTCCAAATTGGAAATTTGGGATGTTACAAACCTACCCCCCTTAAGATGAATCTCGCCCTCGAGATTCGGGTTGGCTAGAAAATAGGTGAGGGTGGTCCTTCAGTAGGTCTTCCTCTCGCTCCCAGGTGGCTTCATCCTTGGTATGGTGGCTCGACTGGACTTTGCAAAATTTGATAACCTTGCTGCGTGTGACTCGGCTGGCAAACTCAAGAATCTTGACTGGTTTCTCCTCATAGGTCAAATCACTATCCAACTGAATCCCTTCCAGTGGCACTGTATCTCTCAGAGGTATATCGTCCATCTCTGTGTGGCATTTCTTCAAGTGGGAAACGTGGAACACATCATGAACTCCTGACAATCCTTCAGGCAACTCTAGCTTGTAAGAAACTTCTCCCATACGCTCCAAAGCTTTGTATGGTCCCACAAAACGTGGTGCTAACTTTCCCTTAACTCAAAAATGCTTTACTCCTCGAAGTGGGGACACACGAAGATAAACTCTATCTCCCACTTTGTAAACGATCTCCTTACGTTTTGAATCTGCATAGCTCTTCTGCCTGGACTGTGCTACCTTGACTCTATCGGGAATCAACTTAACCTTCTCTTCAGACTCTTTAATAAAATCTGGTCCAAACAACTGACGATCCCCACTTCATCCCACAACAACGGTGTCCTGCACCTCCTTCCGTACAAGGCTTCAAAAGGGGCCATGCTCAAACTGGATTGATAATTGTTGTTGGAAGAGAACTCTGCATATGGCAAATTATCGTCCCAACTAGATCCATAATCTAGTGCACAAGCTCTCAACATGTCCTCCAAAATCTGATTGACTCTCTCGGTCTGTCCATCTGTCTGTGGATGAAAGGCTGTACTGAACTCAAGCCTGGTACCCAAAGTTTCGTGTAACTGATTCCAGAACTTTGAGGTAAACTGGGTTCCTCTATCTGATACAATGGTCCTCGGAACTCCGTGCAGACATACGATCCTGGTCATATATATCTTTGCCAACTTAGCACTTGTATAAGTGGTCTTCACTAGGATGAAATGAGCTACCTTCGTCAAACGATCGACTACAACCCATATTGAGTCATAGCCTGAACGATTCCTGGGCAATCCCGTGATAAAATCCATGCCTAGTTTATCCCACTTCCATTCGGGTATCGGCAACGGCTGTAGCATTCCTGCTGGCTTCTGATGCTCGACCTTTACTCTCTGACATACATCACAAAGTGCTACATACTCCGCAATATGCCTCTTCATTCCGGTCAACCAGAAGGTGTCATTCAAATCCAGATACATCTTGGTATTTCCAGGGTGAATTGAATACGGTGAATCATGGGCCTCTTGCAGAATCAACTTCCTGATCTCCGGGTTATTAGGCACATAGATGCGGTACTCAAACCATAAGGTATCGTGCTCATCCTCACGAAATCCCTTAGATTTTCCTTTGCCCATTTTCTCCTTTATCTCGGCAATCTCCTTATCCGTCTTCTGAGCTTCTCTGATCTTTGCCATCAAGGTACACTGAATCTCCAATGCTGCTACATAGCCTCTTGGAACTATCTCCAAACATAGCTCGCGAAGATCTTCTGCTAAGTCCTTGGGTATCTCTCCGGTCATGAGAGTGTTGACATGGCTCTTACGGCTCAATGCATCGGCTACTACATTAGGCCTTCCGGGGTGATAATGCAATCTCATATCATAATCTTTAATGAGCTCCAACCATCTCATTTGCCCGAGATTCAACTCCTTCTGTGTGAAGATGTACTTCAAACTCTTGTGATCCGTGTACACCTCACAATGGTTTCCGATGAGAAAGTGTCTTCATGTCTTCAAGGCATGCACTACGGCTGCTAACTCCAAATCATGGGTGGCATAATTAAGCTCATGGGGATTAAGCTGTCGTGAGGCATACGAACAACTCTTCCCTCCTGCATAAGCACTGCTCCAAGTCCTCGACAAGAAGCGTCGCAATATACTTCATAATCCTTGCGCTGATCTGGCAG
Organism: Triticum aestivum; assembly: GCF_018294505.1. Classification (NCBI taxonomy): domain Eukaryota; kingdom Viridiplantae; phylum Streptophyta; class Magnoliopsida; order Poales; family Poaceae; genus Triticum; species Triticum aestivum. The sequence continues at coordinate 528,691,241 of NC_057804.1, read as the reverse complement.
AATCAACACTGGGAATGTAACCAAACATTTCTTCAACTCCTAGAAACTGGCCTTGTCGTGGTTCTAAGCCTGACAGTAGAGTGGGGGGTAGGTATGGAGAGGCAAGGTCCTAGCTATGGAGAGGTTGTAAGCACGAAGGATGTACGAGTTCAGGCCCTTCTCGGAAGAAGTAACAGCCCTACGTCTCGGAGCCCGGAGGCGGTCGAGTGGATTATGAATGTATGAATTACAAGGTGCCGAACCCCTCTGCCTGTGGAGGAGGGTGGCTTATATCGAGTGCGCCAGGACCCCCAGCCAGCCCATGTAGGAGAGGGTTCAAGGTGAGTTAAGTCTGGGGCGTTACTGGTAACGCCCCACATAAAGTGCCTTTACTATCATAAAGTCTACTTGATTACAGGCCGTTGCAGTGCAGAGTGCCTCTTGACCTCCTGATGGTCGAGTGAGTCTTCGTGGTCGAGTCCTTCAGGCCAGTCGAGTGAATCCTCGTTGGTCGACTGGAAGGCGACCTCTTCTAAGGATGTCCTGGGGTAAGTTACTTGGATCAGGTCCATGACCCTACCCTAGGTACATAACCCCATCATTAGCCCCCGAATGGATTGAGGCTTCGAGTGAAGAAGGAGTTGATGTCGTTTCCGATTAATCTTTGTGCTCCGGTTGTGCGCTGTTCTGGACCAAAGAATCCCTTTGTCGACAGGAAACAACTTGCCTTCAGTCGACTTGATCCATTCTGTTTTTGCGTCGAGTGATCTTTCAGGCTTCGACGATCTCCGAGCGACGGATCGCCGGAAACACCGCGCCTGACAGACTGATTTGTTGCTCGCGGATTCCGCGGGATGCGAAATTTTGGGGCGCGCGCGAAGCGGGGCGGACCGCGGCGTTCGGATGGGACGGGGCATGGACGCCTCGATCTCCGCGCCGCCTTTTTCGCCACGTATCCCGTCTGCATAACTGTTCCAGATATGATTAGATCGACCGGGCCCACCTGTCATCCACTCGGAAGGGACCTTATAAATGAGCCCGGCGAGGATTTCTGTGCTGCGCCTTAGCATTCTCCCCCTCTCTCTGCTTCCTTCCTCCCTGCTCAGCGTGCTCGCTCTCGCCCCCGCATCACCTCCCTTCGCGCATCTCTCCGGCGACCATGGCCAAGGAGAAGACGGCGGCGCTGGAGCGCGCCAAGAAGGCGTCGGCGTCGGAGAAGGCAAAGGGGAGATCCACCAGCCGCGGAGGGTCCTCGTCCAGATCCCGCCTGCCGAAGGGCTGGGTCCAAGGAGACTGGATCCAGTCGACCATCACAGAGAAGGACCTCCTCGACATGGCCAACGAGGGCTTGATCCCTCACGGAGCTGCGAGGTTGCCGGGGAAGGAGTGGCAGCCACAGCCAGAAGAGGGTGAGTGTGTGCTTTTGGCCACTCATGTTGATCGTGGGTTTTCCTTGCCGCCAAGTATTTTCTTCCGTGGCTTTTTGAATTTCTTCGGAGCGCAGCTCCACCACTTTACCCCAAACTCCATTGCCTATCTTGCTGCGTTCGTGTCCATGTGTGAGGGTTTCTTGGGCTGTCGACCGCACTGGGGTTTGTTCAAACATATATTCACGTGTCGATCTCAGACCGTGAAGAAGGCGAGCCCCGGTGATGAGAGAACCCGAGTCGTCCAAATGTGCGGGGGCCTGGGGATTCAGGTGAGGAATAAGAGCACCTTCCCGCCCATGACCTTTCCCGAGTCCGTTAGAGGCTGGCAGTCGACTTGGTTCTACTGCCAGGTCCAGTCGACGCCAGGGCAGTCGAGTGGACTCCCTCCGTTCACCATGGACCGAGTGAGCAAGCCTTCCCCTCTGAAGCTGATTCCGGAGGAGAGAGCCGACGTGAAGATGTTGATGGAGCGCGTGGTGCAGTTGGTTCGGGAGGGAGTGACAGGCATGGACCTCTTGGAGGTTTTCCTCAGGCGTCGCATCCAGCCTCTCCAGTTCCGGAGCCACTGCATGTGGTTGTACTGTGGGACCGAAGACGAGACCAGAGTCCATCCAGAAGCAGTCGACGATGTCACTCTGGAAAGATGGATGGCGGCCGTCACCGGAAACAAGGACAACCCACGCGGAGCCAGACGGATTCCTCCACTCGACCACAACAGTGATCCAGATAAGGTACACTTGCCCTGCTCTCCACTGCATTCTTGTCGCATTCATCTCTGTTTGCTCTGTCGACTGGTCGACTGATCATTGTCTGGGCATTTGTTAGGCCCTCACCGAGCTGTACTCGATGCCCAATGGGGCACAAGCTTCGACTGAGGAGGGCGAGGCGAGCGGAGGCGAGAGCCAGGAAGAGGAGGAATGGGACTCGGATGTCGCAGAGGACGATGACGACGATGATGATGATGTCGATGATGAAGACGACGTCGAGGACGAGGAAGAGGAGGAGGAGGAGGTCGTGCCACCGCGCTCGGAAAGGCGGTCGAAGCTCGTCCACGACCCTTCGACTGAACGTGGCAAGGGGGTTGCGACGCAGTCGACCAAACGCCCTAGGACCACCTCTCCAGCGCCGACTGAAAAGGCGCCGAAGCAGCCCAGGGCGGCCTCGTCGAAGCCGATCAAACTCTTGCCGAAGATGAAGGTGTCCATCCCTACCATATCAGGGTAACCGTGCTGCTCATATTTTCTCATTCCGTGTGAACTTTATTTCTGGTCGACGCTGAAGTTAGTCGACTGATCCTTTGGAGTTGCAGTGCTGCTACTTCTGAGACCTCGGCCCGGGCCGATGATCACGAGATGGAGGATGCGGCAACTTCGAACCCAGGTATTGTATTCTTAACACCGTTTTTAGTCGACTGACTCGCGACCTCTGATCCCGATTCTTCTTCGCAGCTCCGCCCCATACTGTTATCAATCTCCCTGACGACGACGAGGATGAAGAACCACTGGCACGCAGGAAGAGTCGGAAAACGCCCGCCAGTGAGGTGCCTCAGGATGTGACGGCGCCTGAGACTCTGACTGTGGAGGAAGGGAACACCACTCGACACACGGTGTCCTTCGCAAATCCACTGACGAGTGCTCAGCAGCCCTCCCTCTTCACGACTCACCACGTCCCAGAGGACCAAGCTGGTGCAGCGAAGGAGGCAATACGCCAGGCGGGACTCATGATGGAGCAGCTGAAGACCATCCGAGACGCGAGCCAGGCAGCTTATGACGCCAGCTCTGCCCTCCAAAGCAATGTCCAGGTCAGTCGACCGCTGTTTGTTCTGTTGGATATGCTACCAAAAACTTTTCTTTTCCGGAATTTATAGTAATCACCCAGTGGGTGTGTCGAATACACTCCGTGTTAGCGGGGGCACGCTAAGTGCACCCGCTGGGTGTAGTCCCCAAGGCTAAGGTCGACTGCTGGCAGTCGGCCTTAGGCTTTAAGATGTCAACCTTTCTGTCAGTCGACTGGTCGACTGGGTTTCGCAAACCGGTGGGGGCACGCTGAGTGCACCCACTGGGTGTAGTCCCCAAAGCTAAGGTCGACTGCTGGCAGTCGGCCTTAGGCTTTATGATGTCAATCTTTCTGCCAGTCGACTGGTCGACTGGATTTCGCAAACCGGTGGGGGCACGCTGAGTGCACCCACTGGGTGTAGTCCCCGAGACTGTGGTCGACTGCTTGCAGTTGATCACAGTCTTAGAGAATGCATCTCGCACACCTTTTTTTTTTGAGGTCGACTGGTCGACTTTGTCTTCAACAGGATTAGTGGGGGCACGCTGAGTGCACCCACTGGGTGTAGTCCCCGAGACTACGGTCGAATGCTTGTATTCGGCTGTAGTCTTAGAAACGTGTGTTTTTCCCTTTTTCACTCGGAAGTGAATTATATTTGACATTTAGTCGATTGGTTCTTCGCAGAACTCTTGTGATCTTGTGGCTCGCTACTCAGAGCTGGAACAAAAACATACTCAAGTCGAGCTGAGCTTGAAGCTGGTTCAGGAGAAGCTGACAAAGGCAAAGGAGGAGACCGAAGGTATGTTTGGTGAGACCCTGACGACTGCTTTTCCCTTTGCTTGTTTCAGCATCTGATCTTGCTGTAACTTGTAGGTAAGGTAAGGGAGGCCCAGCAGAAGAAAGACCTTGAGCTAGCTGAGAAGATCAAGCTTGCTGACGAGAAGTTAGCTTCAGTCACCAAGCTCGAACAAGACAATACCAATCTGAAAACTGCTCTTGGGATTGCCAACAAGGAGGTCAGTCGACTGAGAACTGACAAAGCTGCCCTGACCGACCAAGTCAGCAGATTGACTGAGAAGAAAACTGAACTGGAGGCCTTCCTGAGTGGCCTTGCCAAGAAGCTGTTTCTTATGCTTGAAGGTAAATCTCCATGTTTGGCAAATATTTCCAATTGTGGCTTTTTCCATTCGACTATCTCCTTGACTTAGTGATCACCCTTGCAGAATTTTGTCAAAACTTTGAAGAAGAAACCAGCCGACTGGAGCCAAACCTTGACCCCGTCAATTCTCCGGTGAACGATGAAGTTGCTATGGATGTTTTCCGACTGGAGTCTCGTGTTGCAGCTGTCGTGGACTATCTCGCAAGGCTGAAGGCTGCCACATCTCGCATCGACTCGACGCTCTGGCCTGAGGAGACACTTCAGAATGACCTTGAGTCGCTGATGGCCCGCTTGAACACGATCCCTGGTCGAGTGCAAGAGTGGAAGAAGTCCTCGGCTCGGTGTGGTGCAGATGTCGCTCTGTGTCTGGCCCGAGTCCACTGCAAAGATGCACGAGAAGAGAAGCTGGCGGCCCTTCGGGTGGCCAATACCAAGAAGCACGACTTCAGGTCCTTTATGGAGACTTTCCTTGCAGCTGCCACTCGGATCGCCGACGGAATTGACCTTGATGAATTTGTTGCACCTTCCAGCCCTCCACAGGAGGGGTAAAAACTTCTTCTGGCTCGACGCTTTAAATTTGCCTCGGTATGCCGAGTGGAATTGTAACCGACAAACCTTAACAGGCTTGACGCCTGAGCACTTTCGGTTCCTTTAGATATCGATTCAAACTTGAATTTGTCGCTTGAATATGATTGCCCTCGGCTCAAAATGTCTTTTGTAGGTTCAAAGCAAGGCGCCTTTTTTATAATCGACCTATTCTTTGGTTCACTCAGGCGAGCACTGGGCTGCAGCTAAGCCCTCCGAGTGAGAGGCTTGTTCTCCACTCGGCAGGATTTTTATACCTTAGGCGAGCACAGGGCTGCAGCTAAGCCTCCGAGTGAGAGGGTTGCTCTTCACTCGGTAGGATTTTGGTAACTTAGGCGAGCACAGGGCTGCAGCTAAGCCCCCGAGTGAGAGGGTTGCTCTTCACTCGGTAGGATTTTCACAACTTAGGCGAGTATAGGGCTGCAGCTAAGCCCCCGAGTGAGAGGGTTGCTCTTCACTCGGTAGGATTTTCACAACTTAGGCGAGTGCTTGGACTGCAGCTAAGCCCCCGAGTGAGAGGGTTGCTCTTCACTCGGCAGGATTTTTACAACTTAGGCGAGTGCTTGGACTGCAGCTAAGCCCCCGAGTGAGAGGGTTGCTCTTCACTCGGTAGGATTTTTATAACTTAGGCGAGCACAGGGCTGCAGCTAAGCCCCCGAGTGAGAGGGTTGCTCTTCACTCGGTAGGATTTTCACAACTTAGGCGAGTGCTTGGACTGCAGCTAAGCCCCCGAGTGAGAGGGTTGCTCTTCACTCGGTAGGATTTTCACAACTTAGGCGAGTGCTTGGACTGCAGCTAAGCCCCCGAGTGAGAGGGTTGCTCTTCACTCGGTAGGATTTTTATAACTTAGGCGAGTGCTTGGACTGCAGCTAAGCCCCCGAGTGAGAGGGTTGCTCTTCACTCGGTAGGATTTTGATAAACTTAGGCGAGTGCTTGCACTGCAGCTAAGCCTCCGAGTGAAAGTCTGGCTTACCACTCGGTGGGATTTTGATAAACTTAGGCGAGTGCTTGCACTGCAGCTAAGCCTCCGAGTGAGAGGGTTGCTCTTCACTCGGTAGGATTTTGATAAACTTAGGCGAGTCCTTGGACTGCAGCTAAGCCTCCGAGTGAGAGGGTTGCTCTTCACTCGGTAGGATTTTGATAAACTTAGGCGAGTCCTTGGACTGCAGCTAAGCCCCCGAGTGAAAGTCTGGCTTACCACTCGGTGGGATTTTGATAACTTAGGCGAAACGGATTCGCAGCTAAGCCTCCGAGTGAGAGTCTGGCTCACCACCCGGTAGGATTTTTACAAACTTAGGCGAAACGGATTCGCGGCTAAGTCACCCACTGAGGGGGAGTTTTTATGTGGACAAAAATAAAAAGTGATGACACTATTATTTCTAAACCCATGAACTACAGAAGTACTTTATTGCAACTCATCCGAGTGATAAAACTTAAGTGTAAAATGGGCGGAGTAGCTCCGCGTTCCAAGCTCGGGGCTCGTCGATATTATGCTCGACGTTGTAAAGACGGTACGCCCCGTTGTGGAGAACCTTGGTGACGATGAAGGGGCCTTCCCAAGAAGGAGCAAGCTTGTGTGGTTTGTGCTGATCCACTCGGAGAACCAAATCCCCTTCCTGGAAGGCTCGACCTCTCACATTTCGGGCGTGGAAACGGCGCAGATCTTGTTGGTAGATGGTCGACCGGATCAGAGCCATCTCCCTTTCTTCCTCTAAAAGGTCGACTGCGTCCTGCCGCGCTTGTTCAGCTTCTGCTTCGTTGTAGATTTCAACTCGAGGAGCATTGTGGAGAAGATCACTCGGCAAGACTGCTTCGGCTCCATAGACCAAGAAGAATGGAGTTCTTCCGGTCGACCGATTAGGCGTGGTCCGCAGTCCCCAGAGTACAGATGGAAGTTCGTCGACCCAAGCTCCAGCCGCGTGTTTGAGATCACGCATCAGTCGAGGCTTCAGTCCCTTGAGAATCAGTCCATTAGCTCGCTCTGCTTGTCCATTCGACTGCGGGTGGGCGACTGATGCGTAGTCGACCCGTGTGCCCTGGGAGTTGCAGAAGGTTCTGAATTCTTCTGAGTCAAAGTTCGACCCATTATCCGTAATGATGCTGTGTGGGACTCCATATCTGAATATTAGTTCCCTGATGAAGCTAACAGCAGTACCGGTGTCAAGGCACTTGATTGGTTTAGCCTCGATCCACTTGGTGAACTTGTCGACTGCCACCAGTACATGCGTGAAGCCACTTCGTCCTGTTCTCAAAGGGCCGACCATGTCCAACCCCCAAACTGCAAAAGGCCAGACGAGTGGGATGGTCTTCAAAGCTGACGCAGGCTTGTGCGACATATTCGAGTAGAACTGACATCCTTCGCACTTATCTACTATCTCTTTTGCCATCTCATTCGCCTTGGGCCAGTAAAATCCGGCTCGGTATGCTTTGGCCACGATGGTCCGAGAGGACGCATGATGACCACAGGTCCCCGAGTGAATGTCATTGAGGATGAGTCGACCTTCTTCTGGTGTTATGCACTTCTGACCGACTCCAGTCGCGCTTTCTCTGTATAGTTGTCCTTTGATTACGGTAAAGGCCTTGGATCGACGGACGATCTGTCGAGCCTCTTCCTCATCCTCCGGAAGCTCTTTCCTCAAGATATATGCGACATACGGAATCGTCCAGTCGGGAATGACCGCCAAAACCTCCATGATCAAGTCGACCACCGCTGGGACTTCAACTTCAGTCGGATCTGTGGCGCTCTTGGGCTGCGGAGTTTCTTCGGTGAAAGGATCTTCTTTGACTGACGGAGTGTGTATATGCTCCAAGAACACACCACTCGGAATGGCTTCTCTCTTGGAACCTATCTTTGCTAGATCATCAGCTGCTTGATTTTTCAGTCGGGGTATATGATGGAGCTCCAACCCCTCGAACTTCTTCTCCAGCTTCCTCACTGCACTGCAGTATCCAGTCATGGCTGGGCTTCTCACGTCCCACTCTTTCATCACCTGATTGACCACTAAATCCGAGTCGCCATAGACCATTAGGCGACGGACGCCGAGTGAAATGGCCATGCGCAACCCATATAGGAGGGCCTCATATTCTGCCTCATTGTTGGAGGAATCAAAGTGAATCTGGAGCACATATCTGAGCTTATCTCCTCTGGGGGAAACCAGGACAACCCCAGCACCGGAACCATTCAACATCTTAGAGCCATCGAAAAACATGGTCCAATGCTCCGAGTGAACTTCAGTCGGCTGCTGCTGTTCGATCCACTCGGCGAGGAAATCTGCTATTGCCTGGGACTTAATGGCTTTCTTTGCCTCAAACTTGATATCAAGGGGAAGAAGTTCAATCGCCCATTTGGCCACTCGACCAGTTGCATCTCTGTTGTGCAAAATCTCTGATAGTGGAGCGTCGCTGACGACTGTGATGGAATGGTCAGAGAAATAATGAGCAACCTTCTTTGTGGTCATGTATATTCCATACACAAGCTTCTGATAATGAGGATATCTCTGCTTGGATGGAGTCAAGACTTCAGACAAATAATACACTGGGCGCTGAACTTTGAGAGCTTTTCCTTCTTCTTCCCGCTCGACCGTTAGCACAGTACTGACGACTTGTCCTGTGGCTGCGATGTAGAGCAACAGAGGCTCTTTGCTGATTGGAGCAGCAAGCACCGGCTGGGTGGAGAGCAGAGCTTTTAGCTCGGCAAACGCTGCATCAGCTTCTGGAGTCCACTCGAACTTGTCAGCCTTCTTCATCAGTCGGTAAAGAGGCAGTGCCTTTTCACCGAGTCGTGAGATGAATCGACTTAATGCGGCCAAGCATCCAGTAAGCTTCTGGACATCGTGCACTCGCACAGGGCGTTTCATTCGGAGAATAGTGCCAATCTTCTCTGGGTTAGCGTCGATTCCCCGTTCGGAAACGAGAAAACCGAGTAACTTGCCACCAGGAACTCCAAATGTGCACTTTGATGGATTGAGCTTGATATCATACCTTCTGAGGTTGGCAAATGTTTCGGCGAGGTCAGCGAGCAGGTCGGAACCTTTTCGTGACTTGACAACAATATCATCCATATAAGCTTCCACATTCCGACTGATTTGGGTGAGTAGACACTTCTGAATCATTCGCATAAATGTGGCTCCGGCATTCTTGAGGCCGAATGGCATGGTGATATAGCAGAAGCACCCGAATGGAGTGATGAAAGCTGTTTTTACCTCATCGGGCGCGTACAGACGGATCTGGTGGTACCCGGAGTAAGCATCCAAAAAAGACAACCTCTCGCATCCCGCGGTCGAGTCAACAATTTGATCTATGCGAGGGAGAGGAAAGTGATCTTTCGGGCAGGCCCGGTTGATGTGCTTGAAATCAATGCACATTCGGAGCGACTTGTCCTTCTTAGGAACCATGACGACATTAGCGAGCCACTCGGAGTGGTATATCTCTCGGATAAATCCTGCCGCCAACAGTCGAGCCACTTCTTCACCGATGGCCTTTCTCTTCTGGACGGCGGACCGCCGAAGATGTTCTTTGACTGGTTTTGCAGACGAGTCGACTCTTAGGCGATGCTCAGCCAGTCCCCTGGGAACACCTGGCATGTCAGCGGGCTTCCATGCAAAAATGTCCCAGTTCTCACGGAGGAACTGGATGAGCGCTTCTTCCTATTTTGGGTCGAGTGTTGTGGAGATGCGGGTCGGAGCTGCTTCGGGGTCGGTCGGGTGAATGTGAACAGGCTTCGTCTCACCGGACGACTGGAATGCAGATTCTGTGGCGGGCTTCTTGGATCGCAGTAAGTCACTCGGATCTGCGTTTTGCTTGTATTCTTCGAACTCGACCGCTGTCACTTGGGAATCGGCAATCTTGGAGCCCTTCTGAAAGCACTCCTCTGCCTTTTTCCTATCGCCGGTGACAGTGATCACACCTTTGGGACCGGGCATCTTCAATTTGAGGTACACGTAACATGGTCGAGCCATGAACCGTGCATAGGCTGGTCTCCCCAAAATGGCATGATATGCACTTTGAAAATCCACGACCTCAAACGTCAACTTTTCTTTGCGAAAATGCTTTGAATCGCCAAACACTACGTCCAAAGCTATCTGGCCGAGTGACTCGGCCTTCTTCCCTGGTATAACTCCATGGAAGCTCATGTTACTAGTGCTCAGTCGGGACATCGGAATGCCCATACCTTTCAATGTGTCTGCATATAACAGATTCAGCCCACTTCCACCGTCCATCAGCACCTTTGTCAGTCGAGTGCCTTCGACAACTGGATCGACAACCAAAGCTTGCCTCCCAGGGGTGGCAATATGAGTCGGGTGATCAGATTGGTCGAATGTGATGGGTGTTTGAGACCACTTCAGATAATTTGCCTTTGCTGGGGCAACCATGTTCACCTCTCGGTTAATCACTTTCAGTCGACTTCTGCTTTCCACATCTGCAAAGATCATCAGAGTGGAGTTGATATGCGGATATCCTCCCTCACTGTCCTCTTTGTCTTCGGCCTTGTCTGACTCCTTCTCCTTGTCCTTAGACTGTATTCCCTGAAACTGCTGGATCAGGAGTCGACATTGGCGAGTGGTGTGCTTTGGGTAAATGATATTCCCCTCTTCATCTTTTTTCGTGTGAATGTGACACGGCATATCCATCACGTCGTTCCCTTCTTTATCCTTTACCTTCTTGGGGTTCCAGGATCCTTTTGGTTTCCCCTTAAACTTTCCTTGAGTCACGGCCAGAGCCTCTCCAGGAGCTGCCGGTTCAGCCTTCCGCTTCTGTTTCCGACTGGTGTTTCCTTTTTCCGACTGACTCGGCTTGTGCTTGCCGCTTCGGAGTCGGTCTTCTTCTTCGCCGTTGGCGTACTTGGTAGCAATCTCCATCATCCGACTCAAGGTCATGTCACCGGTTCGACCAAATTTCAAACTCAGTTCTCTGTTCTTGACGCCGTCTTTGAAGGCGCATACTGCCTGATGATCAGAGACATTTTCCACAGTGTGGTGCAAAGTGATCCACCTCTGAATATACTCTCTGAGAGTCTCATTAGTTTTCTGCACGCAGACTTGCAACTCTGTCAATCCCGCTGGTCGCTTGCAAGTCCCTTCAAACGTTCTGACGAACACTCGGGACAGATCTTCCCAAGTGTAAATGCTGCTAGGAGGTAATTGAGTCAACCATGCCCTGGCAGAACCTTCCAACATGAGGGGCAAATGCTTCATGGCCACCTCGTCGTTCCCACCACCGATCTGAACTGCCACTCGGTAGTCTTCAAGCCAAGTTTCAGGCTTAGACTCACCAGTGAACTTGCTGACTCCTGTTGCCAACCTGAAATTGGGGGGGATAACTGCGGCTCTGATAGCTCTGCTGAAACATTCAGGACCAGAAACATGTACTCGACTGCTCGTGGGTACATCTCTGTCGAGTGCGCCTCGATGGGCTCTGTTCCGGTCGACCAACCCTTGCACGATAATGGATCGCGCGTCGAAGCCTGGCTCTCTGGGGTCAACTGGAACCCTACGCCCTGTACTGTACTGACGCCTATCATCTGGCTGCCGAGGAGCGTAAGACCCACCCCTCGGAGGGGAATAGGGCACTCGACGCCTATCATCTCGGTCGAGTCTGTCGCCATATTGATCTCGCCGATTCTCACGCCCTTCGCGCCGCGGAGGCGATCTGGGGCTGTGAGCCGACTGAACCGTATTCACAGTGACAGATCGACTGTGAATTCTGTTGCGCGACTGAGACACGGCTGAATTCTGATCTCCTGCTGCCCGGAGCAGATCCCTGATCTGCAGCAAACCTCTGCCAGCTTCCGACTGCGAAGGCTGAATGGACTCTGCTATACGGGTCGCAGCTGCTAAATTCTGAATTGGGGTTCGATATACTTGAGTCGGCGGGAAGAGTTGACGTCGACTGGTGTCGGGAATTCGTTGCCGCGCGCGCTCGTCGAGTGCTCGCTGAAGGTTCTCCAGTCGAGTGCGCTCGGCCAAATTGGCCAGACGCGCCTCCTCCAAGGCACGAGCCTCGGGGGTTTCTCCTGCGATGGGAATACGCAGGGGATCCTCGTTCCTGCGGCGAAGCTCTTCTCTTTGCAGAGGGTCGAGTGGCTCGGGCTGGTACTCTTCGTAGTCTCGTGCAGGGTCGCCGTCGTCACCTGCTCCACCACCACGGGCGAAGCCAGGAGGACTGTGGGGCCCGTCGACCATCAAGATTTCCGCCGCTGGATCACTGCTTCCGCACTCGGATGCAGTCTCTCCGGGACCAGTCGACTGACCGAACAAGCCGTAGAGAGATTCGTTGGGCTCGATTGCCGCAACTTGTGTAGTGGCCGATTGGCGAGCCACCGCGTGACTCAGCCATCGCTGAAGCCTCGACCGGCCTGAGCGCTTGCGCTGGCAGGAGACCGGGAGGGTGGACGATGGAGGAGCCGACCGATATTGGGTCGACGGTTGCCGCAGCAAAACGCCGCGGACACATGCGCGAAAATGCGTCGCACCACGGACGGGGAGCGCATCTACGTCGAGTGGAGCCTCCTGGAGCCATGCGGAGTCGTCGGCGATGAAGGTGAGAGTGCCGAGATGGATCTCTTGACCCTCGACCAAAACTCCAGCAGACACCATGATGAAAGTACTCGGAAGAATCGCAACTTCTCCACAAAATCGCTAAAACACCTGCCCCACGGTGGGCGCCAACTGTCGTGGTTCTAAGCCTGACAGTAGAGTGGGGGTAGGTATGGAGAGGCAAGGTCCTAGCTATGGAGAGGTTGTAAGCACGAAGGATGTACGAGTTCAGGCCCTTCTCGGAAGAAGTAACAGCCCTACGTCTCGGAGCCCGGAGGCGGTCGAGTGGATTATGAATGTATGAATTACAAGGTGCCGAACCCCTCTGCCTGTGGAGGAGGGTGGCTTATATCGAGTGCGCCAGGACCCCCAGCCAGCCCACGTAGGAGAGGGTTCAAGGTGAGTTAAGTCTGGGGCGTTACTGGTAACGCCCCACATAAAGTGCCTTTACTATCATAAAGTCTACTTGATTACAGGCCGTTGCAGTGCAGAGTGCCTCTTGACCTCCTGATGGTCGAGTGAGTCTTCGTGGTCGAGTCCTTCAGGCCAGTCGAGTGAATCCTCGTTGGTCGACTGGAAGGCGACCTCTTCTAAGGATGTCCTGGGGTAAGTTACTTGGATCAGGTCCATGACCCTACCCTAGGTACATAACCCCATCAGGCCTCACATTCCTCAGTCCAATTGAACTTGGTGTCCTTCTTCAACAATTCTGTCATGGGTTTTGCAATCTTCGAGAAATTCTCAATGAACCTCCAGTAATATCCTGCGAGTCCAAGAAAACTCTGGATCTCTCCAATGGTTGTGGGTGCTTCCCAATTTGTCACGGTGACAATCTTGGTGGCGTCTACTACTATTCCTTCTCCGGATATCACATGTCCGATAAATCCAACTTCTTTCAACCAAAACTCACACTTGCTAAACTTGGCGTATAGCTGATGTTCTCTGAGCTTCCCAAGTACCAAACGCAAATGCTCCTTATGCTCCTCTTCATTCTTCGAGTAGACCAGAATATCATCAATGAACACCACGATGAACTTATCCAAAAACTCCATAAACACTTTGTTCATCATGTTCATGAAATAGGCAGGTGCGTTAGCCAGACCAAATGACATAACGGTATACTCATATAGCCCATACCTTGTGGTAAAAGCTTTTTTAGGTATATCCTGCTCCCGAATCTTCAACTGGTGGTATCCTAATCACAGATCGATCTTGGAAAATCCTTTAGCTCCTTGCAATTGGTCAAACAAATCATTGATCACTGGCAGTGGGTACTTGTTCTTGATTGTTACTTCATTCAATCCTCGATAATCAACAACCATCCTCAACGATCCATCCTTCTTCTCCACTAGAAGCATTGGTGATCCCCAAGGTGACGAACTTGGGCGAATATAACCTTTATCTAGTAACTACTTAATCTGCTTCTTGATCTCCTCCAAATCCTTTGCGGGCATCCTATACGGTCTCTTAGATATCGTCCCAGTGCCTGGCAAAATCTCAATCAAAAACTCAATGTCTCTATCCGGTGGCATGCCTGGCAACTCTTCTGGAAATACGTCAGGGAAATCCTTCACTACTGGTACTTCCTCCTGTACAACTCCTGATAAGGAATTTACTTGGGTCCTCCTCGGCTCATGCCGGGATATATACTTAATCCTTCTTCCTTCTGGGGTGGTAAGAAAAATCGACTTACTGGCGCAATCGATGTTTGCTCCATACATCGATAGCCAATCCATACCCAGAATCACATCCAATCCTTGCGACTCCAAAATTATCAAATCTGTGGGGAATTCATGCCTACCTATGGTCAATGGCATCTGAAAACATCCTTGACTGGCCATATACTCTGCTCCTGGTGAGCTTACCAACATAGGTGTTCTAAGAACTTTGGTGGGCAGTTTATATTTATCCACAAATCCCCTTGATATGTATGAATGCGATGCACCAGTATCAAAAAGAATGATTGCAGTAAAAGACTTAACCAAAAACTTACCTATTACTGCATCTGGCTGTGCTTCAACATCCTCCACGCTAACGTGGTTCACTTGTCCCTTGTTGAAAGGGTTGGGCTTATTCCCAGAGCTTCCATTGCCATTTCCATTCTTAGCTTCAAGACATTCAGTGGCATAATGTCCAGTCTTCTGGCACTTGAAACAAGTAATGTGGCTCAGATCCCTCTTTGCTGGCGTTGATGGGTTGGTACGGTTCTAACTGTTCCTTCCTCCATTCCCATTCCCATTCTTGGAGCCACTATGGTTGTGCGGAATCCCTCCATGGTTATGCTGAGGTGTCCTCCTGGGTTCGGGGTAAAACAGGGTTTCTGCTGAGCTCCCGAATTATACTTCCCTTGTCCATACTTCCTCTTGCAGCTGTCTATCTGTTGCTGTTTCCCTTAAATCATAAGCGCTCTATCTACCAACTCCTGGTAGTTGTTGAAGTTTGCCACCATCAACTACATGCTCAGATCATCATTCAGTCCTTCCAGAAACTTCTCCTGCTTAGCTGCATCCGTAGCAACGTCATCTGGGGCATAACATGCTAGCTTACTAATATCATCCACATACTAGCCTACTATACGTCCTCCTTGGCGCAAGTTGCGAAACTCACGCTTCTTCATGGCCATAGCTCCTGTTGAAATATGAGCAGTGCAAAACGGCTGCTGAAACTGATCCCATGTGACTGTGTCTATGGGGTAAGTGGTTGTGAAATTTTCCCACCATGATGTTGCAGGTCCATCAAGCTGGTGTGCGGCAAAATGCACTCTCTCCGCATATGTGCATCCTGTAGTGGTCAACTCCCTTCCAATCTTGCGGAGCCAATCATCTGCAACAATCGGCTCGATGCTACTGGAAAACACCGACGGATTCAGCCTTAGAAAACAGGCTAAGTGATCAACAGGTGGTGGTGGTGGTGGGTTGTTGTTGTTGTTTCCCTGATTCTGATTCTGGACTAAAAGCTGCATCAATGCATTCTGCTGCTGGATCAACTAGGTGAGCTCCGGTGGGAAAGAAAATCCATTGTCGTGTCTCGGAGGCATCTGACGGGTTTAGAAAAGATGAGAAAATAGAATAGAAAGATGTCTAGAGGGAAAACACTACCCATAGGCTTATGAGACAAACACAAACAATATCACATCAATCAATTCAAACAGGGGCAACCCATCGATCTAACTATCGTTACAAAAGTGCTTGGACTATATTATATACATAAGGGAATACTACTACTGATATGGTGGTCGACTAGAAAATTTGATCGGTCAAAGACTCCATTATATCTGCTCTAGCTTCATCAACAAAGTCATCATCGCTGTCGTCGGGGTCTGAGTCGGTGTCGGTGATGATGATGTAGTTCTCCGGGCAAGTGGAATCATCGTCTTCTCCTCCTGGCGCGGGGTCTCCCATGAAAACTCCGATCTTCTTTACCAGGTCGTCATTCTTCACCAAAAGTGTTACAATATCCTCCTCATATCCATCACGCGTAGACTTGAGTTCTTCTTCCAGCTCTATGATCCTGGTCATTGCCTTCTTCAGATCTATCATGTCTGCGCACATCTGGTTCTCCTGACGTTGTATGTGCTGGTTTAGCTCCTGGATAAAAGCTACAATAGATCTATCCTTCCTAGTGCTGATCATCTCCCATTGCTCATCTCGGCGCCCACAAATTTGGTAGATAGTATCCTTGAGATCCTTGTGGTAAACTTCTCCAATGAGTCCTATGGTAATGTGGGCTGCCATGCTCTTTCCTAAACTCCAGGTTGGTGCATCAAAGGAAAACTCTATGGGCTCAGTGACTGGCATGAACGTCCTTCCTGGAACTTGAACTTGAATCATCCAACGCTCCTATTCTAGTAAAGTGGTGATGTAGGTTCCGGTAAAGCTTTGTACTCCGATGTATAGGTATCTAGTGACTTCCTTCAAGTGGCGTCCAAAAGGTGTATCTTCATCCGGTTGCGTGAACTTGTTCCTTGCATCCGCCATCCTAAAAGAGTAGAAAAAGGAGAGGAGTCAGAAATGAGAAGAGAGTAGTGATCTAAGGCTTTGGCTTAGTGGTTGTGTCCTACAGTCAGCGTGTGCCCTGATACCATCTTGTAGCGACCAGACCTCAAACGGTCTAATCTCTGTGCATCAGTGTCATCCCTGGATTGGTAATGCTGACATGCACAGTACTTGAAGGATTTAAAACAGAGTAGCAATCACACACTTATTACATCGAAAGTCTCACAAGAGAACTTATTACAATAAATATGGCTTAAGGCCATCTAATAACGATAACATCGGAAGGCTTGGAAGATAAAGTGAGTCCATCAACTCCAATGGTATCACTGAGTATAAGACCACGACCTATGGCACCTTACTCGTCGTCTGAAAAGTCTGCAACATGAACGTTGCAGCCCGAAAACGGGCCATCACATGGAATATGCTGGCAATGTAACACATAGAGAGTAATGAACAGGATATGACTATCACTACATGCATATATGGTTGGTGGAAAGCTCTACGGTTACAGTTTTGCATAAAGCTAGTTTTTTTCCTACAACAAAGGAATAAGTTTTGTTTAACTATCATGGTGGTTGTTAAACATTGAGAAGGTTCCTCCAACTCAATCCCAATTAAGCATCATCATTAAACCCAACAAATTAATTAAGTAACATGATGAGATCCACATGATAATCCAAAGACTAGATACTCAAAACGTCCATAACCGGGGACATGGCTAACCATGATTAGTTTGTACACTCTGCAGAGGTTTGCGCACTTTTCCCCACAAGACTCGATCTCCTCCGTTGGATTTCTCGCACTACACGGTGTTTGAGAAACGAATGACCAAGACACAGCCTTTCAGAAACAATTACTCTTTACTCTCGATGGACAGTTACACCTACTTTCCCCTACATCTGCTAGCCCACCATTGAAAGAGGTCTTGCAACTTAATCAACTATGCTAGAGCCCATAATAGCTTGTGGCTGCACACGGAAGTTTCTAGCATGAATAATCTCATGATCCCTTTGAGCCTGGGTGGTGGTCCCTAGGAAAATCACACAAAACCCCGGGATTTCCAAAAATACAGGCAACAGTGGGTTCCCAAGGTGCCTCAATCCACCCAGATGTGTATTAAAGTTGCCACCTTAAGTTGAACCAACAATTCATAAACTCACATCTGTCATGGATACACTCACCCAATCCACGTCTACTAGCATAGCATAGCAATATAAGCAAACGTAGAAGTAACTCCCAAAGGTTTGATAATAAACATGACACATGTACTACCTCATCTACTTCCCCAAACCCACATATTAATCAGATCCTAATCATGCAATGTGTGAGGGTTGATCTAATGCAATAAAACAGGGTAGTAAAGAGGTATGATCAAAGTGTTACTTGCCTTGCTGATGATCCGTGAAACCTAGAGACTCATAGAAGCACGCTGCACACTCCGGGTACTCTATCACAAGCAAACAAGCATACAATAAACACTCAACTAAGGCAAGGGTAAAACTCAAATAAGAGATCTAACCAGAAAGTTCAACTTAAGAACTCTGGTTTGCAAAAAGAATCTGATACGTCTCCAATGTATCTACTTTTCCAAACACCGTTGCCCTTGTTTTGGACTCTAACTTGCATGATTTGAATGAAACTAACCCAGACTGACGCTGTTTTCAGCAGAACTGCCATGATGTTGTTTTATGTGCAGAAAAGAAAAGTTCTCGGAATGTCCTGGAAATCCACGGAGGCACTTTTTGGAATTAATAAGAATTTTTGGCAAAATAATTAATGCCAGGGGGGCCACATCCTATCCACGAGACAGCGGGGCGCCCCCCTAGGGCGCGGCCTCCTATCTTGTGGGCCCCCTGGACCCTCAACTCCAACTCCATATATTCCGTCTCAGGGAGAAAAAATCAGAGAGAAAGTTTCATCGCATTTTACGACACGGAGCCACCGCCAAGCCCTAATCTCTCTCGGGAGGGCTGATCTGGAGTCCGTTCGGGGCTCCAGATAGGGGGATTCGTCGCTGTCGTCATCATCAACCATCCTCCATCACCAATTTCATGATGCTCACCGCCGTGCGTGAGTAATTCCATCGTAGGCTTGCTGGACGGTGATGGGTTGGATGAGATTTACCATGTAATCAAGTTAGTTTTGTTAGGGTTTGATCCCTAGTATCCACTATGTTCTGAGATTGATGATGTTGATGCTTTTCTATGCTTAATGCTTGTCACTAGGGCCCGAGTGCCATGATTTCAGATCTGAACCTATTATGTTTTCACCAATATATGTGTGTTCTTGATCCTATCTTGCAAGTCTATAGTCACCTATTATGTGTTATGATCCGACAACCCCGAAGTGACAATAATCGGGATACTTCTCGGTGATGACCGTAGTTTGAGGAGTTCTTGTATTCACTATGTGTTAATGCTTTGGTCCAGTTCTCTATTAAAAGGAGGCCTTAATATCCCTTAGTTTCTGCTAGGACCCCGTTGCGACGGGAGGGTAGGACAAAAGACGTCATACAAGTTCTTTTCCATAACCACGTATGACTATTTACGGAATACATGCCTACATTACATTGATGAATTGGAGCTAGTTCTATATCACCCTATGTTATAACTATTGCATGAGGAATCACATCCGGCATAATTATCCATCACTGATTCATTGCCTACGAGCTTTTCATATATTGTTCTTTGCTTATTTGCTTTTACGTTGCTACTGTTACAACTACTACAAAAACCCAAAAAACATTTATCTTTACTGTTGCTACCGTTACCTTTATTATCATACCACTTTTGCTACTAAATACTTTGCTGCAGATACTAAGTTATCCAGGTGTGGTTGAATTGACAACTCAACTGCTAATACTCAAGAATATTCTTTGGCCCCCCTTGTGTTGAATCAATAAATTGGGGTTGTACTTCACCCTCAAAAGCTGTTGCGATCCCCTACACTTGTGGGTTATCAAGAATAATTTCTGGCACCGTTGCCGGGGAGCATAGCTCTATTCTCTGAGTCACTTGGGATTTATATATGTTGATCACTATGAAGAACTTGAAAGACGATAAGACCAAGATTTTGCCCTCAACTACGAGGGGAGGTAAGGAACTGCCATCTAGCTCTGCACTAGATTCTCCTTCCGTTATTAGTAGGCTTGCGACACCTAAACCTGCTACTGCTATGAATTCTGATATGTCGCATGTTATTGATGATGCCACTTCTGCTATGCATGATGAAACTACTTCTGTGCGTGATACTACTTTGCCATTAGGTGAATTTCTAGATGAACAACTTGCTAGAGTTAGGGGGGATGAAAATATTGAAGAACCTATTATTGATGATAGTGATGATGAACGTTCCCCCAATGATTATGTATTACCTATTGTTCCTAAGGGTTATGTTATGAATGAAGCAACTGCTGTGGAAATTCTTGCTTGCAATGATAGAAATGATCTTAAGAAATTATTAGCTAAATGGAAGCAGCAGTCTCTTAATGCTAGAATGAAACTCGATCCTGCTTTTGCTACTTCACCTATCTGTGTTACTGATAAGGATTATGAATTCTCTGTTGATCCTGATATTATTACTTTAGTTGAATCCGATCCTTTTTATGGCCTTGAATCTGAAACTGTTGTGGCACATCTTACCAGGTTGAATGATATAGCCACCCTGTTTACTCATGATGAGAAGTCTCGCTATTTATATATCCTTAAAATATTTCCGTTCTCCTTAAAGGGTGATGCTAAGACTTGGTATAATTCTCTTGCTCCTGGTTGTGTGCGTAGTCCCAAGGATATGATTTATTACTTCTCTGCTAAATATTTCCCTGCTCATAAGAAACAAGCTGCGTTGCGGGAAATATATAATTTTGTGCAAATCAAAGAAGAGAGTCTCCCACAAGCTTGGGGGAGGCTTCTCCAGTTACTTAATGCTTTGCCTGATCATCCTCTTAATAAAAATGAAATACTTGATATCTTTTATAATGGACTAACCGATGCTTCGAAGGACCACTTGGATAGTTGTGCTGGTTGTGTTTTTAGGGAAAGAACAGTCGACGAAGCTGAAATCTTATTGAATAATATGTTGACTAATGAAAATAATTGGACTCTTCCCGAGCCAGTTCCCGAAGTAATTCCTGAACCAACCGAGCCAACTCCTGAGCCTAGTCCTAAACCCACTCCAAAGAAGAGAGGTGTTTTATTTCTCAGTCCTGAAGATATGCAAGAGGCAAAGAAATCAATGAAAGAAAAAGGTATTAAAGCTGAAGATGTTAAGAATTTACCACCTATTGAAGAAATACATGGTCGTAATTTACCGCCTGAAGAACCACATTGTCTTGATAACCCGACACAGGTAGTAAAGGTAAATTCTCTCTATAGATATGATAAGTTGAAATACCCTCTACTAAATTTCATAGCCCATGCTTGGATGAATTTGATGACTTTATGGCTAGAAAAGAAAGTTTTAATGCCTATGTTGCTAGAGAGTTAAAGAATAATGCTTTCGAGATAGGACGCGTAGGTGATAATCTGGCTAGAGTTAAAGATGAACTTCACCGCGTTAGCAAATATGCTTCTATGGTTGCTACTCAAGCTGAGCAAGTACTCAAAGCTCAAAATATTTTGCTTGATGAATTGAATAATAAAAATGACTTTGCCGTTAGAGTGGCTACTAGAACTGGTAGAATGACTCAGGAACCTTTGTATCCTGAAGGCCACCCTAAGAGAATCGAGCAAGATTCTCAGAGAAATAACTTAGAGGCACCTAGTTTTTATAAGAAGAAGAAAAAGAAAAACGATAGAACGTTGCATGCTTCTAGTGAACCTACTATAGACACACTTGAGAATCCCAATGATATTTCTATTTCTGATGCTGAAACACAATCAGGTGATGAACATGAACCTAGTGATAATGTTCATGTTGACACTCAACCTAGCAAAAACAATGATGTAGAGATTGAACCTCCTAATGATCTTGATAACACACAATCAAAGAATCAACATTATGATAAGAAAGACTTTGTTGCTAGGAAGCACGGGAAAGAAAGAGAACCATGGGTTCAGAAACCCATGCCCTTTCCTCCTAAACCATCCAAGTCAAAGGATGATATTGATTTTGAGCGCTTTGCTGAAATGATTAGACCTATTTTCTTACGTATGCGCTTAACTGATATGCTTAAAGTAAATCCTTATGCTAAGTATATGAAGGATATCATTACAAATAAAAGAAAGATACCGAAAGCTGAAATTTCTACCATGCTTGCTAATTACACTTTTAAGGGTGGAATACCAAAGAAACTTGGAGATCCAGGTGTGCCAACTATACCATGCTCCATTAAAAGAAATAATGTTAGAACTGCTTTATGTGATCTTAGAGCCGGTGTTAGTGTTATGCCTCTCTCTTTATATCGTAGACTCGAATTGAATAAGTTGACACCTACTGAAATATCTTTGAAAATGGCTGATAAATCAACTGCTATACCTGTCGGTATTTGTGAGGATGTGCCTGTTGTGGTTGCAAATGTCACTATCTTAACGGACTTTGTTATTCTTGATATTCCCGAGGACGATAGTATGTCCATTATCCTTGGTAGACCTTTTCTTAATACTGCAGGGGCTGTTATTGATTGCAACAAAGGCAATGTCACTTTTCATGTTAATGGCAATGAGCATATGGTACACTTTCCAAGGAAACAATCTCAAGTTCATAGCATCAATTCTATTGAAAAAGTTCCAACTATCATTTTTGGAGGTTTTGAATTTCCTCTTCCTACTGTCAAGAAAAAATATGATATTCTTATTGTTGGGGATTTTCATATCCCCGTTGAGGTAACTTAGTGTTATTCGAAATTTCTCCGGTTCCGTGTTATTCGAAATGAGTTTGTTAACAAGACTTGATCAACCTTGTTAGCGGGTTCATTTTGATGATCACGAGATGGATGAAACTAGAAGGCACAACCTTCTGTACCCTCTTTTTACTTTCTGTTATTTAGAGTAAATAAAGCAAAAAAGTATTATCCGTCTGTTTCCTGAATTATCCGTGTATTAAAAAAATAGTCCAAAAATAAAACTGCTCCAAATGCCCTGCAAATTTAGTATGATTTTTTCTGGAATATCTGTGGATTTTAGGCACTGAAAACACTGCAGGAGGGGCAAGCACCAGGCCACGAGAGAGGAGGGCGCCCCCCTATAGGGCGCGCCCCCCTATCTCATGGGCCCCTGGTGGCTCCCCTCCACTTATGCCAGCACTCACACACTTCACCTTCTACCCAAAAAAATCCCCAGCTTAAGCACGAGTTCTAGCTCGTTTTGCTGCGATTTTCGATCTCCTAGCTCAAAGATCCATTCACAAAACTGCTTTGGGAGATTGTTGCTTGGTATGTGACTCCTCCATTAGTCCAATTAGTTTTTGTTCTAGTGCTTTATTCATTGCAAATTTTTGCTGCTTAGGTGACCATGTTCTTGAGCTTGCATGTTAAATTTTTGAGGTCCCAAGCAATTCCAATGCATGATATGGGCTCTAGGCACTTGTAGGAGTAGTTGCTATCAATCTTGTTTAGTTTTATCCACTTTTATTTTAAAGTCACTAAAATTTTAGAAATTTTCAGAAAATGTTAAGGAGGCTCTTTAAAGGCTCTTCTAGCCAAAGCTCTGAGGAAAAACAAGCCAAAGAGAAGGGAAAAGCCAAGTATAATCTTCCTCACTTAGCGGAAGTACGGTCGTGTGAATGGCCATGCGAGGATTTCTTGAAAGAAGCGGGAATTCATGAAGACTTCTATGCTTTAATCGAGACTGCAGGCCTCACCGGTTTCATCAACGACCGATTCGATCAGTATCTATTATTTTCCAATACTTTCGTGCAAAACTTTTATTTTTATCCTAAGAAGTCACCGCCTGCAGTATCATTTCATTTATATGATGAATTCAAAGAAATGTCTTTACGTCATTTTTGCGTGGTATGTAGGATACCTTATGAGGGAGAATTAGAGGAGCCCCATCATGAAGATGTGGCTGGCTATGTTAATACTATCGATGTAGAGGAGCCAAAGAAGGGTTCCGAAGCAAAAGTCTCTAGCATAGACTTTCTTGTTTTATGCTACTTTGCCATATTTGCTAGTAGATGCTTGATGGGTCACCGGAATAGTGGAAACTTGAGTGTTCCTGATATTATCATTCTTCAACATGCTTTGCTTGGAGACAATAGTTTTAATATGGGTGACGTCTTTGCTAAACGGCTAGCCCTTAATCGTACAAAAGGCCCCATATTTGGAGGTATCTTTGCTTCACGTCTTGCTAAACATTTTCAGATACCCATTAGGCACCATGAGGAGAAGGAGACAATATTGCCTCCTCACATTTTAGATTACAAGAGCATGGTAGCACACAAGTTTATTGTTGACACGAAGATAGGATGCTCTTGTATAAACTTAGATTCAATAAGAAACACTTTGAGATTATTATTTTGCCTGCACCTTTGTTGTCTGATTTGCTTGCAAAAAATTTTCTCGTCACACCGGAGGCGGTGAACAATCATCGAGCCCAAGCTTTTACTCCAGAACATGAACCTGAGCCGGAACCTGAACTGGACCCTTATCGTGCATCATCTGTCCAGTGGGATCCGGAGATGACCAGCCAGTGGTATCCTGATTACACCTCTCATTACACCGGGGAGAGTAGCGGCGGTCCTTGGTATTAAACCAACTTAGGCCAAAAGCCTAAGCTTGGGGGAGTACGTATTTCTCACCGACTTTACATTCATGTTCACACACTAGTCGTCGGTGCTCATACTCTTTCATTGTATTATCCATGCTAGTTTAAATTTCTTTCTCTAGTTTTCTTCTTGTGTGTTTGATAAACCTTGATAAAAACCAAAAAATTAATTAGTTTAATTTCCTTGCCTGTAGTAGGATTAAAATGAAAACCCAAAAAGATTTCTAGTTCTTCTTCTGACTTGTTGGGAGATTTCCCTTGTAAATAGTTTTATTTTCTTTTCTTTCCTTTGGGGGTCGAGAAGACCATATTGAAAATGCTTAGTGGCTCTTATATGCATGATTGTTTATTTAATTTAGAGGCCATATTACTTGTCTTCTCTCTTGAGTTGAATGCTTGCAGATTCCAGCTTAGTCCAATGCACGTACACTCTTATTATTATACACATCGTTCGGTCGTGCGAGTGAAAGGCAATAATGACGATATATGATGGACTTATTGGGATGAGAAAAGCTGGTATGAACTCGACCTCTCTTGTTTTTGTAAATATGATGAGTTCATCGTTCCTGAGTCAGCTATTATGAAGTAAACATATTTGTAATGACATTTAGAGACTATAGTTACTTGTACCATGCTTGATTAGCTATGAGTTATAATGGTTTACCTTGTGTGCCAACATGCTATTAGAATGATTATTATGTGATATGATGGGATGGTATCCTCCTTTGAATGAATTGAGTGACTCGACTTGGCACATGTTCACGCATGTAGTTGAATCAAAACAACATAGCCTTCACGATATTTATGTTCATGGTGGATTATATCCTAGTCATGCTTGTACTCGGTGTGAATTAATTTTAATTCATGCTTACGACTTTTGTCGCTCTCTCAGTTGGTTGCTTCCCAGTCTTTTGCTAGCCTTCACCTGTACTAAGCGGGAATACTGCTTGTGCATCCAAACTCCTTAAACCCCAAAATTGTTCCATATGAGTCCACTATACCTACCTATATACGATATCTACCTGCCGTTCCAAGTAAATTTGTATGTGCCAAACTCTAAACCTTCAAATGAAATTCTGTTTTGTATGCTCGAGCAGCTCATGTTACAACTAGGGCTGCCTATATCTTCCATGCTAGGTGGGTTATTCTCAAGAGGAGTGGACTCCGCTCCTCATTCACGGGAAAGGGCCGGTATCCGGGATGCCCAGTCCCATGATCCAAAAAGATCAAAGCAAATCAAAAAAATTAAACAGAACTCCCCCAGGGCTGTTGTATGTTGGAGGCACTTGTTGTTTCGAGCAAGCCATGGATTGATGCTTGTTGGTGGTTGGGGGAGTATAAACCTTTACCATTCTATTTGCGAACTGCCTATAATGCATGTAGTATGGAATATACAGCCATCTCATAGGTGTTGCGTTGACAACAAAAGTATACCGCTCAAAATGTTATTCAATCTCTATTTTAAAATCGAGCTCTGGCACCTCTACAAATCCCTGCTTCCCTCTGCGAAGGGCCTATCTATTTACTTTTATGTTGAGTCACCACCCTTCTTATTAAAAGCACCCGCTGGAGAGCACACTGTCATTTGCATGTATTACTATTGGTTTATATTGGGTATGACTTGACTGGATCTCTTTTACCATGAATTACAATGTTTAGTCAGTCCTTGATCTTTAAAGGTGCTCTGCATTTATGTTTTGCAGTCTCAAAAAGGGCTAGCGATATACCATTTTGTTATATCATGTTATAATTATTTTGAGAAAGTGTTGTCATCCGAGTTTTATTATTATGGCTCGCTAGCTGATTATGCCATTGATATGAGTAATTGTGGGACCTAGGTGTTATTGTTAGTATGGTTAGTTCATAATATTTGTTGAAACCTGAATACTGGCTTTTCATGTTTACAACAACAAGAGCAAACAGAGTTTGTAAAAGTTTTTCTTTATCACTTTCAGTTTATCAACTGAATTGCTTGAGGACAAGCAAAGGTTTAAGCTTGGGGGAGTTGATACGTCTCCAATGTATCTACTTTTCCAAACACTTTTGCCCTTGTTTTGGACTCTAACTTGCATGATTTGAATGAAACTAACCCGGACTCACGCTGTTTTCAGCAGAACTGCCATGATGTTGTTTTATGTGCAGAAAAGAAAAGTTCTCAGAATGTCCTGTAAATCCACGGAGGCACTTTTTGGAATTAATAAGAATATTTGGTGAAATAATTAATGCCAGGGGGCCCACAGCCTATCCACGAGACAGGGGGCGCCCCCCCTAGGGCGCGACCTCCTATCTCGTGGGCCCCCTGGACCTCCTCCGACCTCAACTCCAACTCCATATATTCCGTCTCGAGGAGAAAAAAATCAGAGAGAAAGTTTCATCGCGTTTTACGACACGGAGCCGCCGCCAAGCCCTAATCTCTCTTGGGAGGGCTGATCTGGAGTCTGTTCGGGGCTCCAGATAGGGGGATTCGTCGCCGTCGTCATCATCAACCATCCTCCATCACCAATTTCATGATGCTCACCGCCGTGTGTGAGTAATTCCATCGTAGGCTTGCTGGACGGTGATGGGTTGGATGAGATTTACCATGTAATCAAGTTAGTTTTGTTAGGGTTTGATCCCTAGTATCCACTATGTTCTGAGATTGATGTTGCTATGACTTTGCTATGCTTAATGCTTGTCACTAGGGCCCGAGTGCCATGATTTCAGATCTGAACCTATTATGTTTTCATCAATATATGTGTGTTCTTGATCCTATCTTGCAAGTCTATAGTCACCTATTATGTGTTATGATCCGACAACCCCGAAGTGACAATAATCGGGATACTTCTCGGTGATGACCGTAGTTTGAGGAGTTCATGTATTGACTATGTGTTAATGCTTTGGTCTGGTTCTCTATTAAAAGGAGGCCTTAATATCCCTTAGTTTCCGCTAGGACCCCGCTGCCACGGGAGGGTAGGACAAAAGACGTCATACAAGTTCTTTTCCATAAGCACGTATGACTATTTACGGAATACATGCCTACATTACATTGATGAATTGGAGCTAGTTCTATATCACCCTATGTTATAACTATTGCATGAGGAATCACATCCAGCATAATTATCCATCACTGATCCATTGCCTACGAGCTTTTCATGTATTGTACTTCTCTTATTTACCTTTCCGTTGCTACTGTTACAACTACTACAAAAACCCAAAAAACATTTATCTTTACTGCTGCTACCGTTACCTTTATTATCATACCACTTTTGCTACTAAATACTTTGCTGCAGATACTAAGTTATCCAGGTGTGGTTGAATTGACAACTCAACTGCCAATACTCAAGAATATTCTTTGGCTCCCCTTGTGTCGAATCAATAAATTTGGGTTGTACTTCACCCTCGAAAGCTATTGCGATCCCCTACACTTGTGGGTTATCAGAATCAAATCAAACGAAGCAACGAAACTCAAACGGCGAAAGAAACAAGGTTCGATTACTAATCTGGACCTAAGCCAAAATTTTATAGTAAGAAAAACTTGTTTGAGTTGGTTAATCGGAAAGAGGGTTTCGACACGAAACTCTAGGCGCTTGAATCGCCTGATTCCGATAAACAAGCGAAAAGTTAAACTAAAACAAAAATCGGATCTGAAATCACGACCGAAAATAATCGCGAAAAACCCGAGAAAAAGAAAAACGGACGAAAAGGCTAACGAACGAACGTTCGCTGTCTGCGGCTAAACGGTGAGAACCGTTCGTTAAAACTAACGAACGAACGAGCGTCGCTAAATAAGTAAACCCAGAAAACCAACAAACCGGTCTAAACAAAAATGGATCTAGGGTTTTTTTAAACCGAACGGTTTTTATATAAAAAAACGGCGGCGACTACCTCGAGTCCGGCGAGCTCTGGGGAAGTCGGCGAGGCGTCGGCGGGCTCCGACAAGGTCGGTTAAGGAGGCGGGGCGGTGGATTCGGCGGCGGTGGTGGCGGCTCCGGCGACGGCGGGGCGCGGCGGCGGCAAGGGTTTGCCGCGGGGCGGGCTGGCGGTGGTGGTTTGGGCTTTGGGGTAGGGGGCCCCCGGCTTATAAAGCCTCCCCGGGCGGAGTCCAGCTCGGGTACGGCCAGGAGTCAGTTTGAATTTTTTTTTAAATAATTCCGACGTGCAGAAAAAGAAAGAAAAGAAATACTAAACGGACTCCAAAAATCCCAAAATAAATTTTCCCCGTCCTCTAGAAATATGTCGGACAAGATGATAATTTATTTGGGCCTAAAATGCAATTTTGGAAAACCCGCATTTTTCCTAATTCAAATAAAATAGCGATAAAACTCCAAAATTAAATCTTATTTGACTTTAACATTACACCTTCAATATTTATTTATTTTTGGGAAAGTCATTTTATTCCCTCTCTTTTATTTTTATAAAAGAAATATACAAAGATAAAATAATTAAAATCAAACGATCCTCTTTTCAAAATTTGAGAAAACTCAAATATGAAAATAATGAAATCCCCAACTCTCTCTGCGGGTCCTTGAGTTGCGTAGAATTTCTAGGATCAAGCCAAAATGCAATAAAATATGATATGAAATGATGATCTAGGTCTAACATTCGAAATTGGAAATTTGGGATGTTACACCCTTTTCTGTGTCTTTTGGGCTTTTTCTTCTTCTGAAGATGTTGCCCACCCTCTTGCTCCTCTTCATTGTGTTGCTCCTCTTGCACCTCTTCCTCCAATTCCTCCTCCTATTGATCATCATCATCCTCTTCTTCACCTGATGGATGATACAGCTCCTCCTCCTCATATGTCTCCAACATCTCCTCAACATCTATTTCCCCTTCATAATGCAGTAATTGATCATCCCTCTGTTTTTCATTTCCTCAATCCTAGCAAGGATATCCCCATATTCTATGAAATTGTCATCATCACTATCCTCTTCATTGTCCATAACTGTAGCTTTTCTTTTCAAAGGAGTGGCCTTCTCTTTTTCTTTCTTATTCTTCCTAAACATTGCAATTTCCTTTGTCCTTTTCTCCTCCATAAATTTTCTATTTGCAATTGCTCCTCTGAAACATTTGTGCTCTGCTATGTTTAAAACTGTATTGGCAATGGTTGTTCTTCTACTGTTACATCTAAATTTTCTGCTCCTAGATCTACAGGATGTGCATTGAACAAAACTCCTTCTTCATATACCTGATACAGTTGGGGCTCTCCAATTTCCTGCAGAGGGATCTACTGCTCAATAACATTAGCACTGCTATTTATCTCTGCAGGTTTGGGGAAATTGACCCTAACAACTGTCACATTCAAAATCTTCTTCTGCATGACTATGTGGTCTACAATTTCCTCCGGCTTGTCATCATTATCTATTTCTTGCATTCCTTCTATCCCTAGGCCAGGATCCTTCACATAGTACATGTAATCCCTCAAACCATATCCTTAAGTCTCTATCGGTGCTACTAGATTGTAAAATGTGATGTCTGACAACATCATAGTTCTGTCAAGATTGTCTCTGTCATAAAAATGCATCCTCAATTCCCAAACCTCATCATACAGACTGCAAATTACAAAAGCAACATAGCCATGCTGTATAAGTGTTCAATTATAACAACTATGAAAAAGTAGAACAATAAGAAAAATAGAGCAATATAAAGCTTTGGGTTACTTAAGAAAATATGCAATACAAAGCAACACAATACAATAACCCTAGCTTTGGTTAATTAAGAAATAGTGCAATACAGAGCAACACAGTACAATAACCCTAGCTTTGGTTAATTTAAGCCTTGGTACATTACAAAATCATACACAAACATAGTATAAACAAATGATTTGGATAATTATACAACAGTTTAGCATCAACTTAATTGAGTCAGTAGCTAATTTCAACTAAATATGACACAAACATCACCTAATTTCAACTTAATCACTTATTTTAGAAACAAATCACCGCAATAACAACCATAGGCCCAATAATATGCAATAGTTATCCTAACCCTAACCCTAGAAACATATCGAAGGATGTAAGGGAGAAGGGGAAGGGGATCTCTACGCCGTGAAGGATAAAGCGGTGTGGTGGCTTCCTTCTGGATTGGCCTTCACTGCCTTGTATTCCACTGAATAGTGCAACTCCGCGTTCAATGACGCCTTGCTAGGGTTCGAGCTTCTGCAAAGCTTGCCTGGGTCGAGATCCACGTCACTTGCGCAATTGCCGGGAGGCCCACTACCGCCAGCACCACATGCTTTCGCTGGAGTGGCCACCCGCGTATTGTGACGTGGGGAGGGGGAGAGAGCGGGCAGGAGCGGGAAAGGGGAGAAGAGAAGGGAAGGGGGAACAACGGGGAGACAAGAAGGAACAACAAACAGAGCGGGAGATGGATCGAACGGCGCCATATCATGTTGTCTAACACTTGTTGGGACGGTTGACAGTGCCACGTATGCAAAAAAGGGGCCCACCTATCATAAACTCACCTAACTGAGCCCGATCCACCGATCAATGATTTTTGCAAAAAACACTACTGAATACATGATGTTTTCTGCAAAAAAATGTATTATAGTGTTTTCCTCAAACCTAACCTTCAAACTAGTGGTTTTCTGCAATTTACTTGGTGGGTTATTTCTGGTGTGGTGTCAAGTTGGGAGGAGAGAGAGGAGAGTGAGACCATGCATGTGAAGAGAGAGAAAAGAGAGGAGGACCACAATGAAGGCTTTTGGTTGGTCAAGTGGATGTACGGACTCTAGTATATCACCCCCACGTTTGTCTCCAATTTGCCAAAAGACGGACGTCTGGACCACTTCGCGGATTGACATAGGACCGCGTTTGATTACAAAAGTGAACAAAGGTGTCTGATCGGAAATAAGAGGAGTTTTACGGGTCTCCCTTTATTGACACCAGATTTTGGCACGGTCAAGAACTTAGTTAAGAAGACCTCAAATGAATAAGTGATCTATATAAAAAAGTTTCATATTGTCAATGTGAACAACTTTGATGTTTGGGCCATCGCCATCCGATCTCATCTCAAGGGCTGAAGTTGTGCTCGAAGTGCTAGATTTTGTATGCGGAGTACTGTTCAGACGATTAGACCTCCAAGACAGCCTCGCATAAGAAAAATTTATGTACGTATTGTCTTCATCTTGCCGAAACAAATCGATTATGATATAAAAATCTTCTCATTTCAAGGTTGTATGCAAAAGTGGGAGCCAATGCACTGCAGACCTATCATGAGTAAAAACTGGCCTGGGGCATTAGACACGATGTTTGATGGGTCGCGCGAGCGATTCGGCCCTCAAGATGGTCTCGAATGAAAAATGTTCAACACAAAAGTTGTTCGCCTTGTCAAAAAGGTTAAATTTGCTTTTGGGCGCATCTTCATCTAAGGTCGTATTTGGCCTGTAAAACACAAAAACCGAACTGCTGTCTCAGACATACCTAATCCGAGTTCGGCTAGTTTTGGAAGGATTTGAACGAAATTTGAAGTCCTTTTCTTGAACGGGAAGTCTAGCCGCCTCATAAATAGATGAGAGGTAACGACCGATTGAACAACACACAATCGAATAATCAACTACCACTTTTTTATCTTTTACCTTCTTCCTTGTTCTTCTTCTTCCTCGTTCTTCGTTCGTTATTCTTGTTGCAAGGCGGCGAACCTCGAGGCCCTAAGGCCGGTCAGGCTGACCAAGGTCAGCACATAGCTGCCACACGCCCTGGCGGGGTCTCTTGCGCTCGTGTGGGGTTTTGGGTCTACAAAAGTGTTGTAGGATTGAAAGTATGTCTAGAGGGGGGTGATTAGACTACTTGACCAAATAAAAATCTAGCTTTTCCCAATTTTAGGTCTTGGCAGATTTTAACAACTTAGCACTAGTCAAGCAATCACAATACAATTCAAGCAAGCATGCAAAGAGTATATAAGCAGCGGAAAGTAAAGCATGCAACTTGCAAGAAAGTAGAGAGAATGGATTGGAGAATGCAAACGCAGTTGGAGACACATATGTTTTTGTCGTGGTTCCGATAGGTGGTGCTATCGTACATTCACTTTGATGGAGACTTCAACCCATGAAGGAGAATGGATGCGCGAGTCCATAGAGGGCTCCACCCATGAAGGTTCCAAGAAGAAGCAACCTTGTCTATCCCACCATGGCCATCGCCCACGAAGGACTTGCCTCACTAGTGTAGCGACCAGACCGCAATCAGTCCAGTCTCTATGCATTAGTGTCATCCCTGGATCGGTAATGCTGACACGCACAATACTTGAGGATTTATAACAGAGTTGCAATCACACACTTATTACATCGAATGTCTCAAAAGAGAACTTATTACAATAATATGGCTTAAGGCCATCTAAAAACGATAACAACGGAAGGCTTGGAAGATAAAGTGAGTCCATCAACTCCAACGGCATAGGTGAGTGAACGACCACGACCTATGGCACCTTACTCGTCGTCTGAAAAGTCTGCAACATGATATGTTGCAGCACGAAATGGGTCAGCACATGGAATATGCTGGCAATGTAACACATAGAGTAATGAACAGAATAAATGCTATCACTACATGCATATATGGCTGGTGGAAAGCTCTATGGTTACAGTTTTGCATAAATCCATTTTTTCCTACAACAAAGGAATAAATTTTTATTTAACTATCATGGTGGTTGTTAAACATTGAGAAGGTTCCTCCAACTCAATCCCATTTAAGCATCATCAATTACCCAACAAAATTAATTTAGAGTGATGAGATCAACATGATAATCCAAGAACCAGATACTCAAGATGTCCATAACCAGGGACACGGCTAGCCATGATTAGTTTATACACACTGTAGAGGTTTGCGCACTTTTCCCCACAAGACTCGATCTCCTCCGTCGTATTTCTTGCACTACATGATGTTTGAGAAACGGATGACCGAGACACAGTCTTTGAGAAGCATTAACTCTTTAATTACTCTGCGTAGACAGTACCACCTACATCCCCTACATATTCTAGTCTACCACTGAAAGAGGTCACACAACATACTCAACTATGCTAGAGCCCATAATAGCTTGTGGCTGCACACGGAAGTTTCTAGCATGAATAATCTTATGATCCCTTTGAGCCTGGGTGGCGAGCCATAGAATGATTACACGGGTACTCTGGGATATTCTAGGGCAACACTGGATTCTCCAGGTGCCCGCAACCAATCCACCCAGATGTGTAATTAAGTGGCCACTTTAAGCTAACCATTAATTAACAATACTCACATCTGTCATGTATACACTCACCCAATCCACGTCTACGAGCATAGCATAGCAATCCTAAGCATAACGTAGAAGTAACTCCCAAAGGTTTGATAATAAAAAGGACAATAGGTTCTACCTCATTATCTACTTCCCAAAAACACATGTTATTCAGATCCTAACCATGCAATGTTTGAGGGTTGAAACTAATGCATAAAAACTGGGTAATAAAGGGATATGATCAAAGTGTTACTTGCCTTGCTGATGATCCGCAAAACCTAGAGACTCGTAGTAGCACGCTTTGCACTCCGGGAATTCTATCGCAAACAAACAATAACATACATAAGAACTCAACTAAATGCACGTGTAAAACTCAAATAAGAAGATCTAACCAGAAGGTTCAACTGAAGAACTCCGGTTTGCAAAAAGAATCAAATCAAACGGAGAAACGAAACTAAAACTACGAAAGAAACACGACCCGATTACTAATCTGAACTAAAGTCAAATTTTACAGCATCAAAACCTTGTTCAAGTTGGTTAAATAGAAAGAGGGCTTCTAAACGAAGATCTAGGCGCTTGTTTCATCTAATTTGGATAAACGAGCGAAAAGTTATACCAGACGAACATGCTAACGAATGAACGTTCGCTATCTGCGTTTGACTGACGAACAACGTTCGTTAAAATGAACGTATGGATGAACGTCCGCTATTTAACTAAACAAAAAAACCGATTTAAAAAAACAAATCTAGGGTTTCAAAAAAAACCGACGGTTTTTCCCGAGAAAACCGAGTCGGAGGCGGCGGCGAGCAGCAGGTCTACTCCGGCGGCGACACGGTCGGCGGGTGGGGTCGGGGCGCGTCGGGGAGGCGGCGGCGCGTCGGGAAGGCGGCAGCGGACGGCGGCAGCGGCACGGTCGGCGCGGTCGGGCGCCGTCGTCGTGGCATTGGCGGCGGGAAGCTGCGGCGGCGGCGTGCTAGTGCGACGGAGGTGCTAGGGTTCGGGGGCGGGGCTACTGGGCTGAGGCGGGGCTCGGGCCTCGGCTTATAAAGCCGGCCGGGCGCGGAGTCCAGGTCGGACACGGCCCGTAGGTCGGTTGATTTTTTTTCTAAAAACAAATCCTGATGTGCAGAAAAACAAGTAAAAGAAATACTAAACGAACTCCAAAAATCCTGAAATAAATTTTCACGGTCCTCTAATAATACTGCGGAGAAAGTGAACATTTATTTGGGCCTCTAATGCAATTTTGAAAGATGTTTTTTTCCTAATTCAAATAAAATAGCAAATAAAAGTCCGAATAAAATTCCTATTTGATTTTAATATTTTTCCTCTAATATTTCTTTATTTTGGAGAAGTCATTTTATCTCCTCTCTTTTATTTTAACATAGGAAATACTTGGAGAGAAAAATGATTAAAACCAAATGACCCTCTTTTCAAAATTTGAGAAAACTCAAATATGAAAATAACGAAATCCCCAACTATCTTCGTGGGTCTTTGAGTTGGTTAGAATTTCTAGGATCAACCCAAAAAATGCAACAAAATATGATATGCAATGATGATCTATGTATAACATTCCAAATTGAAAATTTGGGATGTTACAAACCTACCCCCCTTAAGATGAATCTCGCCCTCGAGATTCGGGTTGGCTAGATAATAGGTGTGGGTGGTCCTTCCGTAGGTCTTCCTATCGTTTCTAGGTGGCTTCCTCCTCGGTATGGTGGCTCCACCGAACTTTGCAAAACTTGATAACTCTACTTTGTGTGACTTGGCTGGCAAACTCGAGAATCTTCACTGGTTTCTCCTTGTAGGTCAAATCACTATCCAACTAAATCGCTTCCAGTGGCACTGTATCTCTCAGGGGAATATCGGCCATCTCCGCGTGGCACTTTGATACGTCTCCAACATATCTATAATTTATGAAGTATTCATGCTATTATATTATCTATTTTAGATGTTTAATGGGCTTTACTATGCACCTTTATATTATTTTTGGGACTAACCTATTAACCTAGAGCCCAGTGCCAGTTTCTGTTTTTTCCTTTTTTTGAGTTCGAAGAAAACGAATA
The DNA here is from genome assembly GCF_018294505.1 of Triticum aestivum. Classification (NCBI taxonomy): domain Eukaryota; kingdom Viridiplantae; phylum Streptophyta; class Magnoliopsida; order Poales; family Poaceae; genus Triticum; species Triticum aestivum. The sequence goes on along the minus strand of NC_057804.1, from coordinate 528,655,842 downwards.
CCAAACGGAGTCCAATTGACATGCCAATTTTTGACGATTTTTTATGGACCAAAAGAAGTCCCTGGAGTGCAAGAGTTGGGCCAGAAGAGTCTCGGGCTGCCCAAAAGGGTGGGGGCATGCCCAACCCCCTAGGGCACGTCCCCCTGCCTCATGGACAGCCCGGAGACCCCCCTGACGTTAAACCTACGCCAAAAATCCTATAAATACCGAAACCTCCAGAAAAGCATAGTAGATCAGGAGTTCCACCGCTGCAAGCCTCTGAAGGCACCAAAAACCAATTGGGACCCTATTCCAGCACCCTGCCGGAGGGGGGATCCCTCACCGGTGGCCATCTTCATCATCCCGGCGATCTCCATGACGAGGAGGGAGTAGTTCATCCTCGGGGCTAAGGGTATGTACCAGTAGCTATGTGTTTGATCTCTCTCTCTCTCTCTCTCGTGTTCTTGATTTGGCACGATCTTAATGTATCTCGAGCTTTGCTATTATAGTTGGACCTTATGATGTTTCTCCCCCTCTACTCTCTTGTAATGGATTGAGTTTTCCCTTCGAAGTTATCTTATCGGATTGAGTCTTTAAGGATTTGAGAACACTTGATGTATGTCTTGCCATGCTTATCTGTGGTGATAATGGGATATTCATGTAATTCACTTGATGTATGCTTTGGTGATCAACTTGCGGGTTCAGTGACCTTGTGAACTTATGCATAGGGTTTGGCACACGTTTTCGTCTTGACTCTCCGGTAGAAACTTTGGGGCACTCTTTGAAGTACCTTGTGTTGGTTGAATAGATGAATCTGAGATTGTGTGATGCATATCGTATAATCATGCCCATGGATACTTGAGGTGACAATGGAGTATCTAGGTGACATTAGGGTTTTGGTTGATTTGTGTCTTAATGTGTTATTCTAGTATGAACTCTATGATAGATCAAACGAAAAGAATAGCTTCATGTTATTTTACTACGGACTCTTGAATAGATAGATCAAAAAGGATAATGTCGGTGTCAAAACTGGCGGATCTCGGGTAGGGGGTCCCGAACTGTGCGTCTAGGCGGATGGTAACAGGAGACAAGGGACACGATGTTTTACCCAGGTTCGGGCCCTCTTGATGGAGGTAAAACCCTACGTCCTGCTTGATTAATACTGATGATGTGTGTTACAAGAGTGGATCTACCACGAGATCAAGGAGGCTAAACCCTAGAAGCTAGCCTATTGTATGATTGTTGTTCGTCCTATGGACTAAAGCCATCCGGTTTATATAGACACCGGAGAGGGCTAGGGTTACACAGAGTCGGTTACAATGGTAGGAAATCTACATATCCGTATCGCCAAGCTTGCCTTCCACGCCAAGGAAAGTCCCATCCGGACACAGGGCGTAGTCTTCAATCTTGTATCTTCATAGTCTTGGAGTCCGGCCGATCATGATAGTTCGGCTATCCGGACACCCCCTAGTCCGGAACTCCCTTAGTAGCCCCTAAACCAGGCTTCAATGACAACGAGTCCGGCGCGCATGTTGTCTTCCGCATTGCAAGGCGGGTTCTTCCTCCGAATAATTTATAGAAGATTGTGAACACCAGGATAGTGTCCGGCTCTGCAAAAATAAATTCCACGTACCACCGTAGAGAGAATAATATTACACAAGTTCAATCTGCTGACGTGTTTTGTGGCGTGATGTCATACCACTACCAAGCCTTTACCCAAATTGTTTTTATTGCTCCACCTCCGCGCGTTTAGCGAAGCGGTTTCCTTGGCACGTCTTGTCGAAGCAGAGATCGTGTCCCCCTTATTCCGGGATTCCCATCAATACGGACGTGGGTAACCCAACCGCGCCATTGATTGTGACGCTTGGAAGATAAGCGAGTTTTACCAGGCCGGTGGGGACACATGTTTTTGTCCGCCCATATAAGGGGATAAAGATCCAACCCTTTTACCTGCGCCTTCTTCCTCCTTGGCTTATCCATCTCCGCGAACTCGAGCTCCATCGCCCAAGTCCGCACTTCTCACCTCCACCTTCTCCAACTATGTCCGGAGTGAGAGGCAAGTGGATGGCCTCCTCCGTCACGGAGGGGCACATCCAGAAGCTATGCGACGCCGGATATTTGTCCAGCGACATCGCGCATCGGCTCCCCGACGAGGGAGAGCTCATCCCCACCCCCAGGCCCCATGAGAGGGTAGTATTTCTTCCCCATTTCCTCCACGGACTGGGCTTCCCACTTCATCCCTTTGTCCGGGGGCTCATGTTCTACTACGGCCTAGATTTCCATGATCTGGCCCCAAATTTCATCCTCAACATCTCGGTGTTTATCGTCATGTGCGAGGCCTTCCTCTGCATCCAGCCCCACTTCGGCTTGTGGCTCAAGACCTTCAGTGTCAAGCCGAAGGTTGTGAAGGGCAGCCAGGCAGAGCGCGGAGGCGCCATGGTGGGCAGGATGTCCCATGTTACGTGGCTGGAGGGCACTTTCGTGGAAACCATTAAGGGGTGGCAATCGGGGTGGTTCTACATCACCGAGCCGCGTGACCCTGATTGGGCAGCGGCCCCTAAATTCAGATCCGGCATCCCTACACGGCTCACCTCCTGGAAAGAGAGTGGCCGGATCTGGGGGGATTCAGAGGAGCTGGCCGGACTCCAAGCCTGTATCCAGAAGCTGGTGGACAAGGAGCTCAAGCTTGTCAACATAGTCCAGGTCATGCTCATCCGCCGGATTCTCCCGTGCCAACGACGGGGCTTTAACATGTGGGAGTTTGATCCGGCGCAGCACCAGACTCTGAGCAGGCTCTTCGACACTACATACGAAGATGTCTGGAAGGTGTTGTTCAAAGGCGCCGAGGCTCCCGCATCTGCTACCGAAGATCGCGGATTCCGCTCGCAGCGTCCAGCTGACGAGGTAAGTGATTTCGCCACTTGTTTTCCATAGTTTGACTCTATGCGGGAGCTAAACTCCCTTTACCTTTGACAGGACTAGTTGGCAAAGGCCGAACGTACTATCTGTCCGGCCCCATTGCCAGAGGACCCAGCGAGCGTCCGCCTAATGGGGCTGCTGGCTCCGGCACCCCACGTGGTGCCGGAGAAGAAGGCCAAGAAGAAGGCCACGGGGACTCAGAAGAGTTCCCGTTTTCAGGTGCTATCAGATGATGAATCCGAGGCCGACTCCTCCCACCAAGGCGAGGAGGAGAAGAAGAAAGCCCCTCCCCCAGCGGGGGGAGGGAAGAAAAGGAAGGCATCCCCAACAAGGGAGGCCGAGGGGTCCAAGAAGGGAAAAACTCTTCCCCCGGACTGCTCCGCTAACGCCAGTGACGACGAGGAGGACTGGCCTCCAAGGGCCAAGCCCCTGGCGAGATCATAAGTATCCGGACTCCCGAATAACTTCAAGGTTTGTCTTTTTCGCCACATAATGTCTTTCTAATGCCGCATACAACCCTGCAGTCCGCCTAAGGATGATCTTCCCGCTTCATCGAGCGGGTCCTTAGGTGCGTCGGATATGGATTCTCTTCCGACTGCCTCCACCCCCGTGACGCGGACGATGCCGAGGTGGGATCCAGGAAGGGACCCACCAAGAGGAGAGGGCCCCGGAGGTGTCGCAGGACAACCTCCCGGACTTTGCACCGGACTCGACCCCGGAACCCACAGTGGCCCCGGAGTCCGGCGGGCGACCCCGTCATAAGAAGGGCAAGACCGTGACACCGGCAGCCTCCGTCCAACCGAAGGTGCCGGATAGCTTGCTGGAGGCTCTCAATGGCGCCTCCATCAAACAGGAACACCGCACCATTATGAGTGCGGTGATTTAGAAGGTGCAGCTCGCCAAGAGCGGGCTGACCGAAGCCTGCAGCAGCCTTCTAACAGGCTTTGAGGTAAGAATTTCAATATGTATAAAATGGTACCGCATAGACAGTAGCCCCTGATGCTCGGTTTGGTGTTCGGAAAGAAAAGCCAGACTGAGGATCTAAAAAGATATACGCAGGAGTCAGTAAAAATATGTCAATATGGGATTGCGGGCTGCGCTGCTGACCTCTGCCGCACTGACTGCAGAGGTCAATACTTTGAAGGAAAACCTCGAGCGGTCCGAGAGCGAGCTCGGCCGTTCCAAGAAGTAGCTCGAGGACAAGGAAGGTGAGTAACACCTTATTAAAATTGTACCTTACAGAAAAGGATTTTGGTTGCAAAAAGAATGACAAGGATAACGTGGGTATTGCAGGGGCCACTAACAAGGTGGCGACCCTGAAAGAGGCGGTGGCCGCGGCCGAACGCAATGTGGCCGCAGAGCGCACCGAGCGAGAGAAACAGGAGGCGCGGGTGGCGGAGGTACAGCAAGAGCTCCAGGATCTCGTGAAAAACATGAGAGCCTGGAGCGTGACTCGAAGACTCGAGAGTCTGAGCTTGCAACGGCTCTTGAGAGTGCCAAAGCCGCTAAGGCCGAAGCCTACAAGTCCCTCCAGGAGATTGAGGCGGTGAAGAAAATAGCAGCGAGTAAGGCATTTTTCATGCAAAGTAAGCATGTGAGTGTTAATTACCTGTTGCTTACCCGAATTCGGAGCTCTCCAGGAGCGTTCGCAGATCTTCCGCGCAGCGTGTCCGATGCTGCCGCATTCTACCGGGCCGAGGAGGGGAGCTCGATGGAGAAGGTCTTCTGGTCTCAGTATGCTGAGGCCGGACATCCGGTGCCCCTTAGCGACCAGCTGAAGCAGCTGGTCGAGCTCCACAAGGCGGCCGAACAGGCCATGAAGGGCCTCATAGTTCGGCTGTGGCCTAAGGAGGCCATGCCTGGGAGCTACTTCGGCCTGGTGCGGCGGCTGGTGGATGCGTGCCCATGGGTTGAAGTCATCAAGAACTCCGCCTGTATTGAGGGTGCCCGTCGGGCCCTTGCCCGCGCAAAGGTGCACTGGGGCAAGATGGATGCCCAGAAGCTTGTGACGGACCCGCCACCAAAGGGCAAGGAGCATCGTACGCCCGAGATGTATTATAAGAGTGTGTTGAAGGGCGCCCGCACTATTGCGGGGGAGTGCTCCAAAGATGTAATTTTTGAGTAGACTCGCATTTTGTTATCCTGTGCGCTGAAAACTTAGTTCATATGCGCTAAGCAACGCTTGTTAATTTAAAATATTACCTTCTGTGCGGCTGTTTATCAAATCTGAGAGATGGCAAGTCGTCGGCTTCAGCCCCCATGCCACGAGTGCTGGGGTGTTCGGGATAAACTTGAGCACTCTTGTTCCCATTTTTGGGTCCATCTAGGGAGGCGCTCAACACAGCGAACAAGGCAACCGGACTTATAATGCTTGAACACTCTCACTTAGCCATAGAATTCAATAATTTTAAATTTCGGCGAAGCCCCTAGTCTTCGGAAGGCCGAATTTGGGGCGCTATCCACGCCTGGGCCGGACAAGATCCGGCTCCTCGCTCTAAGCGGCATAAGTCTTTAAGGACTCGTAAAAACCTCTCGAACAGCGACCGGCTCTCGCCTCATCATGACGGTTAGTTTTAGCTTTCTCCACTGAGGCGTTAACCCAGCTCAACTGGGGTGCAATCGCAGTGGTTCTCCCAGTGCTACCTTAGCCGATACAACGGAACGTAAGGTACCAAAACAGGGGATTCGGGCAAACCCAACTATTGACCCAACACATGATTCGGAGCCGATGCATATAATGCTATAAGTTCGGGGTGCCGCACTTGTGAAAGTGTTCGGACTTATCACACCATGATGCGGGAAACATAAGCCCCTGGTGTGTTTTAACCGTACCAAAGTGTACGGATGCGACATGTCGTAAATGAACATATGTATAAAAAGGAAATGCAATTATAAGCAAAAAGGTGCTGCATTGTTTTATTCAATAAGTGCTGCTATGAATGTAGAATGATACAAATAGTGCGATAAGCAAGGGATGGGACTGTTAAACATGTCCCCCTCCAGGGGTAGGCTACAGATTGGTGTAAAAAATGCTCGTAATGGAGACCACCTGTATATTCGTTGTAGCCTTTATCCTTCCCTAGCTGTTGCATCGTGAGTTCGGCAGGTCTGCTGCCGGACAGGGCCTCTGACGAACGGAGTCCTGTGGGTAAAAAATAAAAGGTAAAAAAGAAAAAAAGAATGACACACTTGAGAGCCCCGGTGTGGTTGAGCCGCAGTCTGGGCTTATCATGGTCGTGCCCCTCTCCCCATGCCCATGGTATCTTCAGAGCGTAATGGTGTACGCGAAGGACCTGTTTTGATGTTTTGCAGGGGCTGGGGCCGCACTGCTACGCGTGCTCGAAACGTGCCAGGTGGTCTTGTTGTAGGTTACTCTAGGCGCGCTTAGCTATGTCCGACCGCTTAATGGCCGGACTTGAGAATTGCCTTAAGAGGCTGCATTATACTTCTGCCGCGAGAGCCGCTGTATGTTCCTCCATTCGGAGAGAATGTTCAGTGTTTCCGTTGACCGTGATGACTCCTCGAGGGCCTGGCATCTTGAGCTTGAGGTATGCGTAGTGTGGCACCGCGTTGAACTTTGCGAACGCGGTACGTCCGAGCAAGGCATGATAGCCGCTGTGGAACGGGACTATGTCGAAGATTAACTCATCGCTTCAGAAGTTATCCGGGGATCCGAAGACCACTTCTAGTGTAACTGAGCCTGTACAATTGGCTTCTACACCTGGTATGACGCCTTTAAAGGTCGTCTTGGTAGGTTTGATCCTTGAGGGGTCTATGCCCATTTTGTGCACTGTATCCTGATATAGCAGGTTCAGGCTGCTGTCGCCGTCCATCAGGACTCTGGTGAGGTGAAATCCATCGACGATTGGGTCTAAGACCAATGCGGCGAATCCGCCGTGGCGGATGCTGGTGGGGTGGTCCCTTCGGTCAAAAGTGATCGGGCAAGAGGACCATGGATTGAACTTCGGGGCGACTGGCTCCATCGCGTATACATCCCTGAGTGCACGCTTCCGCTCCCTTTTGGGTATGTGCGTTGCGTATATCATGTTCACCGTCCGCACCTGTGGGGGGAAACCCTTCTGTCCTCTATTCTTCGGCGGTCGGGTCTCTTCCTCGTCATCACTATGCAGCCCCTTGTCATTGTTTTCGGCAATTAACTTGCCTGCCTGCTTGAATACCCAACAGTCCCTGTTGGTGTGGTTGGCTGGTTTTTCGGGGGTGCCGTGTATCTGGCACGAGCGGTCGAGTATTTGGTCCAAATTGGATGGACCCGGAGTAGTTCTTTTGAATGGCTTTTTCCGCTAACCGGGTTTAAAGCCTCTGAATCCGGCATTGACTGCCGTATCCTCACTATTGTCGCCGTTGATGCGGCGCTTGTTTTTGTTACGACGCGACCTGCCATTTCGGTCCTTGAAATCTGGACTGCCAGAATTTTTGCTGAGGTTGTTGCTGCATGCTAGCCAGCTATCCTCACCCGCGCAGAAGCGGGTCATGAGTGATGTGAGGGCTGCCATGGATTTCGGCTTTTCCTGTCCCAGGTGCCGGGCAAGCCACTCGTCGCGGATGTTATGCTTGAAGGCCGCGCGGGCCTCCGCATCCGGACAGTCGACGATTTGTTTTTTCTTGGTTAAGAACCGTGTCCAGAATTGTCTGGCCGAGTCGTCTGGCTGCTGAATTATGTGGCTTAGGTCATGAGCGTCTGGTGGTCGCACATACGTGCCTTGGAATTTATCGAGGAATGCGGATTCCAGGTCTTCCCAACTCCCAATCGACTCTGCTGGCAAGCTGTTAAGCCAATGCCGGGCTGGTCCTTTAAGCTTGAGGGGGAGATATTTGATGGCGTGAAGATCGTCACCGCGGGCCATGTGGATGTGAAGAAGATAGTCTTCGATCCAAACCGCGGGGTCTGTTGTGCCATCGCAAGATTCGATATTCACGGGTTTAAACCCTTCGGGGATTTGATGATCCATTACTTCATCTGTGAAGCATAGTGGGTGTGCGGCGCCTCTGTACTGGGCGATATCACGACGGAGCTCAAAAGAGCTTTGTCTGTTTTGTTCGGCCCGGCCGGACTTACTGAGTCCGGCGCGACGGTTGTCGTCACGTACCGTGGGGCGCCCACGCGATCCATAGATCGATCTTGATTGTCTTGCCTTATCCTCCAATATATCTTGCAAGTCTGGAGCGTTCCCCTGTGGCCTTGTGCTTTTCGAGCGGTGCCGGGGTACGGGTCTAGTGAAGGGCCTAGAGGCCTCTCTGTCGCGACCACGGGGTGGTCGGTTAGCCGTATTGTCTCCTGGTGATGCGGGTTCGTACGCTTCCTCCTCTAATCGGGGGAGCAGCTTGCGTTTAGGGTAGCTTTTGGAGGGGCGTTCGATCTCATGCTCTTCGGCCGCGAGGACTTCAGTCCATCTGTCGGCTAGCAGATCTTGATCAGCTCTAAGCTGTTGCTGCTTTTTCTTGAGGCTGTTCGTCGTGGCCGTAAGCCTGCGTTTAAAATGCTCTTGTTCGACGGGATCCTCAGGCACGACGAATTCATCGTCGTCGAGGCTTGCTTTGTCTCTAGAGGGAGGCATATAATCCTCTACCTCTTCTTCTGCCGCTCTCTCATGAGGGCTGGCGTCTCCATCCTCCTGCGCTGGGTCTTGCTGAAGTGGGTTGTCTTCGGCACTGTCCGGTGTATTATTATCTCCGGTGCCGGAATCTTCATTCTTGCTGTGGCGGGATTTAGAGCGGCGCCGCTGACGCCGGCGCTTGGGCTGTTTCTTGGAGGGGTCATCCTCCTCTGTTCCTTCGCCATTCCCATCCTTTGGGATATCCACCATGTATATGTCATATGATGAAGTGGCTTTCCAGTGCCTGGTCGGCGCTGGTTCTTGGTCGTCTCCGGCATCGTCGTCCATACCGTCGATGTCTTCGGAGTCGTAGTCTAGCATGTTGGTCAGATCGTCGACAGCGGCTACCAAGTGGGTGGTGGGTGGGCATTGAATTTCTTCGTCGTCCACATCCCAACCGTCCTGACCGCAGTCTGGCCAGGGCTCTCCTGATAAGAGAGATATTTTAGCGAACTCAAGATGTCGCCGAAAGGTGAGTGTTGAAAGATGTCGGCTGCGGTGAACTCCATGATCGGCGCCCAATCGGATTCGATCGGAGGGGGCGCGGGAGGTTCGGAGTCCGGCAAGGAGTCCGGCACCTCGGAGTCATGAGCTTTATCAGGGACAAGGTCAGTGTTCGGCTCTATCACCGTAGAGGTTGAAGCCCCCGAGGTGGTGTCTAGCCATCCGTCCTCGATCTGCGTAGCCGGCTCCGAATTGAAGATCGGAGCGGGTTCGAGTGCGGCCTCCAGGGTACTGTCCGGCTGTAGAGCTAGATCATGCTCGCCGTGACAGTGCGGCACGCTCGGCTGTGGCTCGAATCCATCAAGGATCAAGTCCCTGCGAATGTCAGCCGTGAAGTTCAAACTTCCAAATCTGACCTGACGGCCAGGGGCGTAGCTTTCGATCTGCTCCAGATGGCCAAGCGAATTGGCCCGCAGTGCGAAGCCGCCGAATACGAAGATCTGTCCGGGGAGAAAGGTCTCACCCTGGACTGCGTCGTTGATGATGGTCGAAGAAGCCATCGAGCCTATCGGTGACGACACAGAGGAACTCTCAAAGAAAGCACCAATGTCGGTGTCAAAACCGGCGGATCTCGGGTAGGGGGTCCCGAACTGTGCGTCTAAGCGGATGGTAACAGGAGACAAGGGACACGATGTTTTACCCAGGTTCGGGCCCTCTTGATGGAGGTAAAACCCTACGTCCTGCTTGATTAATATTGATGATGTGTGTTACAAGAGTGGATCTACCACGAGATCAAGGAGGCTAAACCCTAGAAGCTAGGCTATGGTATGATTGTTGTTCGTCCTATGGACTAAAGCCATCCGGTTTATATAGACACTGGAGAGGGCTAGGGTTACACAGAGTCGGTTACAACTGTAGGAAATCTACATATCCGTATCGCCAAGCTTGCCTTCCACGCCAAGGAAAGTCCCATCCGGACACGGGACGAAGTCTTCAATCTTGTATCTTCATAGTCTTGGAGTCCGACCGATCATGATAGTTCGGCTATCCGGAGACCCCCTAGTCCGGAACTCCCTCAGATAACTTTGAGGTGGTTTCGTACCCTACTATAATCTCTTCGTTGTTTCTCCGCTATTAGTGGCTTTGGAGTGACTCTTTGTTGCATGTTGAGGGATAGTTATATGATCCAAGTATGTTATTATTGTTGAGAGAACTTGCACTAGTGAAAGTATGAACCTTAGGCCTTGTTTCCTAGCATTGAAATACCGTTTACGCTCACTTCTATCGCTTGCTACCTTGCTGTTTTTATATTTTCAGATTACAAATACCTATATCTACCATCCATATTGCAGTTGTATCACCATCTCTTCGCCGAACTAGTGCACCTATACAATTTGCCATTGTATTGGGTGTGTTGGGGACACAAGAGACTCTTTGTTATTTGGTTGCAGGGTTGTTTGAGAGATACCATCTTCATCCTACGCCTCCCATGGATTGATAAACCTTAGGTCATCCACTTGAGGGAAATTTGCTACTGTTCTACAAACCTCTGCACTTGGAGGCCCAACAACGTCTACAAGGAGAAGGTTGCGTAGTAGACATCAAGCTCTTTTCTGGCGCCGTTGCCGGGGAGGTGAGTGCTTGAAGGTATATCTTTAGATCTTGCAATCGAATCTTTTTGTTTGTTGTTTTATCACTAGTTTATTCAATAAAAGAAAACTACCAACAAATGGAATTGAGTTTGTCTTATACGCTTCATCTTTTTAATATCTTTCGTAAGAATGATGGTAAGGAAAATTGTGCTCAAGTGCTAGAAGATGAAATCTATAAAATGTTTTGCACTAAATCTTTGAATGATGAGCATGATTGCAATGTTATTAGTAGAATTCTTTGAATACCCATGATGCTAGTGATATGCAAAGCCACAAGCTTGGGGATGCTATGTTTGATGAATATGATATTTTTTGTTCCCCAAGTTTTGATGAGCAAATTTATTATGATGAAAGCATGCCTCCTATTTATGATGATTATTGTGATGATACGTATGCTATGAATAATAATGATAACCACGAAACTTGTCATCATGATTTTAGTTTTCAATTGAATTATGCTTCACATGATAGTTATTTTGTTGAGTTTGCTCCCACTACTATTGATGAGAAGAAATTTGCTTATGTGGAGAGTAGTAAAATTTCTATGCAAGTAGATCATGAAAAGAATGCTTTAGGTGCTGGTTATATTGTTGAATTCATTCATGATGCTACTGAAAATTATTATGAGGGAGGAACATATGCTTGTAGGAATTGCAATAATATCAAGTTTCCTCTCTATGTGCTTAAAGATTTGAAGTTATGCTTGTTTTGCCTTCCTATGCTAGTAGATTATTATTCCCATAAGTTGTTTGCTCACAAAATCCCTATGCATAGGAAGTGGGTTATACTTAAATGTGCTAGTCATATTCTTCATGATGCTCTATTTATGTTTCAACTCTTATCTTTTATGTGAGCATCATTGAAATCATCATGCCTCGCTAGGGGCGTTAAACGATAGCGCTTGTTGGGAGGCAACCCAACTTTATTTTTGTCCTTTGCTTTTTGCTCCTTTTTAGTAATAAATAATTCATCTAGCCTATGGTTAGATGTGGTTTTATGTTTTAATTAGTGTATGTGCCAAGTAGAGCCTTTGGGAAGACTTGGGTGAAGTCTATATGATCTTGCTGTAAAAAACAGAAACTTTGTGCTCATGAGATTAGCTGTCATGTTTTACTGGAGAGTGATTTTAGGTTGATTCTTTTTGAAGATGATTAATAGACAAATTACTCACGTCCACCAATTTATTTCAGAATTTTTAGAGTTACATAAGTATTCTAATGATACATATTACTACAGACTGTTCTGTTTTTGACAGATTCTGTTTTTATTGTGTTGTTTGCTTATTTTGATGAATCTATGAGTAGTATCGGAAGGTATGAAGCATAGATAAGTTGGAATACAGTAGATATTACATCAATATGAATAAAGAATGAGTTCATTACAGTACCTTAAAGTGTTGGTTTGTTTTCTGTTGAGTTTTGTGTTGTGAAGTTTTCAAGTTTTGGGTAAAGATCCGATGGACTATGGAATAAAGAGTGGCAAGAGCCTAAGCTTGGGGATGCCCAAGGCACCCCAAGGTAATATTCAAGGACAACCAATAGCCTAAGCTTGGGGATGCCCCGGAAGGCATCCCCTCTTTCGTCTTCGTTCATCAGTAACTTTACTTGGAGCTATATTTTTATTCACCACATGATATGTGTTTTGCTTGGAGCATCATTTTCTTTTGTTAGTATTTGATTGCTGTTACTTAGAATAATGTTTTGCATCTCTATTTTTAATAAAAATGTCAAGGATAGCCTTTACCATGCTTATTTTGCAAGTATACATGTTGCTGTTTCAAAACGGAAAGTTTACCGCTGTTGCAAAAATTCCCTAGAAAAGTCAGAGAATATATAATGTTGAAACTTTTTGCATATTGAGCTTTGATAAATCTTCTATAGTGTAGAAGTTTTCTTATAATTTTTTGAGTTAGGGAAGTATGATGAATCTTGCATTCTTTACAGACTATACTGTTTTGGCAGATTGCTGTTATGTTTGCATTGTTTGCATATGATTGCTTGTTTAATGATTCTATTTGAGGATAGGAGTATTAAATATGTAGAGACATTTAGTATGCAATGTTGAATAATAATTTTAGTAATTTGTTACAGTAGAAAATGATAAGTTTTTTGCATTGGTTTATACTAACTTATCTCACGAGTTCTTGTTGAGTTTTGTGTGGATGGAGTTTTCGAGATTTAGGAAACCGAGATATAAAAGGAATTAAGGAGACACAAAAGCTCAAGCTTGGGGATGCCCAAGGCACCCCAAGATAATATTTCAACAATTCTCAAGCATCCAAGCTTGGGGATGCCCCGGTAGGCATCCCACCTTTCTTCTTCAACAATTATCGGTTAGTATCGGTTGAGCCTAAGTTTTTTGCTTCTTCACATGAGTTGTGCTATCCTTGCAATGCCATTTTATTTTGTTTTGCTTGCTGTTTGAATAAAATACCAAGATCTGAAATACTTAAATGAGAGAGAGTCCTCACATAGCTACATAATTAGTTGACTACTCATTGCTCTTCACTTATATCTTTCTGGAGTGGTTTGTCATTTACTCGTGTGCTTCACTTATATCCTTTGAGTAAATGGTTGAATGATTTGAATATCATAAATCTGAACTTATATATGTTTCATATTCTTGTCCCATGGGGAGTAATGACTTCACATATAAGAAGTAGAGGTTGTAAATTTATTGAAGGTTAGCAAACATTGTATTGGTCATTTGAACAATTCATGAAAGAATATTGAAGGAAGAGAGATTTCACATATAAATATACTATCATGGACATCTTTTGTAGTTGTGAGCACTCATTAAAATATGACACGCTAAAAGGTTGACGTTGGACAAGGAAGACAACGTAATGGGTTATGTTTCCCTATATCTGAAAAGTTATATTGTCTTGGATCATCCAACATTTGGAGCTTGCCTTTCTCCCTCATGCTAGCCAAATTATTTGCACTAAGTAAAGATACTACTTGTGCTTCCAAATATCCCTTAAACCAGTTTTGCCATGAGAGTCCACCATACCTACCTATGGATTGAGTAAGATCCTTCAAGTAAGTTGTCATCGGTGCATGCAATAAAAATTGCTTTCTAAATATGTATGATCTATTATTGCAAAGAAAATAAGCTTTATACGATCTTGTGATGGAAGCAATAAAAGCAACGGACTGCATAATAAATGTCCATATCACAAGTGGCAATATAAAGTGGCATTCTTTTGCATTAAGATTTTGTGCATCCAACCATAAAAGCGCATGACAATCTCTGCTTCCCTCTGCGAAGGGCCTATCTTTTACTATTATCTTCTACCCTTATACAAGAGTCATGGTGATCAACACCTTTCCTTTTTACATGTTTTTCCTTTGGCAAGCACTTTGTGTTGGGGTGATCCGGATATATATATCAACTTGGATGTAGGCGTTCATAAATTATTATTGTTGACATTAACCTTGAGGTAAAAGGTTGGGAGGCGAAACTATAAGCCCCTACCTTTCTCTGTGTTCGATTAAAACTTTGGACCCATAAATATCAGGCGAGTGTTAGCAATTGTGAAAGACTAAATGATAGTTGAGTATGTGGAGTTTGCTAAATCAAAGCTCTGACATAGACCCTTCCTGAAAATAAGATGAATTGCAATTGTTTGATGACTAAGAATGTGGTTTGCTAGTTTTCAAGAAAGTTTATGGTCTATGCTTTAACATGTGAATAGCTTGTTACTTGATCATGAAATTTTTTATGAGATGAGCTACTGTTATGACATATAATGATGCTAGAAAAGGTGACTGCAATTATCATTGATCAAACTTATCCACCTGCTAGCATTCACACTTCATAAATTATTTCTTTTATCATTTACCTACTCGAGGACGAGTCGGAATTAAGCTTGGGGATGCTGATACGTCTCCAACGTATCTATAATTTATGAAGTATTCATGCTATTATATTATCTGTTTTAGATGTTTAATGGGCTTTACTATGCACTTTTATATTATTTTTGGGACTAACCTATTAACCTAGAGCCCAGTGCAAGTTTCTGTTTTTTTCCTTGTTTTTGAGTTTCGTAGAAAAGGAATACCAAACGGAGTCCAATTGCGTGCCAATTTTTGACGAATTTTTATGGACCAAAAGAAGCCCCTGGAGTGCAAGAGTTGGGCCAGAAGAGTCCCTGGCTGCCCACGAGGGTGGGGGCATGCCCACCCCCCTAGGGCGCACCCCTCTGCCTTGTGGACAGTCTGGAGACCCCCCCTGACGTGAAACCTACGCCAAAAAATCCTATAAATACTGAAACCTCCAGAAAAGCACAATAGATCGGGAGTTCTGCAGCCGCAAGCCTCTGAAGCCACCAAAAACCAATCGGGACCCTGTTCTGTTACCCTGCCGGAGGGGGGATCCCTCACCGGTGGCCATCTTCATCATCCCGATGATCTCCATGACAAGGAGGGAGTAGTTCACCCTTGGGGCTGAGGGTATGTACTAGTAGCTATGTGTTTGATCTCTCTCTCTCTCTCATGTTCTTGATTTGGCACGATCTTGATGTATCACGAGCTTTGCTATTATAGTTGGATCTTATGATGTTTCTCCCCCTCTACGCTCACTTTTATCGCTTGCTACCTTGCTGTTTTTATATTTTCAGATTACAAATACCTATATCTACCATCCATATTGCACTTCTATCACCATCTCTTCGCCGAACTAGTGCACCTATACAATTTTCCATTGTATTGGGTGTGTTGGGGACACAATAGACTCTTTGTTATTTGGTTGCGGGGTTGTTTGAGAGAGACCATCTTCATCCGACGCCTCCCACAGATTGATAAACCTTAGGTCATCCACTTGAGGGAAATTTGCTACTGTCCTACAAACCTCTGCACTTGGAGGCCCAACAACGTCTACAAGAAGAAGATTGCGTAGTAGACATCACACTTCTTCAACTGGGAAATGTGAAACACATCGTGAACTCCTGACAATCCTTCTGGCAATTCCAGCTTGTAAGCAACTTCTCCCATACGTTCCAGAACTTTGTATGGTCCCACAAAACATGGTGCTAACTTTCCCTTAACTCCAAAACGCTTAACTCCTCGAAGTGGGGACACACGAAGGTATACTCTGTCTCCGACTTCGTAAACTGTCTCCTTGCGTTTAGAGTCCACATAACTCTTCTGCCTAGACTGGGCTACCTTGAGTCTGTAGAGAATTAGCTTAACCTTCTCTACCGACTCTTTAATCAAATCTGGTCCAAACAGCTGACGGTCTCCAAGTTCGTCCCACAATAATGGTGTCCTGCACCTCCTTCCGTACAAGGCTTCGAAAGGGGCCATCTTCAAACTGGCTTGATAACTGTTATTGTAAGAGAATTCTGCATACGAAAAATTGTCGTCCCAACTAGATCCATAATCTAGCGCACAAGCTCTCAACATGTCCTCCAGAATCTGATTGACTCTCTTAGTCTGTCCATCTGTCTGTGGATGAAAGGTTGTACTGAACTCTAGCCTAGTACCCAAAGTTTCATGCAACTGATTCCAGAACTTTGAGGTAAATTGGGTTCCTCTATCTAATACAATGGTCCTCGGAACTCCATGCAGACATACAATCCTGGTCATATATATCTTTGCCAATTTCACACTTGTATAAGTGGTCTGCATTGGGATGAAATGGGCAACCTTCGTCAAGCGATCGACTACAACCCATATCGTGTCATAGCCTGAACATGTCCTAGGCAATCCCGTGATAAAATCCATGCCAAGCTTGTCCCACTTCCATTCGGGTATTGGCAATGGCTGTAGCAATCCTGCTGGTTTCTGATGCTCTGCCTTCACTCTCTGACACACTTCACATACTGCTACATACTCCGCAATATCCTTCTTCATTCCAGTCCACCAGAAACTTTCCTTCAAATCTAGATACATCTTGGTGTTTCCTGGGTGAATCGATTACGATGAATCATGGGCCTCCTACAGAATAAACTTCCTGATCTCGGGGTCATTAGGCACGTATACGCGATCTTCAAACCATAAAGTATCGTGCTCATCCTCACGAAATCCTTTGGCCTTTCCTTTGCTCATCCTTTCCTTTATCCCGGCAATCTCCTTGTCAGTTTTCTGAGCTTCTCTGATCTTATCCATCAAAGTAGACTGAATTTCCAATGTTGCTACATAACCTCTCGGGACTATTTCCAAACATAGCTCGCGAAGATCCTCTGCTAACTCCTTGGGTAAATCTCCGGTTATGAGCGTACTGACATAACTCTTGCGACTCAACGCATCAGCTACTACATTAGCCTTTCCGGAATGATAATGCAACTTTATATCATAATCCTTAATGAGCTCCAACCATCTCCTTTGCTTGAGATTCAACTCCTTCTGCGTGAAGATATATTTCAAACTCTTGTGATCCGTGTATACCTCATAGTGGTTTCCGATGAGAAAGTGTCTCCACGTCTTCAACGCATGCACTACTGCTGCTAACTCCAAATCATTGGTGGCATAATTTTGCTCATGCGGTTTAAGCTGTCATGAGGCGTACGAAACAACTCTTCCCTCCTGCATAAGCACTGCTCCAAGTCCTCGACGTGAAGCGTCGCAATACAGTTGATAATCCTTTCGTTGGTCTGGAAGAATCAGCACTGGGGCTGTAACCAAACGCTTCTTCAATTCCTGAGAACTAGCCTCACACTCCTCAGTCCATTTGAACTTGGTATCCTTCTTCAACAACTCTGTCATGGGCTTTGCAATCTTGGAGAAATTCTCTATGAACCGCCGGTAATATCCTGCGAATCCAAGAAAACTCCTGATCTCTCCAACTGATGTGGGTGCTACCAATTTGGTCACAAAAACGACCTTGGTGGGGTCTACTGCTATTCCTTCTCCGGATATAACATGTCCGAGGAATCCAACTTCTTTCAACCAAAACTCACATTTGCTGAACTTGGCATACAACTGATTTTCCCTGAGCTTCTCGGGAACCAAACGCAAATGCTCCTTATGCTCCTCTTCATTCTTTGAGTAGACCAATATATCGTCAATGAACACCACAACAAACTTATCCAAAAACTACATAAACACTTTGTTCATCATGTTCATGAAATAGGCAGGCGCGTTAGTCAGACCAAATGACATAACGGTGTACTCATATAGCCCGTACCTTGTGGTAAAAGTTGTCTTAGGTATATCCGGCTCTCGAATCTTCAGCTGATGGTATCCTGATCGCAAATCGATCTTGGAAAACACTTTAGCTCCTTGCAAGTGTTCAAACAAATCATTAATCATCGGCAGCGGGTACTTATTCTTGATCGTCGCTTCATTCAAAGCACGATAATGAACAACCATCCTTCACTATCCATCTTTCTTCTCCACTAGAAGTACTGGACATCCCCAAGGTGATGAACTTGGTCGAATGAAACCTTTATCCAGTAACTCCTTAATCTGCTTCTTAATCTCCTCCAAATCCTTTGCGGGCATTCGATACGGTCTCTTTGATATTCGCCCGGTGCCTGGCAAAAGCTCAATCAAAAACTCAATGTCTCTATCCGGTGGCATGCCTGGCAACTCCTCCGGAAATACGTCAGGGAAATCCTTCACCACTGGTACTTCCTCCTGTACAACTCCTGATAAGGAATTCACTTGAGTCCTCTTCGGCACATGCCGGGATACATACTTGATCCTTCTTCCTTCTGGGGTGGTGAGCATAATTGACTTACTGGCGCAGTCAATATTCCCTCCATACTTCGATAACCAATCCATGCCTAGTGTTACATCCAGTCCTTGTGACTCCAATATTATTAGGTCTGAGGGGAACACATAGTTACCAATCCTTAAGTGTAACCGATCACACCATAGGCTGGCCATATACTCTGCTCCTGGCGATGTTACTAACATGGGTGACCTAAGGGCTTGGGTTGGCAACTTATACTTATCCACAAATCCCCTTGACATGTATGAATGTGATGCACCGGTATCGAAAAGAACGATTGCAGTAAATGACTTAACCAAAAACTTACCTATAACTGCATCTGGCTGTGCTTCAACCTCCTCCATGCTAACGTGGTTCACCTGTCCCCTGTTGAAAAGGTTGGGCTTCT
Organism: Triticum aestivum; assembly: GCF_018294505.1. Classification (NCBI taxonomy): domain Eukaryota; kingdom Viridiplantae; phylum Streptophyta; class Magnoliopsida; order Poales; family Poaceae; genus Triticum; species Triticum aestivum. The sequence goes on along the minus strand of NC_057804.1, from coordinate 528,637,168 downwards.
TCCCAGAGCTTCCATTGCCATTTCCATTCTTTGCTTCAGAACACTCGGTGCCGTAATGTTCATTCTTCCCGCACTTGAAACAAGTAATGTGAGTTAGATCCTTCTTGGCGGGCGTTGCTGGGTTGGAACGGTTCTGACCGTTGCTTCCTCCATTCCCATTCCCATTCCTGGGGCCACTATGGTTGTGCGGAATCCCTCCATTGGAATTTTGGCCTCCATGGTTATGGTGAATGTGTCCTCCCGAGTTCGGGGTAAAACAGGGTTTCTGCTGAGCTCCAGAATTGTACTTCCCTTGTCCATACTTCCTCTTGCAGCTGTCTATCTGTTGCTGCTTCCCTTCAATCATACGAGCTCTATCTACCAACTCTTGGTAGTTGCTGAATGTTGCCACCATCAACTGCGTGCTCAGCTCATCATTCAGTCCTTCCAGAAACTTCTCCTGCTTAGCAGCATCTGTAGCAATGTCGTCCGGGGCATAACATGCTAACTTATTAAAATCATCCACATACTGGACCACTGTGCGTCCTCCTTGGAGCGAGTTGTGAAACTCACGCTTCTTCATGGCCATAGCTCCTGCTGAAACATGGGCAGTGCGAAAAGCCTACTGAAACTGATCCCATGTAACAGTGTCAATGGGGTAAGTGGCTGTGAAATTCTCCCACCATGATGTTGCGAGTCCATCAAGCTGATGTGCGGCAAAACGCACTCTCTCCGCATATATGCATCCTGCAGTGGCCAGCTCCCTTCCAATCTTGCGGAGCCAATCATTTGCAACAATCGGCTTGGTGCTACTAGAGAACACCGGCGGATTCAGCCTGAGGAAATGGGCTAAGTGATCAACAGGTGGTGGTGGTGGTGGGTTGTTGTTGTTGTCGCCTTGGTTCTGATTCTGAACTAAAAGCTGCATCAAGGATTTCTGCTGCTGGATCAACTGAGTGAGCTCCGGTGGGACAGCAAATCCATTGTCACGTCTCAGAGGCATCTGATGGGTTTAGAAAAGGTGAGAAAACAGAATAGAATGAGGTCTAGAGGGAAAACACTACCTATATGCACATGATACAAACACAATCATATCAATTCAATCAATTCAATCAAGGGCATACAATCAGTCTAACTATCGTTACAAAAGTGATTGGACAATACTATACACATGGGGGAATACTACTACTGATAAGGTGGTCGACTAGAAAGTTTGATTGGTGGAAGACTCCATGATATCCGCTCCAGCTTCATAAACATAGTCGTCGTCACTATCGTCGGGGTCTGAGTCAGTGTCGTTGATGATGATGTAATCCTTGGAATCGTCATCATCTCCTCCTGGCACGGGGTCTCCCATGAACACTCCTACTTTTCTTGTCAGGTCATCATTCTTCTTCACTAGCATCGTCATTTCCTCCTCATATCCATCGCGTGTATACTTGAGTTCCTCTTCTAGCTCTGAAATCTTGATCATTGCTTTCTTCATATCTACCATGCCTGCGCACATCTGGTTCTCCTAGCGGCGAATGTGTTGGTTTAACTCCTGGATGAAAGCTGCAATGGACCTATCCCTCTTGGTGCTGATCATCTCCCATTGCTCATCTTGGCACCCACATATCTGGTAGATGGTGTCCTTAAGATCCTTGTGATAAACTTCTCCAATACGTCCCATGGCGATGAGGGATGACATGCTCTTTCCTAGACTCCAGGTTGGTGCATCGAAGGAAAACTCTATGGGCTCAGTGACTAGCATGAATGTCCTTCCTGGAACTTGAAATTGAATCATCCAACACTCCTCTTCTGGTAAAGTGGCGATGTAGGTCCCAATGAAGCTTGGTATTTTGATGTTCAGGTAAATAGTGACTTCCTTCAAGTGTCGTCCAAAAGGTGTATCTTCATCAGGTTGTGCAAACTTGTTCCTTGAGTCCGCCATCCTAAAGAGTAGAAAAGGGAGAGGAGTTAGAAATGAGTAGAGAAGAATGGCCTATGGTTTATCTTAGTGGTCATGTCCTACACTCAACCTGGCTCTGATACCATCTTGTAGCGACCAGACCTCAAACAGTCCAGTCTCTGTGCATCAGTGTCATCCCTGGATCGGTAATGCTGACATGCACAGTACTTGAGGATTTATAACAGAGTAACAATCACACACTTATTACATCGAAGTCTCAAAAGAGAACTTATTACAATAATATGGCTTAAGGCCATCTAAAAACGATGACAACGGAAGGCTTGGAAGATAAAGTGAGTCCATCAACTCCAACGGCATGGGTGAGTGAACGACCACGACCTATGGCACCTTACTCGTGTCTGAAAAGTCTGCAACATGATATGTTGCAGCCCGAAATGGGTCAGCACATGGAATATGCTGGCAATGTAAGACATAGAGTAATGAACAGAATAAATGCTATCACTACATGCATATATGGCTGGTGGAAAGCTCTAAGATTACAATTTTGCATAAAGCCAATTTTTCCCTACAAGAAAGGAATAAATTTTATTTAACTATCATGGTGGTTGTTAAACATTGAGAAGGTTCCTCCAACTCAATCCCAATTAAGCATCATCAATTACCCAACAAAATTAATTTAGAGTGATGAGATCAACATGATAATCCAAGAACCAGATACTCAAGATGTCCATAACCGGGGACACGGCTAACCATGATTAGTTTATACACTCTACAGAGGTTTGCGCACTTTTCCCCACAAGACTCGATCTTCTCTGTTGGATTTCTCGCACTGCATGATGTTTGAGAAACGAATGACCGAGACACGGTCTTTCAGAAGCATTAACTCTTTACTCTGGGTAGACAGTACCACCTACATCCCCTACATCTGCTACTCTACCACTGAAAGAGGTCACACAACATACTCAACTATGCTAGAGCCCATAATAGCTTGTGGCTGCACACGGAAGTTTCTAGCATGAATAATCTTATGATCCCTATGAGCCTGGGTGGCGAGCCATAGGATGATCACACGAGTACTCCGGGATATCCTAGGGCAACACTGGATTCTCCAGGTGCCCGCAACCAATCCACCCAGATGTGTATTTAAGTGGCCACCTTAAGTTAACCATTAATTAATAATACTCACATCTGTCATGGATACACTCACCCAATCCACGTCTACGAGCATAGCATAGCAATCCTAAGCATAACGTAGAAGTAACTCCAAAAGGTTTGATAATAAAAAGGATAATAGGTTCTACCTCATCATCCACTTCCCAAACCCACATGTTATTCAGATCCTAACCATGCAACGTTTGAGGGTTGAAACTAATGCATAAAAACTGGGTAATAAAGGGATATGATCAAAGTGTTACTTGCCTTGCTGATGATCCGCAAAACCCAGAGACTCGTAGTAGCACGCTTCGCACTCCGGGAATTCTATCGCAAACAAACAATAACATACATAAGAACTCAACTAAATGCACGGGTAAAACTCAAATAAGAACATCTAACCAGAAAGTTCAACTGAAGAACTCCGGTTTGAAAAAGAATCAAATCAAACGGAGAAACGAAACTTAAACTACGAAAGAAACAAGATTTTATTACTAATCTGGACTAAAGTCAAATTTTACAGTATCAAAACCTTGTTCAAGTTGGTTAAACAGAGAGAGGGCTTCGAAATGAAGATCTAGGCGCTTGTTTCATCTAATTCGGATAAACAAGCGAAAAGTTATACTAGATCAAAGATTAGGGCAGAAATCACGATCGAAAATAATCGCAGGAAAACCCTGGAAACAAAATGAGATGAACAGGCTATAGAACGAACAGAGAAAAAATCCTAACGCGCAGAGAAAAAAAAAATTCATGGTCCTCTAATTATATTATGGACAAAGTGAACATTTATTTGGGCCTCTAATGCAATTTTCAAAGACACATTTTTTTCCTAATTCAAATAAAATAGCAAATAAAAGTCCGAATAAAATTCTTATTTGAGTTTAATATTTTTCCTCCAATATTTCTTTATTTTGGAGAAGTCATTTTATCTCCTCTCTTTTATTTTAACATCGGAAATACTTGGAGAGAAAAATGATTAAAACCAAATGATCCTCTTTTCAAAATTTGAGAAAACTCAAATATAAAATAACGAAATCCCAAACTCTCTCCGTGGGTCCTTGAGTTGCTTAGAATTTCTAGGATCAACCCAAAATGAAACAAAATATGATATGCAATGATGATCTATGTATAACATTCCAAATTGAAAATTTGGGATGTTACAACTAGGGTAGATCTTCACGAAGTAGGCGACCTCCTTGCCCTTACAAACTCCTTGGTTCAACTCCACAATCTTGTCGGAGGCTCCCAAGTGACACCTAACCAATCTAGGAGACACCACTCTCCAAAAGGTAATAGATGGTGTGTTGATGATGAAATCCTTGCTCTTGTGCTTCAAATGATAGTCTCCCCAACACTCAACTCTCTCTCATAGGATTGAATTTGGTGGAAAGAAGATTTGAGTGGAAAGCAATTTGGGAAGGCTAGCTATCAAGATTCATATAGTTGGATTGGAATATCTTGATCTCAACACATGAGTAGGTGGTTCTGTCAGAAAATGAGTAGTGGAAGTGTCGGCACGTTTTGATGGCTTTCCTTCCGAATGAGGAGAGGGTAGAGGGATATATATAGCCTCCACACAAAATCTAACCGTTACACACAATATACCAAACTCGGTGGGACCGAATAACAAAACTCGGTCAAACCGATTCAGTACATTATGTGAATGTTAGGAATTTCAGCGGGACCGACATGTCAACTCGGTGGGACCGATATCATTAGGGTTAGGGCATAACGTAATCTCGGTTTGGCTGATTACACAAAATCGGTGGGACTGACTTTGGTAATTAGCTAACCAGAGAGTTGGTCAGGCAAACTTGATGAGACCGATTCGCTCATCTCGGTTGGACCGAAACGTTATGAAAGGGAAACAGCGAGTTTACATTGCAAACCCAATGGGACCGATCGCTCATCTCGGTTTGACAAAAACGTTACGAATGGAAACCAAGAGTTTACAATCCCATCTCGATGAGACCGAGATCCTCTATCGGTGAGACCAAAAAGACTAGGGTTTCTTGCAGTGGCTATGTCAAATGAACTCGGTGGTGCCGGATGGCGGAGTCACCCTCAAGAACTCTCTAGTCCTTCTTCTTCAGGATCCACATCATCTTGATGGGAATCCTTGGAGTTGTAGTCGTACTTGATGAAGTAGAACTTGATGTAGTCTTGGGAATCCACTTGACCAAGGCTTTGGGAGCTTCTCCAAATGCATCAATCTCCTCTTAAAGCTTGTCCTTGCCTTCTAGCTTGTGGTCTTGTGGTGGAAGATCATCTTGAGCTTGTGTCCCTTGGAAAGAAGTAGGATCATACTTCTCTTGTTGAGGAACAAACTCCGTCTTCGGGTATTGATCTTCTTCCCACTCAACTCCATTGGCATTGAACGTTCATTCAACACTAACAACTTGATTGTTCCAGTGCCTTCCTTGCTTGCGTACAATTTCCTCGAATTGCTTACTCCCGGCAAGGCTCTTGTAGACATCTTTCTCTATTATTTCCTTTAATAAGCTATTTTCTTGCTCAAGTGTAACTTGGCCAAGAGAATAATTAATGGAATCAAGAGAACTACTAGAAGCAACAATATTGGATTTTGCATGATTATTGTTACTACTAGAAGAAGAATCTTTCTTACTCTTGTTGTTAGATTTAACTTGTGGCATGTAAGTAGATAAAAGTAAATGCTTGGCAATGTAAGAAGAACTTTTCTTGCGAAGATCGTCATTGATTGCCTTTAAAAACTCATGCTCTTGCTCAAGGTTGAGCTTTTCAAAGTGTAACTTCTCATGATTCTTTAAAAGTTCTCGATGATCTTCCAAGGTAGTTTCATGATCTAACTTAAGGGTGTTTAGTTCTTTAGTTAGACGCTCAATCATCGTTGTATCATTGTCATTCATTTTATCTTGATTATCATGATTAATTGATGTTCCATCATAGTTTTCATAACTACAGTTGTCAACAAGTAAATCATCATCACCTAACAAATCATATTCATCACTATTGAACTCAACATACTCGGGGTGTGGTACCTTTGGGCCTTTAGCCATGAAGCATCTTCCAATTCCTTCATTTGGTGAGTCAAATATGCCGTAGGAGTTGGTTGACACAAGTTCTAGACCAGCAACACCTTCATCTTGAGTATATTCGGAGTCGAAGTGTTAACTTCTCTCAGAGTGATGGTCGGAGTCGGAGCCGGATACCCATTCACCAACATGAGCTTGATGTCTTTGCTTTGTGTAGCTCTTTGATGACTTGTCCTTCCTTTCCGAATCCTTGCTTCTCTGGGAGGTTCTTCGTTCATAATGATCATCTCTACTCCTTCTCTCTTTTGGTGGTGATTCTTCTCTTCTACTTCTTCTTTTAGGTGAATCTTCTATTTTCTTGTAGGGAGTCGTACACTCATTGGAGTAGTGTACGGGTCTTCCACGATTGTAGCAATTGCGCTCTCGACTTGAAGGTCTGTTGTCATTGTAGGACGTTGACTTGGAACTTCTTTCCTTGCTTCTACTCTTGTAGAATTTGTCGAAGTTCTTCACCATTAGGCTCAATTATTCATTGAAGGTTTGTTTCTCACTTGATGATGTAGGAGCATCACATGAGGCTTTGTAAGCACCACTTGACTTGTTGTGAAGATCTTATTTATCCTTGAGTGACATCTCATGAGCAACAATTCTTCCAGTGACTTCCGTTGGCTTGAGATCTTTGTTATTGGGCATCATTTGGATCAATGTGCACACGGTATCATATTTTCCATCCAATGCTCTTAGGATCTTCTTAATGATGAATCTATCGGTCATCTCTTCACTTCCTAAGCCAGCAATCTCATTTGTGATGAGAGCAAGCCTAGAGTACATTTAAGCGACACCTTCACCTTCCTTCATTTTGAACTTGTCAAGTTGACTTTGAAGCACATCAAATTTGGATTCCTTGACGGAGTCGGTACTTCCGTGCATATCAATCAAAGTGTCCCAAATTTCCTTTGCATTCTCAAGACGGCTGATGTTGTTGAATTCTTCGAGGCACAATCCGTTGAAGAGGATATCACAAGCTTGAGCATTGTATTGCAGCATCTTCAACTCTTCCGTGGTAGCTTCACGGTTCGGTTATCTCCCATCGAAGAATTCACCTTGCAAGCCAATACAAACAATAGCCCAAACGGTGGGGTTATGTCCAAGAATATGCATTTTCATCTTATGTTTCCAACTAGCAAAATTAGTACCATCAAAGTAAGGACCTCTACGGTGGTAATTTCCCTCGCTAGACACCATACTCTCCTAGGTTTTAAAACCAAGGCTATGATCACCAAAAGCTATGGAGATCAAAGGAAATGGAGACCAAAGCTCTCATACCAATTGTAGGATTGAAAGTATGTATAGAGGGAGGGTGATTAGACTACTTGCCAAATAAAAATCTAGCCTTTTCCCAATTTTAGTTCTTGGCAGATTTTAACAACTTAGCACAAGTCAAGCAATCACAATACAATTCAAGCATGCATGCAAAGGGTATATAAGCAGCGTAAAGTAAAGCATGCAACTTGCAAGAAAGTAGATAGATGGGATTGGAGAATGCAAACACAATTGGAGACACGGATGTTTTTGTCGTGGTTCCGATAGGTGGTGCTATTGTACATCCACGTTGATGGAGACTTCAACCCACGAACGGTAACGGCTGCGCGAGTCCATGGAGGGCTCCACCCATGAAGGGTCCACGAAGAAGAAACCTTGTCTATCCCACCATGGCCATCGCCCACGAAGGACTTGCCTCACTAGGGTAGATCTTCACAAAGTAGGCGGTCTCCTTGCCCTTACAAACTCCTTGGTTCAACTCCACAATCTTGTCGGAGGCTCCCAAGTAACAGCTAACCAATCTAGGAGACACCACTCTCCAAAAGGTAATAGATGGTGTGTTGATGATGAAATCCTTGCTATTGTGCTTCAAATGATAGTCTCCCAACACTCAACTCTCTCTCATAGGATTGGATTTGGTGGAAAGAAGATTTGAGTGGAAAGCAACTTGGGAAGGCTAGAGATCAAGATTCATATTGTTGGATTGGAATATCTTGATCTCAATACATGAGTAGGTGGTTCTCTCTCAGAAAATGAGTAGTGGAAGTGTAGGCACGTTCTGATGGCTTTCCTTTCGAATGAGGAGAGGGTGGACGGGTATATATAGCCTCCACACAAAATCTAACCGTTACACACAATATACCAAACTCGGTGGGACCAAATAATAAAACTCGGTCGGACCGATTTAGTACATTATGTGACCGTTAGGAATTTCGGTGGGACCGACATGTAAACTCGGTGGGACCAAAATCATTAGGGTTTGGGCATAACGTAATCTCGGTTTGACCAATTACACAAACTCGGTGGGACCAACTTTCGAATTAGCTAACAAGAGAGTTGGTCAGGCAAACTCAGTGATACCGATTCGCTCATCTCGGTTGGACCGAAACATTACGAAAGGGAAACAGAGAGTTTACATTGCAAACTCGGTGGGACCGATCACTCATCTCGGTTTGACCGAAACGTTAGGAAGGGAAACAGAGAGTTTACAATCCCATCTCGGTGAGACCGAGATCCCTATCGGTGAGACCGAAAAGACTAGGGTTTCTGGCAGTGGCTATGTCAAATGAACTCGGTGGCACCGGATGGATCAAATCGGTGGGGCCGAGTTTGACTTTTGGTTTGGGACATATGTGGATGTGAGAAAGTGGTGGAGGGCTTTGGAGCATATCACTAAGCATCATGAGAGCAAGCAAGCCATTAAGCAACACCTCATCCCCTTTTAATAGTATTGGCTTTCCTATAGACTCAATGTGATCTTGGATCACTAAAAGTAAAATGTAGAGTCTTGAACTTTGAATCTTGAGCCAATCCTTTGTCCTTAGCATTTTGAGGGGTCCACATTCCTAATCCATGCCATGCCAATCATTGAACTTTCCTGAAATGTTTATCTTGAAATGGCATTAGTTCAATGAGCTATATGTTGTTGATCATTACCAAAACCACCCAGGGATAGTTGCACTTTAAATCTCCCCCTTTTTGGTAATTGAGGACAACATATAGATCAAAGCTTCGACAAATGATGATAAGATTGAAATACATTGTCGCTTTGAGAAGTATGTGATAAGTAAGAGCTCCCCCTAAATTTGTGCATTATGTAAAATTTCCTTTGGATTGCAAATGCACAATTTGTTAGGATCAAGGGTCACTCTTCCATGTCACATACATCTTGGTGGAGCGCTCAAAATGATAACAACAAAAATATGCACACATCACCAAGCAAAGTGAATGATCATATATGAAAGTAAGGGATAATATCATTCAAGCACGCATTAAAGTAGCATATGATCAACCACATGATCATCCAAGTATCTCACAAAGGACATAATGTAGCGAGCAGGCATACAATAAATTTCAACCAAATAAAGTTCAAGAGAGACAAAAAAGCAACACACTCTCTCTCAGAAGCTATGACCTATACATATTTCTCCCCCTTTGGCAACAAGTTACCAAAAAGTTCAAATATGCATAGTGCTATGTGTCTCTCTTAGGCTTGGTCTCCATGAGGTGGTGTAGAGATGACTCCAAGGACGAAGGCTTTTGTTGATGTAGCTGGAGCTGCTGGAGTGGGTGCTGGAGGTGGTACTGAAGCTGTAGCTGCTGGTGCAGATGTGATGGCTCTAGTATCTGGTACTGGCACTGCATCAGACCTCTGACCTCTGGGCACCCTAGTGAAAGTATTTGTAGTAGCCTTGCCTCTCTTCTCCTCTACTTCCTCCTGAAGTTGCTCAACACCATTGACTGAATCTCAGTAACTTTGGCATCAAGATCATAAAATTTCTGCTCAATGATTCTCTCCAAACTCTCCTGATTTTGAGTCAGGGTGGCCAAGCCCTTCTCAATCCTCAAGGTGGATTGGATCAGAAATCCGAGTTGATCTTGTTTGCTCTTTAAGAACACCTGAGATGCCTCTTCAGCACTTGGCATCTTTGCAGCCTTTTTTGCCCTTGCCTTCTCTCTCTTCTCATGTGCTTGCACTGATGAAGGATCTTTCTCATCCATGACCATAGTGTTGTCTTCAATATCTGGCCTGAGGGGTAAGTGCTCCTTGTCCAACAAATAAGTACATGTGCCCATCTTGGAGTTGATGAGCATTTGAATTTGTGGAGCATACCCAAAAGACCTCTTCTGATCTGCAGCAGTCCTCTTGATTGTTTCAATAATCAGACTCATCACCTTGATTTTCCGAGGAACATAAAAATGTGTAGCAAGTTTATGGAGTGAACTCTTATCATTTTGTGATCACCAGACTTAGGAAAAAGAGTATGCCTCAGTATGGTGTTGATTGTAGGCAGTCCTGACAACAAGTGCTTCACTGATCCAAACTTGTGAGTTTCTAGATCCTCATCTGGAATTTCCTTGTACATGATTGCCATAGAGTTATGATCTTTCTTCTTCTTGGAATAGACATCCAAGTCATCCTCATGAGCTGCTGGGGCATTGATCAATTTTACCCATTCATCAATAGTGGACTGGTACCTTGTACCCTCTGACATCCATACAATTCTACCATCTGGATAGAAGTGAGTAGTGGAGTAGAATTGCATGATCAACTCATCATTCCACTTGGTAAGCTTCTGGCCAACAAATTTGTCAACTCCACAGTCCTTGAAGCTGTCAAACACACCTGGGAAATGATCTTCGTTCTCTCTGATGTATGTCCAGTCAACCCATTTCATGTCACATACTATAGGCTTCTTGTCAAGCAAAATTGTCTCATAGAAATCTTGTTGTTCTTTTGTGCGGAATCTGTAATCCACAGTTGTTCTCCTTCTCAATGCATAGGGGTCATTCTTCCTCCAAAGTCTCAGACCTGCATCCTTCCTGATGCTAATGTCCTCATCCACATGATGTGTGTCATTGTGGTCTGGGATCTTTGGTTTGAGCTTTATTAGCACTTGGGCTTCAGCTTCTTCTTCTGCAGCTTCAGGCACTGGGGCCTTGTTCTTCTCTTCAGCATGGATATTTCTTGTGCTTCTCTTGGCTGCAGCAGCAGCAGCAGCTTCGGGAGCAGGTTTGTGCTTAGGAGAAGCCCCTGATCTGATTGCACCTCCCATAAGCTTCTGAGCTTTAGGTGCTGGAGCAATATCCTCTTCCTCTTCCTCTTCAGATTCTATCATCATAGAGGGCTTGCCAATAATCCTCTCAGTGGTCTTCTTGACCCTCGCTTTCCTCTTCTCCTCAGCCACAAAAGTTGCTTTGGGTTCAGATTCCAATGGTTCTTGAGTATATCCTCTAGGCTTAGACATTGGAACTTTTCTGGTTGGTGCCTTCCTGTTCAACCATGTCTTGGTTGAAGCAGCAGTGTCATATTCCTTCTTCATCACCTTCTTCTTTGAGGTGGCCTCATCCTTAGCTGGAACATAGTCTTCATCCTCTGAATCTGAGTTTCTCTTCTTTCTTGCTCTAGTAGCTGCCTTGGGCAAGTTACTAAGTGTGCTCTTGCTGCCCTCATCATAACTGCTGGAGGTACTAGTGCCCTCACTCAAATGCACCTACTCTTTAGACTTGTTCTGGCTGTCACTTTGGTCAGACATCTCGCAGGCAAACTGTCAGCAGACCCTGTGAATAGGTTTTAGATGAGGTAGAGTAGATGAGCATCACAAAGTACAGAGGCTTTGCAAAACAAATGAGTCAAAAATCTTAGTTTTAGTTCTCTACAGAAGTGATATTGGAGCTACCGAATTGATAAAATTGGTGATACCGAAGCAACTTTTGGAACCTAAACTAGTGAACTCGATTAGACCGAGTCATAGTTTGGTAGCACCGAGATTTCAAGGGTTTCATAGAGAATTGATCTCCGTTGCACCGATTTGCATTTTTCGGTCAGACCAAAAAGTGCATGTGCAATGGCCTAAGCCGAATCGGTGAGACCGATTCCTACGATTCGGTCGGTCCGAGATGAGTTCTGCGGAGAGCTAACCCTAAATTTTTTGAATCAAACTAGGTCTAAGGAAGATTTAACTGGATAGATTGATTGCAGTCGGGGCAAGAATCATGGCATTGTCCTTGCGGTAGGAATCAGAGGTAAAAGGAACAGCACAAGGGGTTGAACACATACCCTAGAACGACAGGTGTTCTCTACGGCGACGACGGTGAGGCAGAATCCGTTGACGGCGGCAGAATCCAGCGGCAGAAGGTCGCTGGCGGCAAGGAGGCGATCCGGAGACCCGAGGAGGCAGAGTGGGACACACGCGAGCTGAGGGGCTTTGAAGAATTTTCCAAAATCTCACCCGTGGGTATTTATATCCCGACCCTGTCGGTGTGTCCGAGTGGAACAACTCGGTGGCACTGAGATTGCATAATTGCAAGCGGTTGCTGCTACTCGGTGTGACCGAAGTGTTCAAATCGGTTGCACCAAGATGAAAACCTAGATCAACTTAGTGAACTCGGTTCGACCGAAGTGGATGACTCTGTCAGACTGAAATGCACAAAGAGGTTTTGGAAGTTTAAGTCTATGACAAATCGGGGACTCCAAGTGCTCCTCACACAGAGTGGTTCGAATCTGACTTGATCAAACTTTGTTATGTAGCATGAATAGAGTTTGAGATGAGAAAAACATAGATAGCTAAAGAAGGTTCTTAGGCACTCTTGCCCATAAAGAAAGAGCCAAACAAACAAAACAACAAGTGGATGTCCTTGAATGAGTAAAATATGCAAACTGCATGCTCACACAATAAAATGGCAAATGAAATATGTGACACAACCAATTCTAGCATCTATCAAGCAATTGTCAATGACTAGGTCATCTATATATGAGTATATTGACTTAGGAGTCAAATGAGAACATTTGATCATAGGTCATACTCATCGTTTAACCACAAGTGGGGTTGCCACTTTTTCATAATGCATTGTTGTGTTCACACCATTAGAGTTTCTTTAGCTCAATTCTTAGAGTAAAGCTCCCCCTAGATGTGAGATCCCCCCTAAGAGGGATGAACTAACCTTGGGTTTTGTCGATGATGACTTCATGTAGGTGCTGAAGATGTGGATGCTTAATGTTGTTGTAGATCATTTGGAGCAAGCCATTGGAGTGAGTTGCACTTTCAATACCTACATGGGTTAGTCCCACAAGGAACAAACAAGGATATCCATAGACAGAGAGTGGAGTACACACAGGATAATGTCCATGAAAGCATTAGGTTACCTTGTCCCTTGTCTTACCAACAAGAGGGTTTGTGACTCCTTGAACTAGTGCATGATATGAGAGTTGTTTGCACTTGTTCTTGCCAAAATGATATGAGTGAAGTTTGTTGGCGGAGCCACCCTCAAGAACTCTCTAGTCCTTCTTGTTTGGGATCCACATCATCTTGATGGGAATCCTTGGAGTTGTAGTCGTACTTGATGAAGTAGAACTTGATGTAGTCTTGGGAATCCACTTGACCAAGGCTCTGGGAGCTTCTTCAAATGCATCAATCTCCTCTTGAAGCTTGTCCTTGCCTTTTAGCTTGTGGTCTTTTGGTGGAATATCATCTTGAGCTTGTGTCCCTTGGAAAGAAGTAGGATCATACTTCTCTTGTTGAGGAACAAACTTCGTCTTTGGGTATTGATCTTCTTCCCACTCAACTCCATTGGCATTGAACTTTCGTTCAAAACCAACACCTTGATTCTTCCGGTGCCTTCCTTGCTTGCGTACAATTTTCTCGAATTGCTTACTCCTGGCAAGGCTCTTGTAGACACCTTTCTCTATAATTCCCTTTAATAAGCTATTTTCTTGCTCAAGTGTAACTTGGCCAAGAGAATCATTAGTGGAATCAAGAGAACTACTAGAAGCAACAATATTGGATTTAGCATGATTATTGTTACTACTAGAAGAAGAATCTTTCTTACTCTTGTTGTTAGATTTAACTTGTGGCATGTAAGTAGACAAAAGTAAACGCTTGGCAATGTAAGAAGAACTTTTCTTGCCAAGATCATCATTGATTGCCTTTAAAAACTCATGCTCTTGCTCAAGGTTGAGATTTTCAAAGCGTAACTTCTCATGAGTCTTTAAAAGTTCTCAATGATCTTCCAAGGTAGTTTCATGATCTAACTTAAGAGTGTTTAGTTCTTTAGTTAGACGCTCAATCATCCCCTTATCATTGTCATTCGTTTTATCTTGATTAGCATGATTAATTGACGTTCCATCATAGTTTTCATAACTAGAGTTGTCAACAAGTAAATCATCATCACCTAACAAATCATCTTCATCACTATTGAACTCAACATACTCGGGGTGTGATACCTTTGGGCCTTTAGCCATGTAGCATCTTCCAATTCCTTCATTTGGTGAGTCAAATATGTCGTATGAATTGGTTGACACAAGTGCTAGACCAGCAACACCTTCATCTTGAGTATATTCGGAGTCAAAGTGATAACTTCTCTCGGAGTGATGGTCGGAGTCGGAGCCGGATACCCATTCACCAACATGAGCTTGATGTCTTCGCTTTGTGTAGCTCTTTGATGACTTGTCCTTCCTTTCCGTATCCTTGCATCTCCGGGAGGTTCTTCGTTCATAATGATCATCTCTACTCCTTCTCTCTTTTGGTGGTGATTCTTCTCTTCTACTTCTTCTTTTAGGTGAATCTTATATTTTCTTGTAGGGAGTCGTACACTCTTTGGAGTAGTGTACGGGTCTTCCACAATTGTTGCAATTGTGCTCTCGACTTGAAGATCTTTTGTCATTGTAGGACTTTGACTTGGAACTTCTTTCCTTGCTTCTACTCTGGTAGAATTTGTTGAAGTTCTTCACCATTAGGCTCAATTCTTCATTGAAGGTTTGTTTCTCACTTGATGATGTAGGAGCATCACATGAGGCTTTGTAAGCACCACTTGACTTGTTGTGAAGCTCTTCTTTATCCTTGAGTGACATCTCCTGAGCAACAATGCTTCCAGTGACTTCTGTTGGCTTGAGATCTTGGTAATTGGGCATCATTTGGATCAATATGCACACGTATCATATTTTCCATCCAAGGCTCTTAGGATCTTCTTGATGATGAATCTATCTGTCATCTCTTCACTTCCTAAGCCGGCAATCTCATTTGTGATGAGAGCAAGCCTAGAGTACATTTCAGCGACACCTTCACCATCCTTCATTTCGAACTTGTCAAGTTGACTTTGAAGCACATCCAATTTGGATTCCTTAACGGAGTCGGTACCTTCGTGCATATCAATTAAAGTGTCCCAAATTTCCTTTGCATTCTCAAGACAACTGATTTTGTTGAATTTTTCAAGGCACAATCCATTGAACAGGATATCACAAGCTTGAGCATTGTATTGAAGCATCTTCACCTCTTTCGCTGTAGCTTCACGGTTCGGTTCTCTCCCATCGAAGAATTCACCTTGCAAGACAATACAAATAATAGCCCAAACGGCGGGGTTATGTCCAAGAATATGCATTTTCATCTTATGCTTCCAACTAGCAAAATTAGTACCATCAAAGTAAGGACCTCTATAGTGGTAATTTCCCTCGCTAAACGCCATACTCTCCTAGGTTTTAAAACCAAGGCTATGATCACCAAAAGCTATGGAGATCAAAGCAAATGGATACCAAAGCTCTGATACCAATTGTAGGATCGAAAGTATGTCTAGAGGGAGGGTGATTAGACTACTTGCCAAATAAAAATCTAGCCTTTTTCCCAATTTTAGTTCTTGGCAGATCTTAACAACTTAGTACAAGTCAAGCAATCACAATACAATTCAAGCATGCATGCAAAGAGTATATAAGCAGCGGAAAGTAAAGCATGCAACTTGCAAGAAAGTAGATAGATGGGATTGGAGAATGCAAACGCAGTTGGAGACACAGATGTTTTTGTCGTGGTTCCGATAGGTGGTGCTATTGTATATCCACGTTGATGGAGACTTCAACCCACGAACGGTAACGGCTGCGCGAGTCCACGGAGGGCTCCACCCACGAAGGGTCCATGAAGAAGCAACCTTGTCAATCCCACCATGGCCATCGCCCACGAAGGACTTGCCTCACTAGGGTAGATCTTCACGAAGTAGGCGATCTCCTTGCCCTTACAAACTCCTTGGTTCAACTCCACAATCTTGTCGGAGGCTCCCAAGTGACACCTAACCAATCTAGGAGACACCACTCTCCAAAAGGTAATAGATGGTGTGTTGATGATGAACTCCTTGCTCTTGTGATTCAAATGATAGTCTCCCCAACACTCAACTCTCTCTCATAGGATTGGATTTGGTGGAAAGAAGATTTGAGTGGAAAGCAACTTGGGAAGGCTAGAGATCAAGATTCATATTGTTGGATTGGAATATCTTGATCTCAACACATGAGTAGGTGGTTCTCTCTCAGAAAATGAGTAGTGGAAGTGTAGGCACGTTCTGATGGCTTTCCTTTCGAATGAGGAGATGGTGGAGGGGTATATATCGCCTCCACACAAAATCTAACCATTACACACAATATACCAAACTCGATGGGACCGAATAATAAACTCAGTCGGACCGATTCAGTACATTATGTGACCGTTAGGAATTTCGGTGGGACCGACATGTCAACTTGGTGGGACCGATATCATTAGGGTTAGGGCATAACATAATCTCGGTTTGACCAATTACAGAAACTCGGTGCGACCGACTTTCGAATTAGCTAACAAGAGAGTTGGTCAGGCAAACTCGGTGAGACCGATTCGCTCATCTCGGTTGGACCAAAACGTTACGAAAGGGAAACAGAGAGTTTACATTGCAAACTTGGTGGGACCGATCGCTCATCTCGGTTTGACCGAAACGTTACGAAGGGAAACAAAGAGTTTACAATCCCATCTCGGTGAGACCGAGATCCCTATCGGTGAGACCGAAAAGACTAGGGTTTCTGGCAGTGGCTATGTCAAATGAACTCGGTGGCGCCGGATGGATCAAATCGGTGGGGCTGAGTTTGACTTTTGGTTTGGGACATATGTGGATGTGAGAAAGTGGTTGAGCGCTTTGGAGCATATCACTAAGCATCATGAGAGCAAGCAAGCCATTAAGCAACACCTCATCCCCTTTTACTAGTTTTGGCTTTCCCATAGACTCAATGTGATCTTGGATCACTAAAAGTAAAATGTAGAGTCTTGAACTTTGAAGCTTGGGCCAATCCTTTGTCCTTAGCATTTTCAGGGGTCCACATTCCTAATCCATGCCATGCCAATCATTGAACTTTCCTGAAATGTTTATCTTGAAATGGCATTAGTTCAGTGAGCTATATGTTGTTGATCATTACAACCACCCAGGGATAGTTGCACTTTCAAGTGCCCGCCGGATTGCTTGCGTACTGCGCTTCTGGGCGGGTCTCTTTCGACGCGAGTTGTGGTGCATCACCATCGGCATTGGAGGTACACGGTGACATGTTCATGGGCGAACACACTTTTTCGCGACTCCGCTGGGGGCGAAGCTTTGAACATTCTCCGGTCCGTTCTTGCTATGAAGTAATCAATGGTTTGCAATCTACAAAGGACCCAATTCACATATGTAGATGCAAATAATGCATATGTTTTTGCCAAATCATCTAGTGAGCATAATGTATCGGCTAGCCCTAGATTTATCAATCATGCATCTAATTATGTGCAAGAGCCTATGGAACAAAATCTTTATGCTTCTACCTCATATAATTTTAGCAACATGCACACATATGTATTCCAACTCCCATGCATCGGCAACCCCACAAATCCGTATGCCGGACATGATGAGTTCAGTTAATCAAGTTGAAACACCTCACATAGGAACTTCCGATAGTATGCAACAAAGTGTTTCACCATTTTATTCATAGGCAACTAACTTGCAATATATTAATCCAAACATGCTGGTGGATAGGGGAATTGGCCATGCTACTACTAGTTATCCAGCTGATTACCCTCAATCATCATATGCTACACCTCATGCTGCTAATTTTTTGGCACCATATGCAACTATAGGTATTCATAATTCGGCTTCGCACCTTCATGCTAATAGCCGAATAAGTGAAAATTCTATAGGATCACATCTGTCTTCACCTAGTATCATAGCATACAACATTTTTCCTACACAATTACAGAATTTCAGTGACATCTCATTACCGAAAGAGTCTAAAAGTGTTGGGGGCAATTTTATCCAAATTGGGTCATTAAGAAAAATCTTACGTCTTTTTGGGATGAATACAATGTTGTTCTACATGAATTAATAAAGGAGGGAAAACCTATTAAATATGCTGCAATACAAGCGAGATTATGTCAAAAAGAGAAAGCATTGGGTGTGGATAGAATTATCAAAAAAAAGTGGTGATTCGGATAACAAAGTTAATTCGGTTATTGAATAGACCGAATCAAATATTACGTATGTGATCATGCTTTCCCAACGTATTGGGGAGCTATTTGAAAGAGGAAGATCATATCATTCAAGTAACGCAACCATCATGCTTTCCCAACGTGTTTGAAAAGGTATGTCTAGCAAGTGATTTACCTATCTTCCGATTTGGTCGTAACTTTCTTGTTGATGCTTCTATAAGAAAAATTCTCATAAGTAATTTTGAAAGACCAATGAAGAAGGTTAATTTACTTGTTAGCAATAAAATTGTTATAGAACATATCGGTCAACCTATTGTGCCATTTATAAAGACCAATAGTGACTTATTATTGCAACCAAAGTTTTTCCCATTGCTTTATTTAAAGGTCATATCTAATTGGGTAGCTTGGCTTGCTTCATACTTGGCTTATGCATGGTCCCAATTGAGACATGTATGTTCTAACTTGTTTGATTTCATAAATTTAAAGCCAAGGTTATACTCTATTGAGAAAACCGATGATAGTATAATTTCCTTTTAAAAGACATCAGAGATAGAGTGTGACAACCCCCAAGTATAGGGGATCTTTTGTGGCCATTTTTGATAAATAAGAGTGTCGAACCCAACGAGGAGCTAAAGGTATAATAAATATTCCCTCAAGTTCCATCGACCATAGATACAACTCTACGCACGCTTAACAATTGCTTTACCTAGAACAAGAATAAAACTAGAAGTACCTTGTAGGTATGGTAGGATAGGTTTGCAAGATAATAAAGAACGTGAAAATAAAAGTTAGGTGCTGTTTAAATAAAAGTGCAATTAAATTAGTATAACGGTTGTGGATTGGTGTTGGTAGGATTTGCGGAATTGTCTCTTAGCAATTGACTATGTTGGTAGACCTATAACAAGTTTTTATGTGGGAGAGGCCACTACTAGCATGTCGTCCCTTACTTGGAACTCTATGCACTTATGATTGGAACTATTAGCAAGCATCCGCAACTACTAACATTTATTAAGGTAAACCCAACCATAGCATTAAGATATATATTGGGCCCCCTTCAATCCCGTATGCATCAATTTCTATGGTAGGCTGAAGCTGCTGTCACCCTTGCCCTCCAATGCATAGTCCTATCAACATACAACTAACCCTATGGTGTGATCCACACGTGCGCTCATATGATGGGCACCAAAGAACAGCAACATAACCACAATCAAATTAAATCGACCATAGCAATTCACCAATTACTGATAGGACAACAAAAATCTACTCAGACATCATAGGATGGCAACATATCATTGGATAATAGTAAGAAGCATAAATCACCGTGTTCAAGTAGAGGGTACAGTGGGTTGCAGGAGAGTGGACCGCTGAATATAGATGGGGGAAGGTGATGGAATTGTTGGAGTAGATTGTCATCACGCGGTGATTGCCCCAGCGGCGTTCTGGCACCACGGGGAGAGAGGGGGAGAGAGCCCCCCTCCTTCTTCTTTTTCCGTGGCCTCCCCCTAGATGGGAGGAGGGTTTCCCTCTGGTCCATGGCCTCCATGGAGGTGGAGGGGCGAGAGCCCCTCTGAGATTGGATCTCTCTCTCTCTCTCTCTCTCTCTCTCTCTCTCTCTCTCTCTCTCTCTCTCTTTGTTCTCTTCTATTTCGCGTTCCTCTTTTCTCACCAAAAACCATTTCTTATATTCCAAGAGATCCGTAACTCCTATTGTGCTGAGATTTTAACACTGTTTTTTCTGGATACAAGCTTCCTTCGCCTGAAGAAGAGCCCCAACCGACTTACGA
Source organism: Triticum aestivum (assembly GCF_018294505.1). Classification (NCBI taxonomy): domain Eukaryota; kingdom Viridiplantae; phylum Streptophyta; class Magnoliopsida; order Poales; family Poaceae; genus Triticum; species Triticum aestivum. The sequence goes on along the minus strand of NC_057804.1, from coordinate 528,617,046 downwards.
GGAGGGCACAACCCACCACCACGCGCATGGGTTGTGGCGCGCCCAGGTGTCTTGTGGTGGTTGTGGGCCCCCATTTGCGTTGATTCCAAATCCCAAAAATCACATATATGCCAAATTAAATCTCTGTTAAATTTTATCACGTTTGGACTTTGTTTGATATGGATATTCCGTGAAACAAAAAACATGCAACAAACAGGAACTGACACTAGGCACTGGATCAATATGTTAGTCCAATAAATCATATAAAATGATGCCAAAAATATGTGAGTGTTGTATAATATTGGCATGAAACAATAAAAAATTATAGATAGGACAGAGACGTATCAGAGTGCAAAACACAATGCATAGCCAAATGGGGTAATGTAAAATCTGAACCATTCATTTGCTTAACTCAAAGCCGTTCTCACAGCAAGATCGGCTAAAGAATAAAAAGTTTACCTTCAATTCAAGCATGTGTGATCAAATATTTGATTTGTTGTTGAAAAATAATTACATAAGCATTCTTGATCACCATGTCAAGCCATCAATTCAAGGACGAATGTATTGTAGGTTGCATCATCCGTTCAAACATAATTTTGAGGATTACAATATGTTCCATCCAATAGTTAAATCGTCCATTCATAAAGGACGATTGAAATTTGTTGAGACGCCAAGAGATGACCAGTTTATTCCGATCGGTCCTTATGGCAAACGATTTTTGCATTGGCTGCTTCAAGCCGATACGTTTAAACATGAGAAGGTAAAAACTATGGATGATGGGATCAAATTTTCAAGTAAAGAAATTGTTCAAGAGCACAATGAAAATATTCTTGAAGGTGGGAATTCCATCAAGGTTGCGCAAAAGATGCCAAGTATCGGGGGGCAACAAAAACATCCAAAGATCGGTGCAAGCACAACCAAAGAAAGCAAAGGCCGAGGTAAGCACAAAGGTAAAAAGACGAAAGTCACTTTCGCGCAACTATTGAAAAAATATCAGAAGATAAGTGAGGAGAACAGTGCTTATTGGCCAAGTAATTCAAGAGCATCAAGACCACCCCCAAGGCGAAAACTCGAGGATCGATATTGGCGAAATGAGAATTCTAATGCAGTATATTCATATCCATATTTTGTGCCCCCAATGCCAATGCCATGGATACCTTCCTATGATCATGTAAATCCATATCCATTATGGGTCAGGTATGACACAAGGGCGCATTCTTCATCTTATTTTAGACCATCTCACAAAAATTATGCAGCTCAAAGATCAACCTTTGAACAATCACCTGTCAAAGACCGTTTCAATCATAAGGGATCGGTCCGGAGCTCTAGGAACAAGAAAAAGGTGGTCAAGCAAGTTTACGATGTTAAAAAAGATGATCGTAAGAGTACTACTTCAGATTTGATCTCAAATGAAAAAGAGCCAACTAAAGTGTTGACATTGGCTACTAAAGAAAATGAGGCAAGTCAAACAAGTGTCAAATCTTAAGAGAAGAAGTTGAGAGTGCACAAGGTAAAACAAGAATTACCGTTGCTTCAAACAAAGTCACAGCCGGGGTGCTCAGTCGGCTTATCATATTGGCAAAAAAATTATAAAAACTTAGTGCACAAGAACTTAAAGAAAGAAACATGGCATGGGTTCCCAAAGGAAGTACTCAAAATTAGAATTATGTGCAAGCTTTCATTACAGTAAGTGCGGGAAAGGTGAAGAAGGAAAAGAGTGAAAACTATGAAGGACCAAGCCGAAGGTTTCAACATCTTCGGTCCACACATTATCCATATTCTTCATCTATGTCGTTGATGCCTATGCCATGGAATTCATCATCAGGTATGATTGGTTACTCTCAGTGGGCTTATTTTAATCCATGGATGCAATATAATTTCTTACATCATGAAAGGGTATTACCAAATCATCATATGTTCGATTAGCTTCACTTTTGTTGCTAGTCTAAATGGCTAATACATACTTATCATACTAAGCTCGTACAAAATGGATGATGGAGTGTTTACATCGCGCTTAGAACAAACTTTGTGCAAGTTATTTTACGGCACACAAGTTTTGCCAAAAAACAAGGGAGCATGTGTTGACACCTGATTTTGGCACTGTCAAGAACTTAACTAAGATGGCCTCAAATGAAGGAGTGATCTGTATTAAAAAAAGTTGTATTTTCGACGTGAACATCTTTGAAGTTTGAGACATCGCCATTCGATCTCATCTCAAGGGCCGAAGTTGTGCTCGAAGTACTAGATTTTGTATGTGGAGTACTGTTTGACCAATTATACCTCCAAGACAGCCTCATATGAGAAAAGTTTATATACAGATTCTCTTCATCTCATCGAAACGATCGATTTTGATATAAAAATCGTCTCATTCCGAGGTTGTATGCAAAAGTTGGAGCCCACGCACTCCGGACCTACCATGAGTAAAAACTAGCCCGGGGCATCACACACGATGTGTGATGGGTCGCGCGAGCGATTCAGCTCTAAAGATAGTCTCCAATAGAAAAACGTTCAACACAAAACTTGTTCGTCTCGTCAAAACGGTTAAATTTGCTTTGGGGGCATCTTCATCCGAAGTAGTATTTGGCTTGTGAAACACAAAAACTGAACTGCTATCTCAGACATACCTAACTTGAGTTCGGATAATGTTGGAAGGATTTCAACGAGATTTGGAGTTCTTTCTTGAACGGGAAGTCTAGTCACCTCATAAATAGATGAGAGGTGATGACCGATTGAAAAACACACAATTGAATAATCTCTACCACTTTTTTATCTTTTACCTTCTCCCTTGTTCTTGTTCTTCCTCGTTCTTTGTTCGTTCTTCTTGTTGTAGCGCGGCGAACCTCGAGGCCCTAGGGTCCGTCAGGCCGACCTAGGGAAGCCGATAGCCACTGCACGCCCTAACGGGGTCCCTCCCGGTGTGTGGGATTTCGGGTCTATAAAAGTGTCACCGGATTGCTTGCGTACCACGCTTTTGGTCGGGTCTCCTTCAACGCGAGCTGCAGTGCATCACCATCGGCATTGGATGTACACGGTGACGTGTTGGTATGCCAACACCCTTGAAGATACCCTTAGTTCCTAGAATTACGGTACTGCCAGAAGAATATTTCTAGTAGTTGGAGGACTGTACATTGAGCCACCAATGTTTTACAGAAAGGTTAAAAATCTATAGTGAATTTTTTAGATATGAATAATTGAATGTTTTCCATGGCAATAGAAAATTGAGCTTGCTAGCACCGTAATTCCCTGGCAAAATATGGACTGAGACGGATTTGCCATACTCGTTAACTAAATTTTCCATCATCAAATACAACTTGTCATGCCTAAAAATCTAACGTTCACTAGATATCCAAATCCATGTTTTATTTCAAATAAAGAAGTATAGAGATATACTCCCTCTGCAAAAGAAATATAAATGTAAATGTCTTATATTTCTTTACAGAAGGAGTATTTGTTGTGTTCGTGAAAAAGACATGGAGCGATCTATTCCCACGCATGCATCCCTAAAGACTCTAAGCTCCCTCAAAATAGGATGCTTTTAGGGCTCATGGTATTGATCTTGTGGCCAGATGTCAGCCGTTGAACGTCTCATTCCTTTCTATTTTTAGTATATGATTGTGGCCTTGATGCCTGCTAGAACTACGTCGGTATTTCCCCAAAGAGGAAGGGATGATGTAGCACAACGACAGTAGATATTTCCCTCAGTGATGAGACCAAGGTTATCAAACCACTAGGAGAACCAAGCAACACAACGTAAACATCTCCTGCACACAAATAATAAATACTCGCAACCCGACGTGTTAAAGGGGGTTTCAATCCCTTTCGGGTAATGGTGCCTCAGATTAGTGAGAAGACGTGATAAAGTTGTGATAGATAGGATAAATAGATCACAAAATAAATAAAGTGCAGAAAGGTATTTTTGTATTTTTGGTTTAGTAGATCTGGAAATAAAAGCAAAGGAAAAATAGATCACAAAGGCAAATATGATGAGAATAGACCCAGGGCCATAGGTTTCACTAGTGGCTTTTCTCGAGAAAAATAGCAAACGGTGGGAAAACAATTACTTTTGGGAAATTGATAGAACTTCAAATAATCATGGTGATATCCAGGCAATGATCATTATATAGCCATACGTCCAAGATTAGTAGACCGACTCCTGCCTGCATCTACTACTGTTACTCCACACATCGAGCGTTATCCAGCATGCATCTAGTGTATTAAGTTCATGGGAAAACTAAGTAATGCAATAAGAACGATGACATTATGTAGAGAAGATTTATTTATTTAGAAATAGACCGCATCTTGTTATCCTTAATAGCAACGATACATACGTGTCATTTCCCCTTCTGTCACTGGGATCAAGCACCGTAAGATCAAATCCATCACAAAGTACCTCTTCCCATTGCAAGATAAATAGATCAAGTTGGCCAAACAAAATCCAAATATCAGAGAAGAAATACGAGGCTATAAGAAATCATGCATATAAGAGATCAACGAAGACTCAAATAACTTTCATGGATAAAAACATAGATCTGATCATAAACTCAAAGTTTATCGGATCCCAACAAACACACCGCAAGAAGACGTACATCATACGGATCTCCAAGAGACCATTGTATTGAGAATCAAGAGAGAGAGAGAGAGAGAGAGAGGAAGCCATCTAGCTACTAACTACGGACCCGTAGGACTACAATGAACTACTCATGCATCATCAAAGAGGCGCCAATGGACATGATGAACCCCTCCGAGATGGTGTCTAGATTGGATTTGGTGTTTATAGGACTTGCGGCGGCTGGAATTGATTTTCGTCGACTTTCCTAGGGTTTCTGGAATATTGGGGTATTTATAGAGAAAAGAGGCGGTGCGGGAGGCCACCGAAGTGGGCACAACCCACCTGGGTGCGCCTAGACCTCCAGGCGCGCCCTGGTGGGTTGTGCTCCCCTCAGAGCTCCCCTCAGGTACTTTCTTCGCCCACTGGATGTCTTTTGGTCCAAAAAAACCACAAAATGTGTCACTAAGTTTGGACTCCGTTTGGTATTGATTTCCTGCAATGTAAAAAACAAGCAGAAAACAACAACTGGCATTGGGCACTATGTCAATAGGTTAGTACCAAAAAATGATATAAAATGACTATAAAATGATTGTAAAACATCCAAGAATGATAATATAACATCATGGAACAATCAATAATTATAGATACGTTGGAGACGTATCAGCATCCCCAAGCTTAATTCATGCTCGTCGTCGAGTAGGTAATGATAAAAACATATTTTTTATGTGGAATGTTGCCTAACATGTTCATCACATATTCTTTTCTTTATAGCATGGACATTTGGACTTTTATATGGTTCAAAGCAATAGTCTAGTTTTGACATGAAGACTTTAATACTCAAGCATACCAACAAACAACAATGTCTTTCAAAATATCAGCACTAAAGCAAGTTATCCTATCCCATTATGCTCAATCATTGATCCATTCATGAGACACACTCGAATATTAGCTAGACCCAATGCTCAAATATGATCATAGTGCCCCTTAGTTGGTGCTTTATAAGAGAAGATGGAGACTCAAATTCAAAATAAAAATTGCATAAAGTAAAAGAAAGGCCCTTCACAGAGGGAAATAGGGATTTGTAGAGGTGCCAGAGCTTAAAGCGAAAATTAAGAGATAAAAACATTTTGGGAGGCATACTTTTCACACTAACAAAAATGACTTAGAGCTCCCAACACTTTCCATGCTAGATACATCATAGGCGGTTCCCAAACAGAAAATAAATTTTATTCCTTTTACCACCATACTTTCACTTTCCATGGCTAACTGTATCCACGGGTGCACTCCATACCAACACTTTCCAAGGAATTTATTATTTGACAACATAAAGTAAATTCATTTTTTCATTTTGGGACTGAGCATCCCTAATACCTTTGTCGTACTCAAGCATTAAGCATTAAGCATAAGTAACACCAACTATGCACCACAAGTAGGATATAAATTTCATTGCATAACTATTGACTTTCGTGCTTGCATAGGGAATCACACACCTTAATATCAATATTCTTACTAAAGTATAATTACTCATCAACATGACTCACATATCACATCGTCATGTCTCAAAAACATTACTAAGAATCAAGTTTATTTTGTCCAATGATCTTCATGAAAGTTTTTATTATATCCCCCTTGGATATCTATCACTTTGGGACTAGTTTCATATGTTGCTTTTAATAAGCTCAAAAAAATTAAGTGAAGAACATGAGTATAATATTTCTTTCTCTCAAAATAATCTAAGTGAAGCAAGAGAGAATTTCTTAAAAAAATTACTAACTCCCAAATAAATCTAAATGAAGCATGAGAGAATTTCTTCAAATATAACAAAGCACACCTTGCTAAAAAAGATATAAGTGAAGCATTAGAGAAATTCCATGGCTCTAAAAATTGAAGTGAAGCATAGGAGCAAGCATAGCATAATTTTTGGCTCTCTCAAAAAGGTGTGTCTAGCAAGGATTCAAGGCTTAAGACACAAAGCAAAACAAGCAAAGACTCATATCACATAAGACACTCCAAGCAAAACTCATAATATGTGACGAATAAAAATATAGCTCCAAGTAAAATACCGATGGTTGTTAGAAGAAAGAGAGGATGCCACTTGGGGGAATCCCCAAGCTTAGTTGCTTGCTACTTCTTTGAATATTATCTCGGCATGCCTCGGGCATCCCCAAGCTTAGCCTTTTGCTAATCCTTATTCCTTCATCCATAGTAAGATCACCCAAAACTTGAAAACTTCAATCACACAAAACTCAACAAAGCCTTCGTAAAATCCATTCGTATAAGAAAGCAAACCACTACTATAAATATTGTTGCAAACCCATTCATATTTTATTTTTATATTATATCTACTATATTCCAACTTTTCTATGCAAAAACTCTTCACATAAAACCATAGAATCATCAAAACAAGCACACAACACAAAGAAAATAGAATCTGCCAAAAACAGAACACTCTGTAGCAATCTGACTACTTCAAATACTTCTATAACTCCAAAAATTCTAAAAACTTTGGACAACGTGAATAATTTGTTTATTAATCTTCTGCAAAAAGAATTAACTCAAAAGCACTCTTCTGATAAAAATAAAAAATATTTTCGTGAGCGCAAAAGTTTCTATTTTTCAGCAAGATCAAATCAACTCTCACCCAAATCATCCGAAAGGCTTTGCTTGGCACGAACACTATTTTAAACCACAAAAACACATCTAATTAGAGGAATAATTGTGTATTTTATTGAAAACAACAAGAAAACCAAAAAGCAAAAAGATAGAGGTTGGGTTGCCTCCCAACGAGCCCTATCGATTTACGCCCCTAGCTAGGCATGAGATTTCAATGATGCTCAAATAAAAGATAGTAATTAAAATACAAAGAGAGGATCATGTAGCATATGGCAACCACATTTAAGTCTAACATACTTCCTAAGCATATGCATTTTATAAGCAAACAAATTATCAAGACAAGAAACATCTAGCATATGCAAAGAAGAGAAATAAAACATTGACGATCTCAACATAACGAGAGGTAATTTAGTAACATGAAAATTTCTACAACCATTTTTCTGTCACGACCGGTTTTCCAATAAAAATATTTATTGAGAAACCAATCTTTTGAGTCCAGTATGAGAGAAATCCTCCTCACTGGTAGACAATTTCTTGATACAATAAGCCAGTAGCAAAAAATATATTACAGGGTCGAACTACGGTTGCTCAACCAAATTATTACAAGCACGCCAATGATTATACATAATGGCGGACATGTCACAGTGGTGTGGAGGCATACTACTGACTCGAGGATATGGCGGTGGTGGAAAAACACAGCGGGGAGAGAAATACAAGACTCTAAGTCTATCATCTCATCGAGCGTCGAGGTGAGGCTCGATGAATTTATTTGGTAGCGGAAGCGGATATAAAACAGTGACCAAATCCAGGGTCGCACGAGACTGACTGGGACTCCTCTAAGTGTCGGACTCGCTATCAAACTCTTCATCCATGAGATCGCCTTCGTCAGCATCTGGCCAAATCAACAAGCCAGTGAGTACTTTGAAAGTACTCGCAAGACAGTTCGGACGTAAGATATAACAAATGCATGCATGGATGCGACATGAATAAATTCACCAATGTACATTTAAAGAAAATTAGCATAACAAGGTAAGTAAAAGGGAAACGGCGGTAGTCCGCCTGAAATCCCAACAGAACATAAATAATTACCGATCGGGTGTCTGAAGCGACGCCTCGAAAGGTGAACAAATAAATATAAGGAAAAAGATGCCACAGTCGGGCGTCTTAGCGACACCACATAAAGGGCTTAAAAAGAAATACCTCAGTCGGACGTCGGGGCGACGTCACAGAAAGGGCTTTAAAAGAAATGCCACAGTCGGACGTCGGGACGACATCACAGAAAGGGCTTTAAAAGAAATGCCACAGTCGGACGTCGGGACGACATCACAGAAAGGGCTTTAAAAGAAATGCCACAGTCGGACGTCGGGACGACATCACAGAAAGGGCTTTAAAAGAAATGCCACAGTCGGACGTCGGGACGACATCACAGAAAGGGCTTTAAAAGAAATGCCACAGTCGGACGTCGGGACGACATCACAGAAAGGGCTTTAAAAGAAATGCCACAGTCGGACGTCGGGGCGACATCACAGAAAGGGCTTTAAAAGAAATGCCACAGTCGGACGTCGGGACGACATCACAGAAAGGGCTTTGATTCACAAGTAAATAATACTCATAATAAACATTTAATTCATGAGAATAAATGGGTTAGTCCATCCACAGGAATATTCAATTAACCGGAATTAGCACTCATGCGAATCACCGGAGTCTCTGTCATCAAAACTGACATTTGATTAGGATAAGATAATATCGATCTAGGACATGGAATAGATGATTTGGAGGAAATATATGACTCTGCAGAGTTTGTACAAAATTATTCCCACAGCCAACGGATTTCCGTAGTCACGAAGGACTAGTTCCGTTTACGGTATTTCGGAAGAAAACACAGCTAACCAGTACACACCCATCCTACCTCTCGATGCTAGGAATCACCCTAGACATCGTCCAAGAAAAACTTTTGAGACGGGGAGATCACAATCTCGAATAGCATGGGATCAAATTTATATACGCGCGCTCTAAGGGGTGCCCCCCTCTCGGTCCCAACCGGAAACACCCATGCCCCCTGACCGGATGACTGGCTTTAATCCAGGGCCATGGAACCATCATCACGGCCTCTCCTTTTGGTGTGTACCAGAAAAGCGGTTTGCAACTTACTAAACCATATTCCTTGCGGAAAACATGTGGTAGTACAGGGAAGGAAATGAGAGGAACTGGACCGATACGGTTTGACACTGAAGTCACATAGTCTGGCATAAGACTGGCATGCTACGACACTGCCATCTTACCCATCCTCATGCCAACACATGGCCATTCATACTCACATCCATCCACTTATGGATCATCGAACTCACTTACCTCATTATCGCATAAAATAACATTCATCGATATGCTTCTCAACATGCCATGAAACTAACTAAATGCAAAACATGCCAAGACACTCATCATATCAAAAGTTCAAACATGCTTGCCTGGTTCAGAGTAGTCGGAGCCTAGCTCGGTGAAGTTCGCGGCTCCGTCACCTCCTTCGGTATCTACGGTATAAAGAAAATATATGCGCTATCGTAAATACCAAGGAGTGCACAGAAAGTATACCAAATATTTTTCAAATAAATCTGATAAAAAACTAGACAAAATTTTGAAGAGAACAGAAAAAGAATCAATCAAAAATACTTTTCTGCTTAAAAGTTATAAGGGTTTTTGCCCAGGGACTAATCTGTAATGAAACAGAAGATTTCCAGGGGCTAGCTTATAAAAACAGAAAACGCTTCGGCAGAAACTACGCCAGCCCAAAGGGAAAACGTACTTTGCCCGAAGGCGCTTCCAGAAAATGTTTCAACAGCGAGAGCAGAGAGGCTGACGGTGGGGTCCCACGCGTCACGTTTGAATTTCAAAAAGGGGGGAGCGAAGCTCGTCGGCGCCCGAGAGCCGCGGTGGTCGCCGGCGGTGATCCACGGCGAGGTAGGGGGGTCGGAGGGTACCTCCGTGCTCAGGGAGCCATTCCGCGTTGGTTGGTGGTGGTGGTGGTCGCCGGCGAGTACCACGTCGACGGCGAGCTTTGCTCCGCCGGACGGCGGCTCGGGTGGTCGAGGAACTCGTCGGAGAGAGCTGCAGAGATCAAATTGACGAGGGGGTTAGGCTCCTAGTAGCTAGAGAGGGTAACGGACGGGGTTTGGGCGCCGGAGGTGGCCTCACCGGAGCGAATCGAGGTGGCGGCCGAGGCGGATCGCGCGACCGGAGTTGGGGGGGAGACCTCCTCGGGGTCCCCCTAGTGGCCTGGGTGGCGTTGGTGAGGAGTGGGGATGAGGCGTGCATGAGGGTGAGCTCGGGGGCCCTTTTTATAGGCAGCCCGAGGCGGTTGCCGTGAACGGGGATCTCCGGCGAGTGATTACGGAGGTGCCGGGGGTGTGCAGGGGGATTAGGGGCTAGGGCTTCGTCGTTGAGGTCCACCGGTCCCATTTAGGCGCTAAACGGGCTGGGACTTGGTGCTGAGGGTGAGCTCGACGGAATGGGGATGGCGCGGCACGTCGGCAGCAGGGAGCACGTTCCGTGCTTGCCGGGCCACGGCGACGGTGCCACAGGCGTGCGCTGGCACGGCAGGGACACGCGGAGAGCCAAGGGGCTTTGGGCGGCGCCGGGTGGCGTGGCGAGAGGGCTCGGGCCCTTGTTGGCCGCCACGGGAGGTGCAGCCACCGTAGAAGCTCCCAACGCCGGCGAGGCTCGCTGCTACCGACGCCAGGAAGGCTCCACGCACGCGTGTGAAGCTCCGGACAGGAGGGAGAGGCTGCGAGGAACGTGCCAAGTGCACTGTCTACGCGTGAGAGGAACTGACGAACGCAAACGACACTGAAACTAAACTTTTCTGAATTTTGAACAGCAGCAGTGCATGCAAGGTGTTTGACAGAATGAAATTGGCATCTAGGGATTTTTCCTTGAGCTGAAACTTGGTGGAGTGGCTTCTCATTGCTCAAGTAGGCTGCCTGAATTTTGGTGGAATTTTTGGGGAAGTGTAGATATGAATTTCATCAAATTTGGCAAATCTGGTCCAAACTTGCAGAGACTGAATTTTGAAAATTTTGAAAAGAGGAGGAGTGGATCAAGATGGTTCTGGGTTGTGGGTACAAAGGACTATCCAGGAGAGTTGGTTTGAGGTCAAAACTCAAATGCAATATGGTACTTGCTTTGAAAATCCCTCAGGCTCCAAATAATTTTCAGAATTGTTTGAGAGGAAAAATAATTAGAATTAAATCCAAAACTTGTTTGGATTAGTTTGGACAGAGAACTTAGGTTGATCACAAGGTGTGGGGGAGGTTTTGGAGGGGTTTTACCACATGGGAACAATGCAAAGTCAAGGGTGGTTCCAAGATATGAAAATCCCCAAATTTTCATAGAGTTTCATTTTAAAAGAAAACAATTAAACTCCCAAAAATAAATTTGAGAGAGAACCAACAGAGAAGAAGTTTCAAAAGATCAAACACCAAAGTTTGAAAAAAATAAATCCTTGCCAAAGCAAAGGAAGTTTTTAAGTGGAAGGTTTTTTCTGAAAAAGAAAAATTTTAAATAGCCTCTCCTCAAAAACCACAAAGTTTTTGATAAAAACCAAATAAAAATTTTGGAGTGTCACAACACCTACCCCCTTAGGAAAAATCTCGTCCCCGAGATTTCAGCTGATCCTTAAATAGGTGTGGATGCTCTGTCCGAAGAAAATCCTCGCTTTCCCAAGTTGCTTCACTGTCGGTGTGATTGCTCCACTGGACTTTGAAAAACTTGATGGTCTTCTGTCGGGTCCTCCTTTCAGATTCCTCTAATATTCTTACGGGACGTTCTCGATAAGTGAGGTCTGGCTGCACATCAATGTTTTCATGGGATACTTGTTTCTCTGGGTTGCTTACGCACTTCCTTAATTGAGAGACGTGGAACACGTCGTGAATGTTGGACAAGTCTTCGGCTAAGTCTAGCTGGTAGGCTACAGTGCCTCTTCGTGCCACTATGCAGAATGGTCCAATGAATCTTGGTGCTAACTTTCCTTTAATCTTAAACCGTTGCAATCCTCTCATCGGGGACACTCTCAGGTATACGAACTCACCGGGTTCGAAGCTGACCCTACGATGTTTCTGATCATAATAACTCTTCTGTCGACTTTGAGCGGTCTTAAGTCGGTCTCTGATTAGCTTGACCTTTTCCTCGACTTCTCTGAGCATGTCTGGTCCGAAGATGCGGCTGTCCCCGGTCTCTGACCAATTTAACGGGGTACGACACCTTCGTCCGTATAAGGCCTCAAATGGTGCCATTTGTAGGCTGGTCTGGTAGCTATTGTTATACGCGAACTCGGCGTATGGCAGGCTTTCTTCCCAACTGGTTCCATATGTGAGGACACATGCTCTCAGCATGTCTTCTAAAACCTGGTTTACGCGTTCCGTTTGTCCATCAGTCTGTGGGTGGTATGCGGTACTGAAGGCTAGTTGGGTTCCCAGAGCCTGTTGTAAATGCTCCCAAAATCTTGAGACGAACTGAGTGCCTCTGTCGGATATTATAGTCTTCGGGACACCGTGCAGACAAACTATGCGGGAAAGATAAATCCTGGCAAGCCTCTGAGTGTTGTAGGTCGTCTTCACTGGAATAAAGTGTGCCACTTTGGTCAACCTGTCAGTGATGACCCATATGGCATCATTCCCGTGTCGTGACCGAGGTAGTCCGACAATAAAATCCATCCCTATTTCATCCCATTTCCACTCAGGTATTTTGTTAGGTTGCAGTAGTCCGGCTGGTCTCTGATGTTCAGCTTTTATGCGTTGACATGAGTCGCAACATGCAATGAAGGCGGCTATGTCCCTCTTCATACCGTGCCACCAAAATCTTTCCTGAATATCCTTATACATTTTGGTTCCTCCAGGGTGGATCGAATATGGAGTGGTGTGTGCTTCAGCTAAAATTTGCTGTTTAAGGTCTTCTATGTTTGGCACGCATAGCCTTTCTCCGTACCATAATATTCCTTCATTGTCTATGACGAATTCCGAGGCCTTGCCCATACTCAACTTTCTTTTAATTCCTTCAATGCTGGGGTGACCGGGCTGAGCTTCTTTAATTTTCTCCACAAGGTTGGGTTGTATTTCCAAGTTTGATATGGTGCCTTCTGCTACCATTATCAAGTTGAGCTTGGCAAATTCTTGATGGAATTCGGGCCTCAAGCTGTGCAGATAGTTTCCGTCGGAGCTGGGGTTCCGACTCAGGGCATCGGCCACTACATTTGCTTTCCCTGGATGGTAATGGATACCAACATCATAATCCTTTACCAATTCCAACCAGCGTCGTTGCCGTAAATTTAGTTCTGGCTGCGTGAAAATATATTTGAGACTTTTGTGATCCGTATATATTTCACATCGATTCCCAAGTAAGAAATGCCTCCATTCCTTGAGTGCATGAATAACTGCTGCCATTTCTAAGTCATGAGTGGGATAATTTTCCTCATGCTTGCGAAGTTGCCTTGAAGCGTAGGCGACAACCTTGCCTTCTTGCATCAACACGCATCCGAGACCCTTTCTGGACGCGTCACAATATACTTCAAAATTCTTGTGTATGTCGGGTACAATTAATACCGGTGCTGTTGTTAACTTCCGCTTTAGCTCTTGGAAACTTTTCTCGCAGGCTTCTGTCCATTCAAACTTCTTATCTTTCTTGAGCAACTGTGTCATAGGCTTGGCTATGGTGGAAAATCCTTCAATAAATCTGCGGTAATATCCTGCCATTCCCAAGAAACTCCGTATGTCCGTTACGCTGGCTGGTGACTTCCAGCCAAGTACGGCCTTGACTTTCTCTGGGTCCACTGCGATACCGTCTTGAGTCAGCACGTGGCCTAGAAAGCCTACTTGTCTTAGCCAAAATTCGCACTTGCTGAACTTGGCATACAATTGGTGTTTTCTTAGCTCTCCTAGCACAATCCTGAGATGTTCTGCGTGCTCTTCTGGTGTCTTGGAGTATACCAGAATATCGTCGATGAATACCACGACGAACTTGTCCATAAACTTCATAAATACTTTGTTCATGAGGTGAACAAAATATGCTGGGGCGTTAGTTAATCCAAATGGCATCACTGTGAACTCGTACAGTCCATATCTGGAGGTGAAGGCTGTTTTGGGGATATCTTCCGTTCGTACCTTCAATTGATGGTATCCTGACCTTAAGTCAATTTTTGAGAATACCTTGGCCTGAGCGAGTTGATCAAACAAATCGTTTATCCTTGGCATCGGGTATTTGTTTTTGACTGTGACCATGTTAAGTGCTCGATAGTCAATACACAATCTCAGCGTTCCATCCTTCTTTTTGGCAAATAAAATTGGTGATCCCCAAGGTGAGGAGCTGGCTCGAATGTATCCTTTTTCCAGTAATTCCTTTATTTGCTTCTTCAACTCGATCAACTCGGATGGTGCCATTCTGTATGGTTTCTTGTATATGGGGGTGGTTCCTGGTGCTAGCTCAATGCGGAATTCTATTTCTCGGTCTGGTGGCATGCCTGGCAGCTCTTCAGGGAATACATCTGGAAATTCACACACTACTGGAACCTTGTTTAGCTCAGAAACGTCCACCTTATTTAATCTCGGTTGCCGGGGTATTTTTCCTTCCTTGGCTGATACTCTTATTGTCTTCCCTTGGTGGTGTGTGAGAATTACGGTCCTGTTGAAACAGTCGATAAAACCCTTATTGGTGGTTAGCCAATCCATCCCTAGGATGACATCCAGTCCTTTATTTTCCAACACAATAAGATTTGCGTGAAACTCCAATCCTTCGAACTCAATGACCACATTCTGACAGTAATTCTGAGTAACTTGCTGAATCCCAGGGGACTTGATGGTCATGGATTTCTCCAAAGGAAGCATCGAAAAATTATTTTGCAAAGCAAAACTTTTCGAAATGAAAGAGTGAGAGGCTCCAGAATCAAACAAAACCATTGCAGGTATTGTGTTGACAGGAAACGTACCGAGTACGATATCCGGAGCATTTTGTGCCTCCTCTTTGGTTACATGGTTCAGATGACCCTTCCTGTGGTTATTGTTGGGATTGAAATTGTTTCGCTTGGGCGCTGAATTATTGCCGCCGTTGTTCGGCTTTGGGGTTGAATTCCTTGGCTTGGGGCACTGTTTGGCATAGTGCCCTTCTTCTCCACAAGCGTAACAAGTAACGCCGGGGCGATAGGTGAATTCCTTGTCCCTTGCATGAAAATTCTTGATTGGGCGTGAGACATTGGATGAGAATTTGTGTGTCCCACCCTTTTGAAAATCTGTCTTGCTTCGGTGATTGCGAGCATGATTAGTCTGGTCCCTTTTTCGCTTGCGGATATCTTCCAGACTGCGTCTCTCATTTTCCAGAGTAATGGCTTTGTCCACCAGTGTTTTAAAATCAGGAAAAGTGTGCACGACCAGTTGGCATTTAAGCGCGGGCGCCAGACCGTCAAGGAATTTCTCCATCTTCTTGATTTCAGTCATACGCTCTTCATTGGCGTAGCGGGACAATAGGGTAAATTGACTGTTGTAATCTGACACTGTCATGTTCCTTTGTTTGAGGTCATCGAATTCTCTCTTCTTGATTTTCATAATACTCTTAGGAATATGTGCACCACGGAAACCTTCCTTGAAATCATCCCAGGTTATGTCATTTTCGTTGGGATGCATGTGCAGAAAATTCTCCCACCACGATGCGGCTGCTCCTGTGAGATAGTGTGGAGCATATAATACCTTCTCGAGATCTGAACATTTTGCAATAATTAATTTCCTCTCCATATCTCGAAGCCAGTCCTCGGCTTCAAGAGGCTTGTCAGTGTGAGAAAATGTTTGAGGACGTGTCTTCTGTAGCTCAGATAACTTGGAATGCTGCTGATACTGTCCATGATGATTCCCCATGTTGATGACTTGGTTCATCATTTCACGATGTTGTTGCTGACTCTGCTCATAAAGGCGGCACATTTGTGAAAGTGCCGATTCACTGCCCTGTTGGCTTGACTGTCCCTGAGTGAACTCGTTGCTGGGTTGTGTATCATAATTTTCCTCTGGTGGAGTTGGCATGGAGCGAGTCCAAGGACGAGACATTTTTCACTCTGGGGATATATTTTTGTAAAACTCATAAGAAAAGCGGAAAGAGTCGCAAAAACAAAACCATAAATGCATAAAGCTGGCAAATAGAATTAAATAACTCAGCTTACTTAAGAAAAACAAATCGACTTGCGCACGGAGAAGGACTGCTCATTACATATCTTACACGCGGGCGGTAATTATACAATACATCACTCAGGATATGCGTACATAATCCTGACATGTTATTTAGGCTAGTGCACTTCTCCAGATCCTACATGATGCGCAAACAGGCTACTTCTCACAACCTATGTACATATCTTACAAAGCGGTACAATACATGGCAGCTAAGCGTACTCAGGCAGAGATGTTGACGACCTCCTTTGCCCTGCCGAGGGCGAGGCGTAGCGAGGTTGGGGACTCGACTTCCTCCTCGCTAATAGGCTCCATACGTGTAGTGTTGCGCAGAGTGGACGGAGCGGTTGCCAGGGGCGGAGCAACACGTACAGGAGTGGGCGCGAAGGGTGGTGCAGTGCGCGCTGAAGTGGGTGCAATGACTTGGTTGAATTCTTCGGTAGAAGGCAGGCGACGAGTAGGCGTAAAAGATGCTGAGGACGAGACCAAAGTCAGTGGCGGTGCGATGGGTAGGAGCTCCCTCCTGTTGGCAGCACAGCCATGAACTGAGTCCATGCGGGTAGCTACGAAGTCGTCCACCAGGTTGTCGAAGGCTGCCTCCAGGGCCCGGAGATACTCAATGAGCATCTCAAAAGCCTCGTCTCGTTCTCCTCTGGGGCAGGAGTATGCGTAGTGACAGGTGTAAGGCACATGGCACGGAAGATAACGGTAACGACGAGTCTTCATCACGGGAAGGACATCCCTGAGACGAGCTATCGCCTCGCGGGCTGCCATCTGCATAGCATGCCTCTCCGTAGGCATGGCTCTTCCCACGAACCGGAAGCGGCGTAACTCACCACGCCCTCCCTTGAACTGCACCGCGGCCTGGTGCATGGTCAGACTGTCGTTGACTCGGTGCTGGCAGAGTGTGAAGACTGGGCGCACGGATGGCCCCATCGCGACCTGAACGATGAAAGAAAGAAGCTTGACGAACCCATCGGGCACGTTGGCGAAGGTCTGAGACTCGCAGCTGTTGTCGGCCATCTACAAAAGTAGGCAAAAATTCTGCAGGGTCAGATCATAAATTTATGCTGACTGACAGAAAATGACTACAATTGCAAAAATATAAATTAGCTCTATCATGCTAATAACCAATTAGCGATCGCACCTAGTGGCTTCCTACAGTCAGCCTGGCTCTGGTACCAAGCTTGTCACGACCGGTTTTCCAATAAAAATATTTATTGAGAAACCAATCTTTTGAGTCCAGTATGAGAGAAATCCTCCTCACTGGTAGACAATTCTTGATACAATAAGCCAGTAGCATAAAATATATTACAGGGTCGAACTACGGTTGCTCAACCAAATTATTACAAGCACGCCAATAATTATACATAATGGCGGACATGACACAGTGGTGTGGAGGCATACTACTGACTCGAGGATAGGGCGGTGGTGGAAAAACACAGCGGGGAGAGAAATACAAGACTCTAAGTCTATCATCTCATCGAGCGTCGAGGTGAGGCTCGATGAATTTATTTGGTAGCGGAAGCGGATATAAAACAGTGACCAAATCCAGGGTCGCACGAGACTGACTGGGACTCCTCTAGGTGTCGGACTCGCTATCAAACTCTTCATCCATGAGATCGCCTTCGTCAGCATCTGGCCAAATCAACAAGCCAGTGAGTACTTTGAAAGTACTCGCAAGACAGTTCGGACGTAAGATATAACAAATGCATGCATGGATGCGTCATGAATAATTCACCAATGTACATTTCAAAAATTAGCATAACAAGGTAAGTAAAAGGGAAACGGCGGTAGTCCGCCTGAAATCCCAACAGAACATAAATAACTACCGATCGGGTGTCTGAAGCGACGCCTCGAAAGGTGAACAAATAAATATAAGGAAATGATGCCACAGTCGGGCGTCTTAGCGACACCACATAAAGGGCTTTAAAAGAAATACCACAGTCGGACGTCGGGGCGACGTCACAGAAAGGGCTTTAAAAGAAATGCCACAGTCGGACGTCGGGACGACATCACAGAAAGGGCTTTAAAAGAAATGCCACAGTCGGACATCGGGACGACATCACAGAAAGGGCTTTAAAAGAAATGCCACAGTCGGACGTCGGGACGACATCATAGAAAGGGCTTTAAAAGAAATGCCACAGTCGGACGTCGGGACGACATCACAGAAAGGGCTTTAAAAGAAATGCCACAGTCGGACGTCGGGACGACATCACAGAAAGGGCTTTAAAAGAAATGCCACAGTCGGACGTCGGGGACGACATCACAGAAAGGGCTTTAAAAGAAATGCCACAGTCGGACGTCGGGACGACATCACAGAAAGGGCTTTGATTCACAAGTAAATAATACTCATAATAAACATTTAATTCATGAGAATAAATGGGTTAGTCCATCCACAGGAATATTCAATTAACCGGAATTAGCACTCATGCGAATCACCGGAGTCTCTGTCATCAAAACTGACATTTGATTAGGATAAGATAATATCGATCTGGACATGGAATAGATGATTTGGAGGAATATATGACTCTGCAGAGTTTGTACAAAATTTTCCCACAGCCAACGGATTTCCGTAGTCACGAAGGACTAGTTCCGTTTACGGTATTTCGGAAGAAAACACAGCTAACCAGTACACACCCATCCTACCTCTCGATGCTAGGAATCACCCTAGACATCGTCCAAGAAAAACTTTTGAGACGGGGAGATCACAATCTCGAATAGCATGGGATCAAATTTATATACGCGCGCTCTAAGGGGTGCCCCCCTCTCGGTCCCAACCGGAAACACCCATGCCCCCTGACCGGATGACTGGCTTTAATCCAGGGCCATGGAACCATCATCACGGCCTCTCCTTTTGGTGTGTACCAGAAAAGCGGTTTGCAACTTACTAAACCATATTCCTTGCGGAAAACATGTGGTAGTACAGGGAAGGAAATGAGAGGAACTGGACCGATACGGTTTGACACTGAAGTCACATAGTCTGGCATAAGACTGGCATGCTACGACACTGCCATCTTACCCATCCTCATGCCAACACATGGCCATTCATACTCACATCCATCCACTTATGGATCATCGAACTCACTTACCTCATTATCGCATAAAATAACGTTCATCGATATGCTTCTCAACATGCCATGAAACTAACTAAATGCAAAACATGCCAAGACACTCATCATATCAAAAGTTCAAACATGCTTGCCTGGTTCAGAGTAGTCGGAGCCTAGCTCGGTGAAGTTCGCGGCTCCGTCACCTCCTTCGGTATCTACGGTATAAAGAAAATATATGCGCTATCGTAAATACCAAGGAGTGCACAGAAAGTATACCAAATATTTTTCAAATAAATCTGATAAAAAACTAGACAAAATTTTAAAGAGAACAGAAAAAGAATCAATCAAAAATACTTTTCTGTTTAAAAGTTATAAGGGTTTTTGCCCAGGGACTCATCTGTAATGAAACAGAAGATTTCCAGGGGCTAGCTTATAAAAACAGAAAACGCTTCGGCAGAAACTACGCCAGCCCAAAGGGAAAACGTACTTTGCCCGAAGGCGCTTCCAGAAAACGTTTCAACAGAGAGAGCAGAGAGGCTGACGGTGGGGTCCCACGCGTCAGGTTTGAATTTCAAAAAGGGGGAGCGAAGCTCGTCGGCGCCCGAGAGCCGCGGTGGTCGCCGGCGGCGATCCACGGCGAGGCAGGGGGATCGGAGGGTACCTCCGTGCTCAGGGCGCCATTCCGCGTCGGTTGGTGGTGGTGGTGGTCGCCGGCGAGTACCACGTCGACGGCGAGCTTTGCTCCGGCGGACGGCGGCTCGGGTGGTCGAGGAACTCGTCGGAGAGGGCTGCAGAGATCAAATTGACGAGGGGGTTAGGCTCCTGGTAGCTAGAGAGGGTAACGGACGGGGTTTGGGCGCCGGAGATGGCCTCACCGGAGCGAATCGTGGTGGAGGCCGAGGCGGATCGGGGCGGCCGGAGTTGGGGGAGGAGACCTCCTCGGGGTCCCCCTAGTGGCCTGGCGTGGCGTTGGTGAGGAGTGGGGATGAGGCGTGCACGAGGGTGAGCTCGGGGGCCCTTTTTATAGGCAGCCCGAGGCGGTTGCCGTGAACGGGGATCTCCGGCGAGTGATTACGGCGGTGCCGGGGGTGTGCAGGGGGATTAGGGGCTAGGGCTTCGTCGTTGAGGTCCACCGGTCCCATTTAGGCGCTAAACGGGCTGGGACTTGGTGCTGAGGGTGAGCTCGACGGAACGGGGATGGCGCGGCACGTCGGCGGCAGGGAGCACGTTCCGTGCTTGCCGGGCCACGGCGACGGTGCCACGGGCGTGCGCTGGCACGGCAGGGACATGCGGAGAGCCAAGGGGCTTTGGGCGGCGCCGGGTGGCGTGGCGAGAGGGCTCGGGCCCTTGTTGGCCGCCACGGGAGGTGCAGCCACCGCAGAAGCTCCCAACGCCGGCGAGGCTCGCTGCTACCGACGCCAGGAAGGCTCCACGCACGCGTGTGAAGCTCCGGACAGGAGGGAGAGGCTGCGAGGAACGTGCCAAGTGCACTGTCTACGCGTGAGAGAAACTGACGAACGCAAACGACACTGAAACTGAATTTTCTGAATTTTGAACAGCAGCAGTGCATGCAAGGTGTTCGACAGAATGAATTGGCCTCTGGGATTTTTCCTTGAGCTGAAACTTGGTGGAGTGGCTTCTCATTGCTCAAGTAGGCTGCCTGAATTTTGGTGGAATTTTTGGAGGAGTGTAGATATGAATTTCATCAAATTTGGCAAATCTGGTCCAAACTTGCAGAGACTGAATTTTGAAAAATTTGAAAAGAGGAGGAGTGGATCAAGATGGTTCTGGGTTGTGGGTACAAAGGACTATCCAGGAGAGTTGGTTTGAGGTCAAAACTCAAATGCAATAGGGTACTTGCTTTGAAAATCCCTCAGGCTCCAAATAATTTTCAGAATTGATTTGAGAGGAAAAATAATTAGAATAAAATCCAAAACTTGTTTGGATTAGTTGGGACAGAGAACTTAGGTTGATCACAAGGTGTAGGGGAGGTTTTGGAGGGGTTTTACCACATGGGAACAATGCAAAGTCAAGGGTGGTTCCAAGATATGAAAATCCCCAAATTTTCATAGAGTTTCATTTTAAAAGAAAACAATTTAAACTCCCAAAAATAAATTTGAGAGAGAACCAACAGAGAAGAAGTTTCAAAAGATCAAACACCAAAGTTTGAAAAAATAAAATCCTTGCCAAAGCAAAGGAAGTTTTTAAGTGGAAGGTTTTTCTGAAAAAGAAAATTTTAAAAAGCCTCTCCTCAAAAACCACAAAGTTTTTTTTTGATAAAAACCAAATAAAAATTTTGGAGTGTCACAATTTCCCTCTCTCATAATAATTACATGTGGGATAATATTCAAATTCAACAATATAACTATCACATAACATATTCTCTATATGATCCACATGCATGCAAAGTTGAAACCCTTCCAAAATAGTGGGATTATCATCAAATAAAGTCATGACTTCTCCAAACCCACTTTTATCAAAAAAATCACAAGATTGATAATTCTCCAAAGTAGTGAGATCATTAATACCTAAAGTGGCACTCTTCCAAACCCACTTTCAATATTATTGCAAACATATTCATCATGAGGTTTAAATAAATTTTCAAGATCATAAGAATCATTATTACCCCAATCATGATCATTGCAATAAGTAGTGGATATAGAAATATTAGCATCCCCAAGCTTGGGGTTTTGCATATTATTAGCACAATTGACATTAATACAATTTATAGTAACATCATTTCAATCATGCTTTTCATGTAAGGAACTATGATGAATCACTTCATAATTTTCTTCTTTTAACACTTCATCACAATTTTCATATTCATAAATCTCAAGAAAAACTTCATTAAGATAATCTAGTGAACTCAATTCACTAGCAATGGGTTCATCATAATTGGATCTCTTGAAAATATTAGTAAGTGGATGAGGATCCTTATCAATATATTTATAGCAATTGAAGATGCAAGAAAATAGAAGGCAGATGGTAACACAAGTAGAGACATCAAACAAGAGATCTGACGATAAAAAGGCGAACGAAAAAGAGGGCGAATAAAACAAAAAAAACTGAAGTGTGGGAGAGGAAAACGAGAGTCAAATTGCAAATAAAGTAAATTGCAAGGAGATGAGATTTGTGATTAGGAACCTGGTTGATGTTGATGATGTCTCCCCGACAACGGCACCAGAAATTCCTTTTGATGCCTGCTAGAACTACGCCGGTATTTCCCCAAAGAGGAAGCGATAATGCAGCACAATAACGTTAGGTATTTCCCAGTGATGATACCAAGGTTATCGAACCATTAGGAGAACCAAGCAACACAACGTAAACAGCCCCTGCACACAAATAACAAATACTTGCAACCCGACATGTTAAAGGGGTTGTCAATCCCTTTTGGTAACGATGCCTCAGATTAGCGAGAAGACATGATAAAGTTGTGATAGATAGGATAAAGAGATAGCATAATAAATAAAGTGCAGCAAGGTATTTTTGTATTTTTCGTTTAGTAGATCTGTAAATAAAAGCAAAGGAAAATTAGATTGCAAAGGCAAATATGATGAGAAGAGACTCGGGGGCCGTAGGTTTCACTAGTGGCTTCTCACAAGAAAAATAGCAAATGGTGGGAAAACAATTACTGTTGGGCAACTGATAAAACTTCAAATAATCATGACGATATCCATGCAATGATCATTATATAGGCATCATTTCCAAGATTAGTAGACCGACTCCTGCTTGCATCTAGTACTATTACTCCACACATCGACCGCTATCCAGCATGCATCTAGTGTATTAAGTTCATGGAAAAACAGAGTAATGCAATAAGAATGATGACATGATGTAGACAAGGTCTATATATGTAGAAATAGACCCCATCTCGTTATCCTTAATAGCAACAATACATACGTGTCATTTCCCCTTTTGTCACTGGGATCAAGCACCGTAAGATCGAACCCATCACAAAGCACATCTTTCCATTGCAAGATAAATAGATCAAGTTGGCCAAACAAAACCCAAATATCGAAGAAGAAATATGAGGCTATAAGAAATCATGCATATAAGAGATCAAAGAAGACAAATAACTTTCATGGATAAAAACATAGATCTGATCATAAACTCAAAGTTCACCGGATCCCAACAAACACATCGCGAAAAGACATACATCATATGGATCTCCAAGAGACCATTGTATTGAGAATCTAGAGAGAGAGAGAGAGGAAGCCATCTAGCTACTAACTATGGACCCATAGGTCTACAATGAACTACTCACGTATCATTGGAGAGGCACCAATGGACATGATGAACACCTTCGAGATGGTGTCTAGATTGGATCTGGTGTTTCTGGAACATGCGGCGGCTGGAATTGATTTTCGGTGACTCCCCTAGGTTTTCTGGAATATTGGTGTATTTATAGAGCAAAGAGGCGACGCGGGAGGCCACCGACACTAGTAGAAAACAAGGCTTTGGTTCAGGCCGGTCCAGCCCAGAACTGGGACCCATGTGGGCATAGGTCCCGATTTGTGAGGCCAGGGGGGCGGCCGGGCCATCGTGGGGCATTGGTACCGGTTCATCTGGCACCTTTGGTCCCGATTCGAGGCTTGAACCAGGACCAATGGGCCTTGCTCCTAGCCCACCACCATTGGTCTCGGTTGGTGGCTTGAACCGAGACCAAAGGATGTCCTTTAGTCCCGGTTCTAGCCACGAACTGGGACTAATGATATGCCTATATATACCCCTTGCCCACGAGCAGAGAAGTGGAGTGCTCTGTTTGTTTTGGGAGAGGTGTGTTGTGCTCTAGCTCACCTCCTATGCACATGAGGTGTTCGATGAAATGCCCGAGCCACACTTAAGATTTCTCCTCTCGAAGCTCCTTGTCCAAGCTCCAGTTTCCTCGATATTTGTCTAGGTTTGGCGGTCTGTCCTGTCCCGTCCCCGTCCTCACTGCCATTGATCGCCTGCGCCGATCTCGTCGCCTGCACCACCATGGTGAGCCTCTTGATCTTATCTTCTTTCTAAAAGAAAAATGTTCTTACTTTGTATGATTTAGATAGATACTTGTGTAGTCTTCTTACTTATTATTGTTTGTTATTATATAGTGTGACGGTTTTGGTATCCGTCTCCGTCGGCCCTCGTCCTGTCTATGATTCAGATGTGGTATATATATTTTCTTTTATAACTATTAGTTTCATTTAGTGTTTATGACAATTATGCCGAGGAACGTGACATATATTTTTTTATCTAGGAGGTATGTGAACTGGAAATTCCAACAGACCCTATTGTCGAGAGGTTAAATTTAGTTGAAAAATAAAACAATTACTTGAAGGAAAAATTGAAAAAAATTGAGGAGGAGAAGATGATATTGGAGTTGCATGTTGCGGATGTCATCGATGATCACAAGATCAAGATGGATGCAATGTGCTTGAAGATTAGAAAGATTAGAAAATATACCATTCATACTGAGGCTTGGTATCATTATGCCGTTGGATCAATTGATACCTTGGTTGCGGTTATGATCACATTTCTTGTTGGAATGAAATATTTTACAGAGTTTCAATGTATGGTTTAATTAGATGCTCTGGAGAGCTATATGTTGTTCAATGAGAACTATGTATGTACTTTGGTTTTAATGTGATGATGAACTTCTATTAATTTGGTCAGTTATCTATTCATGATGTACGCAGAGATGAACCGACAATGGATGTACTGTAACAGACGGACCTCCGAGTACATTAAGGGCGTGAATAATTTTTTCGCGGTGGCTGAGGCAAACAAGCAGAATGGTTTTATGTGTTGTCCATGCCCTATATGTGGGAATACGAGGTCTTACTGTAACTCGAAAACCCTTCACTCCCACCTTCTTTATAAGGGTTTCATGCCACACTATAATGGTTGGACCAAGCACGGAGAAAGAGGGGTTATGATGGAAGACAGCAAAGAAGAAGAAGATGATGACAACTATGTGCCACATGAATATGGTGATGCTGCAACGGGGGAAGCTGAAGATGCTGCAACGGGGGAAGCTGAAGATCAAGAGGAACCAGGCGATGTGCCCGATGATGATCTTCATCGGGTCATTGTTGATGCAAAGACACAGTGCAAAAATGAAAAGGAGAAGCTAAAGTTCGATTGCATGTTAGAGGATCACAAAAAGGGGTTGTACCTCAATTGAGAAGATGGCAACACAAAGCTCGGTACCGTACTGGAATTGCTGCAGTGGAAGGCAGAGAATGGTGTGCCTGACAAAGGATTTGAGAAGCTACTAAAAATATTGAAGAAGAAGCTTCCAAAGGATAACGTGCCTGACAGTACGTATGCAGCAAAGACGGTTGTATGCCCTCCAGGATTGGAGGTGCATAAGATACATGCATGCCCTAATGATTGCATCCTCTACCGCGGTGCGTTTGAGGATTTGAACGCATGCCCGGTATGCGGTGCATTGCGGTATAAGATCAGACAAGATGACCCTGGTGATGTTGACAGCAAACGCCCCAGGAAGAGGGTTCCTGCAAAGGTGATGTGGTATGCTCCTATAGTTGAAACGCATGTTCAGAAACAAAGATCATGCCAAGTTGATGCGATGGCACAGAGAGGATCGTAAGAAAGACGGGAAGTTGAGAGCACCCGCTGACGGGTCGCCATGGAGAAAAATCGAGAGAAAGTACTGGGTGGAGTTTGCAGGTGACGCAAGGAACGTATGGTTTGGTTTAAGCGCGGATGGCATTAATCCTTTTGGGAAGCATAGCAGCAACCACATCACTTGGCCCGTGACTCTATGTATCTATAACCTTCCTCCTTGGATGTGCATGAAGCGGAAGTTCATTATGATGTCAGTTCTCATCCAAGGCCCTAAGCAACCCGGCAACGGTAATGATGTGTACCTAAGACCATTAGTTGAAGAACTTTTACTGATGTGGGTTGGAAACAGTGTACATGTGTGGGATGAGCACAAACAAGAGGAATTTGACCTGCATGCGTTGCTGTTTGTAACCTTCAATGATTGGCCTCCTCTCAGTAACCTTTTAGGATAGACAAACAAGGGATAACACGCATGCACGCACTGTTTAGATGACACCAAAAGTATATACCTGGACAAATGCAGGAAGAATGTGTACCTGGGGCATGGTCGATTTCTTCCGACCAACCATCAATGTCGAAAGAAAGGCAAGCATTTCAAAGGCGAGGCAGATCACCAGAAGAAGCCCGCCATGCGTACCGGCAATCACGTACTTGCTATGGTTGATGATTTAAAAGTAGTCTTCGGAAAGGGTCGCGGTGGACTATCTGTTCTGAATGACGCTGAGGGGCGCGCACCCATGTGGAAGAAG
This sequence comes from Triticum aestivum, assembly GCF_018294505.1. Lineage (NCBI taxonomy): Eukaryota > Viridiplantae > Streptophyta > Magnoliopsida > Poales > Poaceae > Triticum > Triticum aestivum. The sequence goes on along the minus strand of NC_057804.1, from coordinate 528,590,342 downwards.
AAATCTATATTTTGGGACCTACCCTACTGGAAAGACCTAGAGGTCCGCTCTTCAATCGACATGATGCACGTGACGAAGAATCTTTGCGTGAACCTGCTAGGCTTCTTGGGCATGTATGGTAAGACAAAAGATACACCGGAGGCATGGGAAGACTGATGCATCCATTTTGCATCATGCTATCATATTGATATTTATTGCATTATGGGTTGTTATTACATGATATATCACAATACTTATGCCTATTCTCTCTTATTTTACAAGGTTCACTTGAAGAGGGAGAACACCGGAACTGGGATTCTGGGCTGGAAAAGGAGCAAATATTAGAGACCTATTCTGCACAGCTCCAAAAGTCCCGAAACTCCACGAACGTCATTTTTGGAATTAATAAAAAATACTAGCGAAAGAATCAGCGCCAGGGGCCCACACCCTGTCCACCAGGGTGGGGGCGCGCCCCCTGCCTCGTGGGCCCCCTGACAGCCTTCCGGTGGCCATCTTCTGCTATATGAAGTCTTTTACCCTGAAAAAAAGTCATAAGCAAGCTTACGGGACGAGACTCCGCCGCCACATGGTGGAACCTTGGCGGAACCAATCTAGGGCTCCGACGGAGCTGTTCAGCCGGGGGAACATCCCTCCGGGAGGGGGAAATCATCACCAACGATCCTCTCATCGAGAGGGGGTCAATCTCCATCAACATCTTCACCAGCACCATCTCCTCTCAAACCCTAGTTCATCTCGTGTATCCAATCTTTATACCAAAACCTCAGATTGGTACCTGTGGGTTGCTAGGAGTGTTGATTACTCCCCGTAGTTGATGCTAGTTGGTTTATTTGGTGGAAGATCATATGTTCAGATCCTTAATGCACATTAATACCCCTCTGGTTATGAAAATGAATATGATTTGTGAGTAGTTATGTTTGTTCCTGAGGACATGGGAGAAGTCTTGCTATAAGTAATCATGTGAATTTGGTATTCGTTCGATATTTTGATGAGATGTATGTTGTCTCTCCTCTAGTGGTGTTATGTGAACGTCGACTACATGACACTTCACCATTGTTTGGGCCTAGAGGAAGGCACCGGGAAGTAATAAGTAGATGATGGTTTGCTAGAGTGACAGAAGCTTAAACCCTAGTTTATGTGTTGCTTCGTAAGGGGCTGATTTGGATCCATATGTTTCATGCTATGGTTAGGTTTACCTTAATACTTCTTTTGTAGTTGCGGATGCTTGTAATAGGGGTTAATCATAAGTGGGATGCTTGTCCAAGAAAGGGTAGTACCCAAGCACCGGTCCACCCACATACCAAATTATCAAAGTAACGAACGTGAATCATATCAGCGTGATGAAAACTAGCTTGACAATAATTCTCATGTGTCCTCGGGAGCGCGTTCTCATATAAGAACTTGTCCAGGCTTGTCCTTTGCTACAAAAAGGATTGGTCCCTCTTGCTGCACCTTATTTACTTTCATTGCTTGTTACCCGTTACAAATTACCTTATCACAAAACTATCTGTTACCGATAATTTCAGTGCTTGCAGAGAATACCTTACTGAAAACCGCTTGTCATTTCCTTCTGCTCCTCGTTGGGTTCGACACTCTTACTTATCGAAAGGACTACAATAGGTCCCCTACACTTGTGGGTCATCAAGACTCTTTTCTGGCGCCTTTGCCGGGGAGTGAAGCGCCTTTGGTAAGTGGAAATTGGTAAGGAAAATTTTATATAGTGTGCTGAAATTTACTGTCACTTGTTACTATGGAACATATTCCTTTGAGGGTGTTGTTTGGGGTATCTTCACCCCGACCAGTAGAGCAAAGAGTTGCTCCTCAACCTACTGAACCTACTGAAAATGTTTACTTTGAAATTCCTTCGGGTATGGTAGAGAAACTGCTAGCTAATCCTTTTACAGGAGATGGAACATTACATCCCGACTTGCACCTAATCTATGTGGATGAAGTTTGTGGATTATTTAAGCTTGCAGGCATGCCTGAGGATGTTATCAATAAGAAGGTCTTCCCTTTATCTTTGAAGGGAGAGGCATTGACATGGTTTAGGCTATGTGATGATATGGGATCATGGAACCACAACCGATTGAAATTGGAATTTCATCAGAAGTTTTATCCTATGCATCTTGTTCTTCGTGATCGTAATTACATATATAATTTCTAGCCTCGTGAAGGAGAAAGCATCGGTCAAGCTTGGGGGAGGCTTAAGTAAATGTTATATTCATGCCCCAATCATGAGCTCAAGAGAAATGATTATTCAAAAAATTTATGCTCGGCTTTCTCTCAACAATCGCTCCATGCTCGATACTTCTTGTGTTGGGTCTTTTATGATGAAGACTATTGAATTCAAATGGGATTTATTGAAAAGAATTAAACGCAACTCTGAAGATTGGGATCTCAACGAAGTTAAGGAGTTAGGTATGACACCTAAGTTTGGTTGTGTTAAATCTTTTATGGATACCAATGTCTTCCGTGTGTTTAGCGCTAAATATGGACTTGACTCTGAGATAGTAGCTTCTTTCTGTGAATCATTTGTTACTCATGTTGACCTCCCTAAGGAGAAGTGGTTTAAATATAATCCTCCCAGTGAAGAATAAGTAGTTGCACCAATTAAAGTTGAAGAAAAGAATATCACTTATAATGATCCTATTGTCCCCACTAATTATATTGAGAAACCCCCTTTCCCTGTTAGGATAAATGATCATGCTAAAGCTTTAACTGTGGTTTGTAAGAGTAATACTAAAACACCTGCACCACCTGAGCAAATTAAAGTTGAACCTAATATTGTTGTGGTTAAAGATCTCTTGGCTGATAATACTGATGGGCATGTTATTTACTTTTGTGATGAAGCCGCTAGAATTGCTAGACCCGATTCTAAGAATAAACATAGACCTATTGTAGGCATGCCTATTATTTCTGTTAAAATAGAGATCATTGTTATCATGACTTATGTGATATGGGTGCTAGTGCTAGTGCAATACCTTATTCCTTGTATACAAAAATTATGCATGATATTGCACCTGCTGAGATAGAAGAAATAGATGTCACAATTAAACTTGCCAATAGAGATACTATTTCACCAATTGGGATTGTTAGAGATGTTGAAGTCTTTTGTGGGAAAGTTAAATATCCTGCTGATTTTCTTTGTCTTGGTTCTCCAAAAGATAGCTTTTGTCCTATTATATTTGGTAGACCCTTCTTGAATACTGTTAATGCTAGGATAGATTGCGAAAAAGATATCGTTAAGATTGGTTTGGATGATATGACTCACGAGTTTAATTTTGCTAAATTTTGTAGACAACCCCTTGATAAAGAATTGCGTAGTAAGGATGAAATTATTGGTCTTGCTTCTATTGTCGTGCCTCCTAATGATCCTTTATAATAATATTTGCTAGACCATGAAAATGATATGTTCATGAATGAAAGAAGGGAAATAGATGAAGTATTCTTTAAATAGGGACCCATTTTGAAACACAACTTGCCGGTTGAATTTCTAGGGGATCCTCCACCACCCAAGGGTGATCCCGTGTTCGAGCTTAAACCATTACCTGATACTCTTAAATATGCTTATCTTGATGAAAAGAAAATATATCATGTTATTATTAGTGCTAACCTTTCAGAGTAGGAAGACAAGAGATTATTGAAAACTCTAAAGAAGCATTGGGCTGCTATTGGATATACTCTCGATGATCTTAAGGGCATTAGTCCCACTCTATGTCAACACAAAATAAATTTGGAGGAAGACGCCAAACCAGTTATTGATCACCAACAACGGTTGAGGGAGTCCTGGATTAAGGGGTCCTCGGACAGCCGGACTATATACTTTGGCCGGACTGTTGGACTATGAAGATACAAGATAAGAAGACTTCATCCCATGTACGGGTGGGACTCTCCTTTGCGTGGAAGGCAAGCTTGGCGATTTGGATGTATAGATTTCCTTCTCTATAACCGACTCTGTGTAACCCTAGCCCCCTCCGGTGTCTATATAAACCGGAGGGTTTAGTCCGTAGGACAAGAACAATCATAATCATAGGCTAGCTTCTAGGGTTAGCCTCCTTGATCTCGTGGTAGATCAACTCTTGTAATACTCATATCATCAAGATCAATCAAGTAGGAAGTAGGGTATTACCTCCATAGAGAGGGCCCGAACCTGGGTAAACATCATGTCCCCCACCTCCTGTTACCATTAGCCTTAGACGCACAGTTCGGGACCCCCTACCCGAGATCCGCTGGTTTTGACACCGACAACGGTTAAATCCTAAGATGAAGGAAGTGGTAAGAAAGGAAATACTAAAGCTCCTAGAGGCAGGTATAATTTATCCCCTTGTTGATAGCCAGTGGGTAAGACATGTTCATTATGTCCCTAAGAAGGGAGGTATTACTGTCGTTCCTAATGATAAAGGAGAATTGATCCCACAAAGAATTGTTACAAGTTATAGGATGGTAATTGATTTCCGCAAATTAAATAAAGCTACTAAAAAGGATCATTACCCTTTACCTTTTATTGATCAAATGCTAGAAAGATTATCCAAACATACACATTTTTGCTTTCTAGATGGTTACTCTGGTTTCTCTCAAATACATGTATCAGTGGAGGATCAAGAAAAGACCACTTGTACTTGTCCTTTCAGTACTTTTGCTTATAGACGTATGCCTTTTGGTTTATGTATTGCACCTGCTACCTTTCAAAGATGCATGATGGCTATATTCTCTGACTTCTGTGAAAAGATTTGTGAAGTTTTCATGGATGATTTCTCAGTTTATGGATATTCTTTCGATGATTGCTTGAGCAACCTTGATCGAGTTTTGCAGAGATGCGAAGACACTAGTCTTGTCTTGAATTGGCAGAAGTGCCACTTTATGGTTAATGAAGGCATTGTCTTGGGCACAAAATTTCTGAAAGAGGTATTGAAGTTGATAAAGCTAAAGTTGATGCCCTTGAAAAGATGTCGTGTCCCAAGGACATTAAAGGTATAAGAAGTTTCCTTGGTCACGCCGGTTTTTATAGGAGGTTCATTAAGGACTTCTCTAACATTTCTAGGCCGCTGACCAATTTATTACAAAAAGATATTCCTTTTGTCTTTGATGATGATTGTGTAGAAGCATTTGAAATACTTAAGAAAGCTTTGATGTCTGCACCTATTGTTCAGCCACCTGATTGGAATTTACTCTTTGAAATTATGTGTGATGCTAGCGATTATGTCGTAGGTGCTGTTCTAGGACAAAGAGTTGATAAGAAACTAAATGGTATTAAATATGCTAGTAAAACTCTAGACAGTGCCCAGAGAAATTATGCTACTACTGAAAAAGAATTTCTAGTAGTTGTATTTGCTTGTGATAAGTTCAGACCTTATATTGTTGATTCTAAAGTAACTATTCACACTGATCATGCTGCTATTAAATATCTTATGGAAAAGAAGGATGCTAAACCTAGACTTATTAGATGGGTTCTTTTGCTACAAGAATTTGATTTACATATTATTGATAGAAAGGGAGCTGAGAACCCCGTTGCAGACAACTTGTCTAGGTTAGAGAATGTCCCTGATGACCCACTACCTATTGATGATAGCTTTCCTAATGAACAATTAGCTGTCATAAATGCTTCTCGTACTGCTCCATGGTATGCTGATTATGCTAATTACATTGTTGCTACATTCGTACCACCTAGTTTTACATACTAGCAAAAGAAAAAGGTTTTCTATGATTTAAGACATTACTTCTGGGATGACCCACACCTTTATAAAGGAGTAGATGGTGTTATTAAACATTGTGTACCTGAGCATGAACAGGAATAGATCCTACGCAAGTGTCACTCCGAGGCATATAGAGGACACCACGCTGGAGATAGAATTGCACATAGGGTATTGCAATCTGGTTTTTATTGGCCTACTCTCTTCAAGGATGCCCGTAAGTTTGTCTTGTCTTGTGATGAATGTCAAAGAATTGTTAATACTAGTAGACGTCAAGAAATGCCTATGAACTATTCTCTTGTTATTGAACCATTTGATGTTTGGGGCTTTGATTATATGGGACCATTTCCTTCCTCTAATGGGTATACACATGTTTTAGTTGATGTTGATTACGTTACTAACTGGGTAGAAGCTATTCCAACTAGTAGTGTTGATCATAACACCTCTATTAAGATGCTTAAAGAAGTTATTTTTTTGAGGTTTGGAGTCCCTAGATACTTAATGACTAATGGTGGTTCACATTTTATTCATGGTCCTTTTCGTAAAATGCTTGCTAAGTATGACATTAATCATAGAATTGCATCTCCCTATCACCCACAATCCAGTGGCCAAGTGGAGCTGAGTAACAGAGAGCTTAAATTAATTTTGCGAAAGATAGATCTAGAAAGAATTGGTCCAACAAACTTGATGATGCATTATGGGCTTACAGAACTGCATATAAAAATCCTATGGGTATGTCTCCATATAAAATGGTTTACGGAAAAGCATGTCACTTACCTCTTGAACTAGAACATAAGGCATATTGGGCTATTAAAGAGCTCAATTATGATTTCAAACTTGCCGGTGAGAAGAGGTTATTTGACATTAGCTCACTTGATGAATGGAGAACTCAAGCTTATGAAAATGCCAAAGTGTTTAAGGAAAAAGTTAAAAGATGGCATGACAAAAGGATACAAAAGCGTGAGTTTAATGTACGTGATTATGTGTTGCTTTTCAACTCTCGTTTAAGATTTTTTGCAGGAAAACTTCTCTCTAAATGGGAAGGCCCTTACATTATCGAGGAAGTCTATCATTTCGGAGCCATAAAAATCAATAACTTCGAAGGCACAAATCCGAAGGTGGTGAACAGTCAAAGAATCAAACATTATATCTCAGGTAATCCAATAAATGTTGAAACTAATGTTATTGAAACCGTAACCCCAAAGGAATACATAAGGGACACTCTCTAGAACATTTCAGACTCCGAAAAGGAACAGGTATGTGGTATGGTAAGTAAACCGACTCCAAAATAGTTCTAACAGTATTTTTTCTCTGTTTTGGAATATTTAAGAAAATAGGAAAATAAGAAGTAGTCCGGGAAGGACACGAGGCGTCCACGAGGGTGGAGGGCGCGTCCTACCCCCCTGGGCGCGCCCCCTGCCTCGTGGGCACCTCGTGTGTTCTCCGGACTCCGTTGTCTTGCATGATACTTCTTTTGGTCGGTAAAAATTCATTATATAATCTCCCAAAGGTTTTGACCACCGTATCATGCAAATATCCTCTGTGTTTGTTTCGAGTTGTTTTCTGTCAGATTTGTCAAGGTTAGGCATCATCTCGTCACCCTCCTCCAATAATGAAGGCAGTGATGCTTGGCTGATGAAGATGGAGCTGAAGAGAGAAGGACCCGGGGAGATCAACAAGGAGGATAGGATCAAGAAGATTAGGGAGGATCAAGCTCCGGCGGGAGAAGAAGAAGACATCCAACCTCTTCCCGACCACTTTACCCCAACTAAGATTGAAGCTTTCAAGATGATTGAGTTAGCTCGCATAGAGAACAAGTATCTCACATGTGAAAATATTTTGCTGAAGGATCATATCATCTCACTCAAGGGCATTATCCACAAGTTGGAAGAGCTCCTACGCTTGATGTGCGACTATCCATCACCACCCTCTTCACCAGCAAAGGAGACATAATCACATGGGTATGGGCACTCCCCTTGGAAACTGCCAAGCTTGGGGAAGGTGCCCCGGTATCGTATCACCATCACACTCCTATCTTCACCGTTTTACTTAGTTTGATCCTTTTAGAAATATCTTGATCTAGTAGAATAAAGTTTTGGTATGATTTAGTTTTGAGTTTTTCCTTATGATCACTCTATGTAATCGAGTCCATGAGCTATATATAATAAAGATTAGTGTTGAGTCAAGGGCTTTGCTGTTTTGCTATGATCCTGATGGAATAAAAAGAAAAAAAGAAATAAAGAGATCATATTGATCTTATGGAGAGTAATGACTTCACACATAAAGAGTATGATGAATAAAAGTTGTTGAGAGTTGGCAAACATAGTTTTGGTCATCATTGCAATTAATAGGAAGTAATAAAGAAAGAGAGGTTCTCACATACAAATATACTATCTTGGACATCTTTTATGATTGTGAGCACTCATTAAAATATGACATGCTAAAGAGTTGGCATTGGATAAGGAAGACGACGTAATGGGATATGTTTTCTTATATCCTAAATAAAATATATTGTCATGGATCATCCAACATGTTGAGCTTGCCTTTCCCTCTCATGCTAGCCAAATTCCTTGCACCAAGTAGAAATTACTTGTGCTTCTGAAATACCCTTAAACTAGTTTTGCCATGAGAGTCCACCATATCTACCTATGGATTGAGTAAGATCCTTCAAGTAAGTTGCCATGTTGTATGCATATGTATGACTTATTAGTGGAGAAAATAAGCTTTATACGATCTTTTGATATGGAAGTAATAAAAGCGACAGACTACATAATAAAGGTCTTTATCACAAGTGGCAATATAAAGTGACGTTCTTTTGCATTAAGATTTCGTGCATCCAACCATAAAAGCACATGACAACCTCTGCTTCCCTTTGCGAAGGGCCTATCTTTTATTTTTGTCTTATACATTATGCAAGAGTCTTGGTGATCTTCACCTCTCCTTTTTACATTTTATCCTTTGGCAAGCACCTTGTGTTGGAAAGATCCTGATATATATATATGCAATTGGATGTAAGTTAGCATGAACTATTATCATTGACATTACCCTAGAGGTAAAAGGTTGGCAGGCGACACTATAAGCCCCTATCTTTCTCTATGTCCGATTAAAACTCCATACCCATAAGTATTGTGTGAGTGTTAGCAATTGTGAAAGACTAAATGATGGTTGAGTATGTGGACTTGCTGAAAAGCTCTTATATTGACTCTTTCTAATGTTATGATAAATTGCAATTGCTTCAATGACCAAGATTATAGTTGTTAGTTTTCAATGAAGTTTTTGAGTCATACTTGACATTGTGAATAGATTATTACTCTAACATAAGTAATCATATGACAAATATATGTTGCTGTTATAAGAATGATCATGATGCCTTCATGTCCATATTTTATTTTATCGACACTACTATCTCTAAACATGTGGACATATTTTTCGATATCGGCTTCCGCTTGAGGACAAGCGAGGTCTAAGCTTGGGGGAGTTGATATGTCCATTTTGCATCATGCTTTCATATTGATATTTATTGCATTATGGGATGTTATTACATGATATATCACAATACTTATGCCTATTCTCTCTTATTTTACAAGGTTTACATGAAGAGGGAGACTGCCGGCAGCTGTGATCCTGGGCTGGAAAAGGAGCAAATATTAGAGACCTATTCTGCACAGCTCCAAAAGTCCTGAAACTCCACAAAAGTCATTTTTGGAATTAATAGAAAACATTGGCGAAAGAATCCACGTCAAGGGGCCCACACCCTGTCCACGAGGGTGGGGGCGCGCCCCCTGCCTCGTGGGCCCCCTGACAGCCCTCTAGTGGCCATCTTCTGCTATATGAAGTATTTTACCCTGAAAAAATCATAAGCAAGCTTACGGGACGAGACTCCGCCGCCACGAGGCAGAACCAATCTAGGGCTTCGGTGGAGCTGTTCTGCCGGGGAAACATCCCTTCGGGAGGGCGAAATCATCACCATCGTCATCACCAACGATCCTCTCAACGGGAGGGGGTCAATCTCCATCAACATCTTCACCAGCACCATCTCCTCTCAAACCCTAGTTCATCTCTTGTATCCAATCTTTGTACCAAAACCTCATATTGGTACATGTGGGTCACTAGTAGTGTTGATTACTCCCCGTAGTTGATGCTAGTTGGTTTATTTGGTGGAAGATCATATGTTCAGATCCTTAATGCATATTAATACCCCTCTAATTATGAACATGAATATGATTTGTGAGTAGTTACGTTTGTTCCTGAGGACATGGGAGAAGTCTTGCTATAAGTAATCGTGTGAATTTGGTATTCGTTCGATATTTTGATGAGATGTGTGTTGTCTCTCCTCTAGTGGTGTTATGTGAACATCGGCTACATGAAACTTCACCATTGTTTGGGCCTAGAGGAAGTTATTGGGAAGTAGTAAGTAGATGATGGGTTGCTAGAGTGACAGAAGCTTAAACCGTAGTTTATGCGCTGCTTCGTAAGGGGCTGATTTGGATCAATATGTTTCATGCTATGGTTAGGTTTACCTTAATACTTCTTTTGTAGTTGCGGGTGCTTTCAATAGGGGTTAATCATAAGTGGGATGCTTGTCCAAGAAAGGGCAGTACCCAAGCACCGGTCCACTCACATACCAAATTATCAAAGTAACAAATGCGAATCATATGAGCGTGATGAAAACTAGCTTGACGATAATTCCCATGTGTCCTCGGGAGCGCTTTTATCATATAAGAACTTGTCCAGGCTTGTCCTTTGCCACAAAAAGGATTGGGCCATCTTGCTGCACCTGTTTTACTATCATTGCTTGTTACCCGTTACAAATTACCTTATCACAAAACTATCTATTACCGATAATTTCAGTGCTTGCAGAGAATACCTTACTAAAAACCGCTTGTCATTTCCTTCTGCTCCTCGTTGGGTTCAACACTCTTACTTATCGAAAGGACTATGATAGATCCCCTACACTTGTGGGTCATCAAGGACCTGCAACGTTTGCACGAAAAAGACGGCATGCCTCCAAAGCAGTACGAAGGTCCTGCCAGCTACGCTCTTACCAAAGAAGAGAAGGATATCTTCTTTGAATGCCTGCTCAGTATGAAGGTCCCGTCTGGCTACTCGTCGAATATAAAGGGAATAATAAATATGGCAGAGAAAAAGTTCTAGAACCTAAAGTCTCATGACTGCCACGTGATTATGACGCAACTGCTTCTGGTTGCATTGAGGGGGCTTCTACTGGAAAACTTTCGATTAGGCATTGTGAAGCTATGTTCATTCCTCAATGCAATCTCTCAGAAGGTGATCGATCCAGAAATCCTACCAAGGTTAAGGACTGATGTGGCGCAATGTCTTGTCAGTTTCGAGGTGGTGTTCCCACCATCCTTCTTTAATATCATGACGCACGTCCTAGTTCATCTAGTTGACGAGATTGACATTCTGGGCCCTGTATTTCTACACAATATGTTCCCCTTTGAGAGGTTCATGGGAGTCCTAAAGAAATATGTCTGTAACCGCGCTAGGCCAGAAGGAAGCATCTCCATGGGCCATCAAACAGAGGATGTCATTGGGTTTTGTGTTGACTTCATTCCTAGCCTTAAGAAGATAGGTCTCCCTCAATCGCGGTATGAGGGGAGACTGAGTGGAAAAGGCACGCTAGGAGGGGACTCAATAATATGTAGGGACGGGCATTCTTGGTCTCAAGCACACTACACAGTTCTACAGAATTCTACCTTAGTGATACCGTATGTCGATGAACACAAGAACATTCTGCGCTCCAAACACCCGGACCAGTGTGACGACTAGATTACATGTGAACACATCAGGGCTTTTGGCAGTTGGTTGCAAACACGTCTCAGGGGTGAAAACACTGTTTCTGATGAGTTGTACTCGTTGGCGAGGGAACCATCTTCGACTGTAATTACTTACAAAGGGTACGAGATAAATGGGAATACATTTTACATGATCGCCCAAGATCAAAAGAGCACCAACCAAAACAGTGGTGTCCGCTTTGATGCAGCGACCAAGAGGTGAAAGGACACATATTATGGTTACATAGTGGACATATGGGAACTTGACTATGGACATGATTTTAAGGTCCCTTTGTTTAAGTGCAAATGGGTCAATCTGTCAGGAGGCGGGGTACAGGTAGACCCACAGTACAGAATGACAACAGTGGATCTAAACAATCTGGGGTACACAGATGAACCATTCGTCCTAGCCAATGATGTGGCGCAGGTTTTCTATGTGAATGACATGTCTACCAAACCGAGAAAAAGAAAAGATAAGGAAGCGAATACATCATATGATGAGCCAATGCGCCACATAGGTCTTTTAGGAAAAGCGACATCGTGGGGTTGGAGGGAAAGACAGGCATGTTTGAAGATTATGAAAAGTTTCATGAAATTCCTCCCTTCAAAGTCAAGGCTGACCCAAGCACCCTATTAAACGATGAAGATTATCCATGGTTACGGCGTAATAAGCAAAGGACACAAGCGAAGAAAAAGTGAAGACTTTCTATCCACAACTATTATGATGATGCCTTTGATCTAGAATATCACTGCAGTACATGTGAACAAATGAAATCCCTTTGTAACATATGATTTTTCGTCCGAAACCCTGATACTTCCAAAGAGATTGTTTGTTTTGTACACGAAGTGCATCCAATTTTTGTCGTAACCGTCTCAACTTTTTAGCAGATGCTATGTGGGTGAAATGATGATACCATGCCAGCTTTCACCCTTTTCAGAGTTCATTTGTAGTGCTTTTCAATTTAGGGGTCATTTAGCTGAAAGAATGAACTAATAGCAAAAAGAATGAACTAAAAATAATCAATTAAAATATTCTATTATGATCAACTAAAACAAAACTATAATATCCTTCAATAGCAAAAATAATCAACTAAAAAGCTTTTATAAAACTCCAATAGCAAAAGGAATCAACTCAAAAACTTTTATAAACCTCTAATATTATTGAAACTAAAATTATATAAAATTTATGCAACCAAAATTATCAAAGTATTTTCTGTTCAAAATATTAAAAGCAAAAAGAATTTTCATAAAGAATTTTTTTGGTAGAAACTTTAATAGCAAAAAGAATTATCATAAAAAATTGTTAGAAACAAAAAATACAAAATCTGTTTTTGAATATAATGATAAAACACAGTAATATTAAATAGTATGAAAAAGAAACACTCAAAAATCTATTTTTATAGTAAAGTTATTCAACAACTAGTGATTCACACAAATTTCAAAAAATTCAAATTTAAACTATTCAAATTGGAAAATAAATGGCACTAATAGAAAGTTTGTAATTTTTATTACCTAAAAGCAAAAAGAATTAAAAATAAAGCAAAAACAAAAGAAAATAAATAATGCAAAAAACAAAACAAAAAAACTAGTAAAAGATTAAAAAAATGCCACCTATTAGGCCACCACGACCTGAATACGACTAGAAACCCAACCATGGGCCAGGATTCAGGCCCGCAGAAGGCCCAGTAGGCCCACACACATAGCAGTGTCACATTAGCCCCGTAAGTCTGCATTGGAGAGGAGCTCGAAGTGGTCAGCGCAGCCGCGCTTATAAACCACTCCGAGCCCCTCTCAACTAGCGAGGTGGGACTAAACATTTTGGCTGCGGGCAGCACGAGGCCTTTGGTCCCGGTTGGTGGCACCAACCGGGACTAAAGGGGTGCATTGGCACCGGTTTGTGGCACCAACCGGACCAATGCCCCCCTTTAGTTCCGGTTGGTGCCACCAACCGGGACTAAAGGTGGGCATTCGTCCCGGTTCATGCCACGAACCGAAACCAACAATTTCATTGCCAGTTGCCCCCCCCCCCCCGCCCGATGAGCTCGACGCCGCCAGGCTGCCCCGACGCCGTCCGCCGCCCCAGTCGTCGCCCCAGAGCGCGCCGTCACTGTCGCCATGCCTCATCATCGCCATCTCCGTCACCGTTGCCAACGTCATCCCCGAGCCCGCGTGCCCCTGCCTCCGCCCCCGAGCGTGTCGTCGCCGCCGGCCGCCCCCGAGCCCGCTCCTCGTCGCCGACGCGTCCTCGCTGTGAGTGCCGCCCCGATCCCCTCCTCCTCCTCCCTGTACTGGCCGCCGGCGCCGCCGCGCGCTACCACCACGCTGTCGCCGCCCCTGCATTTTTATTTCATAGCATTTTTTTCATAAATGTATTTTTTGTGTATATGCGTGTGTATGTGTATATATGTGTGTACATGTTCATAGCATTTTTTTCATAAATATTTTTTTCAATTTATGTATATGTTCGTATGCGTGTGCATATTTGTAAAAAAAATTGTGTATGTACAGGAAAATTGTGTATGTATAGGAAAATTGTGTATGATCAAAGTCATTTATGTATATGTTCATATTTAGAAGAAAAACAGGAAGATGAAAAAGGAGGAAAATGAGAGGAAAAAGAAGAAGAAAAAATAAAAAGATAAGAAGGGGGAAAAACAAAAAAAGGAGAAGAAGAAAAAATAGAGGAGAAGAAGAAAAAATAGAAATTCCTTCTTCTTCTCCTCTCTTTTTTTCTTCTCCTCTATTTTTTCTTCTTCTTCTTCTCCTCTATTTTTTCTTCTTCCTCCTCTTCTTATTTTTATCGGAAACGAGGGTGTCGGAAACTAGGGTCGAGGGTCGAGGGTCGTCAAGGGGTCGAGGGTCGAGGGTCGTTGAGGGGTCGAGGGTCGTCAAGGGGTCAAGGGTCGTCGTGGGTCAAGGGTCCTCGAGGGTTGAGGGTCGTCAAGGGGTCGACGGTCATCGAGGGTCGAGGGTCGTCGAGGGTCAAGGGTCGGGGGGTCGAGGGTCGAGGATCGCCGAGGGGTCGAGGGTCATCTAGGGGTCGAGGGTCTCCATTTGACAAGAATGCCCCCATTATGGGTGTGCACAAGTCTTTGTTTAATGTTGCCAATCTCGTACCCCCTCCCGCTGATGGGGAACGTAGCAGAAATTCAAAATTTTCCTACGAGTCACCAAGATCTATCTATGGAGAGACTAGCAACGAGGGGAAGGAGAGTGCATCTACATACCCTTGTAGATCGCTAAGCGGAAGCGTTCAAGTGAACGGGGATGAAGGAGTCGTACTTGTCATGATCCAAATCACCGGAGATCCTAGTGCCGAACGGACAGCACCTCCGCGTTCAACACACGTGCAGCCCGGTGACGTCTCCCGTGCCTTGATCCAGCAAGGAGAGAGGGAGAGGTTGGGGAAGACTCCGTCCAGCAGCAGCACGACGGCATGGTGGTGGTGGAGGAGCGTGGCACTCCAGCAGGGCTTCGCCAAGCATCGCAAGAGACGAGGAGGGAGAGAGGTAGGGCTGCGCCAGGGAGAGGTGGAAACTCTTGTGTTTGCAGCCCCAAAGACCTCAACTATATATAGGGGAGAGGGAGGGGGCTGCGCCCCCTCTAGGGTTCCCACCCCAAGGGGTGCGGCAGCCCCAAAACCCATCTAGGGTGGCGGCCAAGGGGGGGAGAGGGGGAAACTTGCCCCCCAAGTAAGGTGGAGGCGCCCCCTCCCCAAACCCTAGGTGCCTTTGGCCCTGGTGGGTGGAGCACCAGCCCACCTGGGGTTTGTCCCCTCCCACACTTGGCCCATGCTGCCCTCTGGGGCCGGTGGCCCCACTTGGTGGACCCCTGGGACCCTCCCGGTGGTCCCTGTATGTTACCGATAGCACCCGAAACCTTTCCGGTGACCAAAACGGGACTTCCCATATATAAATCTTTACCTCCTAACCATTCCGGAACTCCTCGTGATGTCCAGGATCTCATCCGGGACTCCGAACAACATTCGGTAACCACTATATCTATTCCCTATAACCCTAGTGTCATCGAACCTTAAGTGTGTAAACCCTACGGGCTCGGGAACCATGCAGACATGACCGAGACAACTCTCCGGCCAATAACCAACAGCGGGATCTGGATACCCATGTTGGCTCCCACATGTTCCACGATGATGTCATCGGTTGAACCACGATGTCGAGGATTCAATCAATCCCGTATTCAATTCCCTTTGTCTAGCGGTATAGTACTTGCCCCAGATTCGATCGTCGGTATGCCGATACCTTGTTCAATCTCATTACCGGAAAGTCTCTTTACTCGTTCCGTAACACATCATCCCGTGATCAACCCCTTGGTCACATTGTGCACATTATGATGATGTCCTACCGAGTGGGCCCAGAGATACCTCTCTGTCACACGGAGTGACAAATCCCAGTCTCGATTCGTGCCAACCAAACAGACACTTTCGGAGATACCCGTAGTGCACCTTTATAGCCACCCAGTTACGTTGTGACGTTTGGTACACCCAAAGCATTCCTACGGTATCCGGGGGTTGCACAATCTCATGGTCTAAGGAAATGATACTTGACATTAGAAAAGCCTTAGCATACGAACTACACGATCTTTGTGCTAGGCTTAGGATTGGGTCTTGTCCATCACATCAATCTCCTAATGATGTGATCCCATTATCAACGACATCCAATGTCCATGGTCAGGAAACCGTAACCATCTATTGATCAACGAGCTAGTCAACTAGAGGCTTACTAGGGACATGGTGTTGTCTATGTACCCACACAGGTATCTGAGTTTCCTATCAATACAATTATAGCATGGATAATAAACGATTATCATGAACAAGGAAATATAATAATAATAACTAATTTATTATTGCCTCTAGGGCATATTTCCAACAGTCTCCCACTTGCACTAGAGTCAATAATCTAGTTCACATCGCCATGTGATTAACACTCACAGGTCACATCGCCATGTGACCAACATCCAAAGAGTTTACTAGTGTCACTAAACTAGTTCACATCATCATGTGATTAAGACTCAATGAGTTCTGGGGTTTGATCATGTTTTGCTTGTGAGAGAGGTTTTAGTCAACGGGTCTGCAACATTCAGATCCGTATGTACTTTGCAAATCTCTAGGTCATATTGTAAATGCTGCTTCCACGCTCCACTTGGAGCTATTCCAAATGGTTGCTCCACTATACGTATCCGGTTTGCTAGTCAGAGTCATTCGGATAGGTGTTAAAGCTTGCATCGACGTAACCCTTTACGCCGAACTCTTTATCACCTCCATAATCGAGAAACATGTCCTTATTTACTCCAAGGACAATTTTGACCGTTGTCCAATGATCCATTCCTGGATCATTTTTGTACCCCTTGACTGACTCATGGCAAGGCACACTTCCGGTGCGGTACACAGCATAGCATACTATAGAGCCTACGTCTGAAGCATAGGGGATGACCTTCGTCCTTTCTCTCTCTTCTGCCGTGGTCGAGCTATAAGTCTTAACTTCATACCTTACAACTCAGGCAAGAACTCCTTCTTTGACTGATCCATCTTGAACACCTTCAAGATCATGTCAAGGTATGTGCTCATTTGAAAGTACCATTTAGCGGTTTTTGATCTATCCTCATAGATCTTGATGCTCAATGTTCAAGCAGCTTAATCCAGGTTTTCTACTGAAAAACACCTTTCAAACAACCCTATATGCTTTCCAGAAATTCTACATCATTTCCAATCAACAATATGTCAACAACATATACTTATCAGAAATGCTATAGTGCTCCCACTCAGTTCTTTGGAAATACAAGTTTCTCATAAACTTTGTATAAACCCAAAATCTTTGATCATCTCATCAAAGCATACATTCCAACTCCGAGATGCTTACTCCGGTCCTTAGAAGGATTGTTGGAGCTTTGCATACTTGTTAGCGTCTTTCAGGATTGTCAAAACCTTCTGGTTGTATCACATACAACCTTTCCTCAAGAAAATTGTCGAGGAAACAATGTTTTGACATCCTATCTACAAGATTTCATAATGCAGCAACTGCTAATCCAATTCCAACAGACTCTTAGCATCGCTACGAGTGAGAAAGCCTCACCGTAGTCAACTCCTTGAACTTGTCGGAAAATATCTTACCGACAAGTCGAGCTTTCTTAATGGTGATACTTACCATCATTGTCTGTCTTCCTTTTAAAATCCATCTGTACTCAACAGCCTTATGACCATCGAGTAGTTCTGCCAAAGTCTACACTTTGTTTTCACACATGGATCCTCTCTCGGATTTTATGGCCTCGAGCCATTCATCGGAATCCAGGCCCACCATCGCTTCTCCATAGCTCGTAGGTTCATTGTTGTCTAGTAACATGACCTTAAGACAGGATTATCGTACCACTCTGAAGCAGTACACGTCCTTGTCATCCTACGAGGTTCGGTAGTGACTTGATCCGAAGTTTCACGATCACTATCATAAGCTTCTACTTCAATTGGTGTAGGTGCCACAGGAACAACTTCCTGTGCCCTGCTACACACTAGTTGTAGTGACGGTTCAATAACCATATCAAGTCTCCACCATCCTCCCACTCAATTTTCGAGACAAACTTTTCCTCGAGAAAGGACCCGATTCAAGAAACAATCCCTATTGCTTTCGGATCTGAATTAGGAGGAATACCCAACTGTTTTGGGTGTCCTATGAAGATGCATTTTATCCGCTTTGGGTTCGAGCTTATCAACCTGAAACTTTTCACATAAGCGTCGCAGCCCCAAACTTTTAAGAAACAACAACTCAGGTTTCTCCAAACCATAGTTCAAACGGTGTCGTCTCAATGGAATTACGTGGTGCCCTATTAAAGTGAGTGCGGTTGTCTCTAATGCCTAACCCATGAACGATAGTGGTAATTCGATAAGAGACATCATGGTACGCACCATATCCAATAGGGTGCAACTATGATGTTCGGACACACCATCACTCTATGGTGTTCCAGGCGGTATTAATTGTGAAAAAATTTCCACAATGTCTTAATTGCGTGCCAAAGCTCGTAAGTCAGATACTCATCTCCATGATCATATCATAGACATTTTATCCTCTTGTCACGATGATCTTCAACTTCACTCTAAAATTACTTGAACCATTCAATAATTCAGACTTGTGTTTCATCAAGTAAATATACTCAGTATCTACTCAAATCATCCGTGAAGTAAGAACACAACGATATCCACTGCGTGCCTCAGCACTCATTGGACTGCACACATCAAAATGTATTACTTCCAATAAGTTGCTTTCTTGTTCCATTTTACTGAAAACGAGGCTTTCAGTCATCTTGCCCATGTGGTATGATTTGCATGTCTCAAGTGATTCAAAATCAAGTGAGTCCAAACAATCCATCTGCATGGAGTTTCTTCATGCGTATACACCAATAGACATGGTTCGCATGTCTCAAACTTTTCAAAAACGAGTGAGTCCAAAGATCCATCAACATGGAGCTTCTTCATGCGTTTTATACCAATATGACTTACATGGCAGTGTCACAAGTAAGTGGTACTATCATTAACATTACTGAACTATCACGTAGTCAACAAAACGTGTATGTCAGATGTTCGCAACATCCACAAACGACGTTCGAGGTTCAGCACATCGAGCGGTGCATTAAGGACATAAGCCTTCTACGCAGCAATGAGGACAATCCTCAGTTTATGGACCCATTCCGCATAATTGCTACTATCAACTTTCAACTAAATTTTCTCTAGGAACATATCTAAAACAGTAAAACTAAAACGCGAGCTTATAACATAATTTGTAAAGACCTTTTGACTATGTTCAGGATAATTAAGTTCATCTTATGAACTCCCACTCAGATAGACATCCCTCTAGTTATCTAAGTGATTACATGATCCGAGTTAACTAGGCCGTGTCCGATCATCACATGAGACGGAATAGTCATCATCGGTGAACATCTTCATGTTGATCGTATCCACTATACGACTCATGTTCGACCTTTCGGTCTCTTGTGTTCTGAGGCCATGTCTGTACATGCTAGGCTCGTCAAGTCAACCTAAGTGTTTCGCGTGTGTAAATATGGCTTACACCAGTTGTATGTGAATGTTAGAATCTATCGCACCCGATCATCACGTGGTGCTTCGAAACAACAAACTTTCGCAACGGTGCACAGTTAGGGGGAACACTTTCTTGATATTTTAATGAGGGATCATCTTATTTACTACCATCGTTCTAAGCAAATAAGATGCATAAACATGATAAACATCACATGCAATCAAAAAGTGACATGATATGGCCAATATCATTTTGCTCCTTTTGATCTCCATCTTCGGGGCTCCATGATCATCATCGTCACCGGCATGACACCATGATCTCCATCATCGTGTCTCCATGAAGTTGTCTCGCCAACTATTACTTCTACTACTATGGCTAACGGTTTAGCAATGAAGTAAAGTAATTACATGGCGTTATTCAGTGACACGCAGGTCATACAATAAATTAAGACAACTCCTATGGCTCCTGCCGGTTGTCATACACATCGACATTCAAGTCGTGATTCCTATTACAAGAACATGATCAATCTCATACATCACCTATCATTCATCATATTCTTTTGGCCATATCACATCACATAGCATACCCTACAAAAACAAGTTAGACGTCCTCTAATTGTTGTTTGCATGTTTACGTGGCTGCTATGGGTTTCTAGCAAGAACGTTTCTTACCTATGAAAAAGCCACAACGTGATATGCCAATTGCTATTTACCCTTCATAAGGACCCTTTTCATCGAATCTGATCCGAGTAAAGTGGGAGAGACTGGCACCCGCTAGCCACCTTATGCAACAAGTGCATGTCAGTCGGTGGAACCTGTCTCACGTAAGTGTACGTGTAAGGTCGGTCCGGGTTGCTTCATCCCACAATACCGTCGAAACAAGATAGGACTAGTAACGGTAAGCACATTGAACAAAATCAACGCCCGCAACAACTTGTGTTCTACTCGTGCATAGAATCTACGCAATAGACCTAGCTCATGATGCCACTGATGGGGAACGTAGCAGAATTCAAAATTTTCCTACGAGTCAGCAAGATCTATCTATGGAGAGACTAGCAACGAGGGGAAGGATAGTGCATCTACATACCCTTGTAGATCGCTAAGCGGAAGCGTTCAAGTGAACGGGGTTGAAGGAGTCGTACTCGTCGTGATCCAAATCACCGGAGATCCTAGTGACGAACGGACGGCACCTCCGCGTTCAACACACGTGCAGCCCGGTGACATCTCCCATGCCTTGATCCAGCAAGGAGAGAGGGAGAGGTTGGGTAAGACTCCGTCCAGCAGCAGCACGATGGCGTGGTGGTGGTGGAGGAGCGTGGCACTCCATCAGGGCTTCGCCAAGCACCGCAAGAGACGAGGAGGGAGAGAGGTAGGGCTACGCTAGGGAGAGGTGGAAACTCTTGTGTTTGCAGCCCCAAAGACCTCAACTATATATAGGGGAGAGGGAGGGGGCTGCGCCCCCTCTAGGGTTCCCACCCCAAGGGGTGCGGCGGCCCCAAAACCCATCTAGGGTGGCGGCCAAGGGGGGGGAGGGGGAAACTTGCCCCCCAAGTAAGGTGGAGGCACCCCCTCCCTAAACCCTAGGCGCCTTGGCCCTGGTGGGGGGCGCACCAGCCCACCTGGGGCTGGTCCCCTCCCACACTTGGCCCATGCTGCCCTCTGGGGCCGGTGGCCCCACTTGGTGGACCCCCGGGACCCTCCCGGTGGTCCCGGTACGTTACCGATAGCACCCGAAACCTTTCCGGTGACCAAAACAGGACTTCCCATATATAAATCTTTACCTCCGGACCATTCCGGAACTCCTCATGATGTCCGGGATCTCATTTGGGACTCCAAACAACATTCGGTAACCACGTATATCTATTCCCTATAACCCTAGCGTCATCGAACCTTAAGTGTGTAGACCCTACGGGTTCGGGAACCATGCAGACATGACCGAGACAACTCTCCGGCCAATAACGAACAACGGGATCTGAATACCCATGTTGGCTCCCACATGTTCCATGATGATCTCATCGGATGAACCACGTTGTCGAGGATTCAATCAATCCCGTATTCAATTCCCTTTGTCTAGCGGTATAGTACTTGCCCGAGATTCGATCGTCGGTATGCCGATACCTTGTTCAATCTCATTACCGGCAAGTCTCTTTGCTTGTTCCGTAACACATCATCCCGTGATCAACCCCTTGGTCACATTGTGCACATTATGATGATGTCCTACCGAGTGGGCCCAGAGATACCTCTCCGTCACACGGAGTGACAAATCCCAGTCTCGATTCATGCCAACCCAACAGACACTTTTGGAGATACCCGTAGTGCACCTTTATAGCCACCCAGTTACATTGCCACGTTTGGTACACCCAAAGCATTCCTACGGTATCCGGGGGTTGCACAATCTCATGTTCTAAGGAAATGATACTTGACATTAGAAAAGCTTTAGCATACGAACTACACGATCTTTGTGCTAGGCTTAGGATTGGGCCTTGTCCATCACATCATTCTCCTAATGATGTGAACCCGTTATCAACGACATCCAATGTCCATGGTCAGGAAACCGTAACCATCTATTGATCAACGAGCTAGTCAACTAGAGGCTTACTAGGGACATGGTGTTGTCTATGTACCCACACATGTATCTGAGTTTCCTATCAATACAATTAGAGCATGGATAATAAACGATTATCATGAACAAGGAAATATAATAATAATAACTAATTTATTATTGCCTCTAGGGCATATTTCCAACACCCGGCCCTACCTGACAAACTCGCTCGAGATGTATAAGAGATTTATCAAGAATGCCCCCATTATGGATGTGCATAAGTAAGTTGATCCCTATTTTTTTTCTTATCTCATCTACCATTATATATGTGCATGTTCTCTTGTGTCAAAGTATTGAATCCTTTGACACTAGACAACGTGACATATAGAAGGGTAGATGAGATTAGGAAAAAATAGGGACCATTTTTTTCTACACATCCAAAATGGCGCCATCTTGTTAAATCCCTTGTTTGGCATTCATGAGAGAGGTGGTCCGGACGTCAGACATTCATGAGAGAGGCGGTCCGGACGTCGGACATTCATGAGAGAGGCGGTTTGGGCCAAACCCTAGAAGCGTCGCCGAGGCCACCCCAAACCCTAGAAGCGTCGAGGCCACCCAAATTTACCAAGTTAAAAGGGCGTTGTCGAGGCCACCCCAAACCCTAGAAGCATCGAGGCCACTCAAATTTACCAAGTTAAAAGAGCGTTGTCGAGGCCACCCCAAACCCTAGAAGTGTGTGATTAGCTACCTAGGTCAATGTTTGCCACTATCATATCCATCTCTCATGTTTGTATATTAATTGCCATGTTGTAATATTTGCAGAAACTATGGATCAACAAAGAGACCTCAAACAAGAAGAGATATTGGGGGACATAATCCACGACGGACGTGATGTCTTGTCGTTATTTCTCAATGAAACCGATGGTCTGGAAGGAGAGGAAGTAGGCTATGGTGATTGAACAATGGAGGAGGAAAGTCATGATCATGACGGCTCCGTGACCGAACGGAGTCGGTATCAGCTGTTGCAAAGTCCGGCGAGGTGTTTATATATACAAAAGGTTGCGTCGGGATGAAAGGTTCACGATCACAGAAATCGCGGGCGATGGCCAACCGATTGAACCCCTCCGGTCCAAGGAAGCATTTTCTGCTCAGTGTGGGGTTCTTGTTAGGGACATGATCCCGATCAGCATCCACCAATGGTATAAGCCTAAGAACGAAGACCCTCAAGTTTCTTATGTCGAAGATAGACAGAAAGATGATCTTTGGATCGCGCTGAAGGAAAATTTCACCCTACCGGCAGAGGAGGATCCGGATAAGCCAGTTATAGAGCCATTGGTCAAGGCTTATGCTCTCAAGAAGATGGCAGATCTATTCAGGAGGTGGAAGAATGAGTGGAAATCAACGTATTTCGAGAAAAACAAGACTCCAGAATTCACTGGCCGATTTGAGAAAATAAAAGATCACTGGGCCGCATTTGTGGCCCACAAGACATCGGAGAAGAGTAAGAAGATGTCAGTGACAAACAAGATAAATGTTGCAAAGAAGGAGCATCACCATCGCACAGGGTCAAGTGGCTACCTCAAAGCCTGGTCGTTGTGGGATCAGGCTGAGAGTGACCTGATTTCTAATGGGGTCGAACTAGAGACATTGCACTGGCCAGACCGTTCAAGGACTTGGTTCTTCGGGGTTGGGGGAACTTTGGACCCTGAAACAGGGAAGTGCTATTAGACGGACGAGCAACTTGCAACACCCATCATTAAGCTTCAGGCAGCAATCAAGGAAGTGCAGGAAGGGACATTTGTTCCCGACAGAGAGAACGGCAGGCTCACACAGGCCCTCGGGAATCCTGACTACCCTGGACAAACACGAGGCATGCCAGGATCCGTTGCATGGAAGGTTGGGTTTCCCAACGCAGGCAGTTACAAAACCCAAGAGATGAGGAGGAAAGTTGAGTTGAGTGAACTGCAGAAGCTTCAGGCAAGGGTACGAAAGCTAGAGGAACGACAAGCTGTTGAGAACCAGTAAGCTCCTGCCAAAGCTACCCAAGAAGCTACCCCGCCATCTCAGCGAAGAAGCAGTGTGGCTTCCACCGAGCTCGTTCAGCAGGCTAACTTCACGGGTCCTAACTACCCCTATGGATGCTATCACGGAGTCACACCAATGCCAGCTTATGACGCAATGGCAGAACCTCAAAGTCAAGGCGGTTGTCGGCTCTTTGTTCCCTCCTGAACCCGATGCAACTTTTCACTGCCTTCCAATTCCACAAGGCTATGCTGTTGTGATGGTGGATGAAATAACGGAGGGATTTGAGGAGCTCCAGCTTGACGACCCTACAGGTGAAGGGGAGACTCAGTTGGGTCTTGCTCTCAAGACTCCATGTCTATGGCGGAAGGAGCACATCAAGCTTCTGAACTTCACGCCTCCGCCTCCTCCTCCTCCTTCGGCGAGTCACTGGGCACTCCGCCTCCTCCTCCTCCGGCGAGTGACCAGGGCACTCCGCCTCCTGCTCCAGCACATGAGGGTGGTAGTACTCCGCCCCTTTCTCCGCCTGCTTCGGCGCGTCCGAGCAGCCTGCCTCCTCCTTCGGCTCGTCGGCAACGGCGGAACACAGCCGCCGTCGCTCCGGCTGCTCCGACGCATCGAATCACTCTGCCTCCTTCTTCTCCGCCTCATAAGCAACGAAAGAAGACAGCCACAGCCGCTCCGGCTGCTCCGGCGTCTAGCAATACAGCCAGAGGCGGGAGGCAATACATATTCGGTCCATCTCTCAAGCTTGTAGAGAAGTTACCATACGAGATGACCGTGGAGGAAAACGAGCAGGTCATTCAAATCCAAGTGAAGGACTTCTTTGAAACGGTAAGAGCTAAGAAACATTCACCTCCGGAGGAGAAGATAGATCCGGTGAAAGCAAAGCGTACTTTGGATGCCCTAAAGCAAGCATGATCGCCTCCGTTGCAAACCAACTATGAGCGCATTATTGAAAGGACATATAAGGAAGCGGAGCGATCGGGAAGTACTTGTAGTGATCGAAGGTTAGTAGAATGAAGAAGTGGGAAAAAATTCCCCAGCTCAGTGAACAAGCGAACCAATCGTCCCCCCCCCCCCGCTCAAGGTGTCTAGCGATATCATCGCTAATCATCCGGGGATGTTGCCCGGTGCCAATCCTGGAGATTACCTGCCTGACAATGCACATTTTGATACAATGGAGGTGGACGAATTCAAATACCGGCATGGGAAGCCTCTCGTCAAACCTGGTCATCCTCCTCTAACAACGATGATGTGAATATTCTATGATTAGTACATGGACATCTGCAGCAAGTCTTGGAAGGATACTTTGACGCTGAGAGTTAAAGAGGAGCACGACCTCGTTGGAATTAATCTGTTGTCTGTCCCATATGAGGAGTTTTTCCAGTTTTTCAATCAAAAGGCCCTCGATAAAATAATCGTCACTTGCTACTGTCTATAAGTACTACTTCTGTAATTAAGTCTCTATATATAGCTCAGCCCTTTCATTGCATGTATATATAATTATTATATAGATTGAAGATCGCCGAATGCAAGAAAAGACAAATTGGTGATATTGGGTTCATTAACACAAATCTCATAGATGAATGGAATGTTAAACATGATGCCAAAGAAACCGAGCCCAACTTGCTACGATCGTTACTTCGAAATCAAAACAAATATATAATAATCTTTCCTTACGAATTCAAGTGAGTGTTACTGTCTTGTGCATATTCAGTTTCCCTTATTACTCGAGGTTATAGTAATGTAATTGATGAGTTATACATGCGTGCGCAGCTTCCACTTTATTCTGCTAGAGATTAAGCTTGAGCAGGGACTAGTAACCGTCATAGACTCGAGATGAAAAGATCTCGAGGAGTATGCGACCATGACTAAAATGCTCGAGAAGTAAGTTCAATCGATCATTATCGCACCATATCGGCAACTTTGTTCATTTCCTGATATCAAGTAATTGTTTTCATTGTCTGGCAGGGTTTGGAAAAAGTTCACCGCACAAGCTCCGGGACTGCCGGGGGAGCTGCGATTTAAACACCCGAAAGTAAGTACTACTAGCTAGTTCCGCGCATCTCCCATTGATTCTAGCTAGTTTCATCAATAGCATTTAGCATGCTTGCTTATCAGTTTGATTGACCTCTATTTCTTGTAAAGTGGTTGTGGCAGGAACCCGGGAATAATTACTATGGATACTACATTTGCAAGTTCATCCGCCACATGACCTGTGAGCGGGGCTACTCTAAAAAACAATATGAAGTGTGTAAGCAATAATATTCATAATTTTATTTTATTGCCATCATTTGTGTTGAGTTTCATTCCTATATATGTATTGACCCCCTTCTTCAAATTAGATGTTTCAGATGCGGGATGAACTCCTACCACAAGATCGCATACGAGCAATTCAAGAGGAATTGACGGGATTCTTTCTTGACCATGTCATCGATAAAGACGGAGAATACCATGTGGAACTTGAGTTCAGATGTTAGAGAATTGTAAGAGATTTTATATTGTATATATGTAGCCAGTAGCGTCGGATAGATATACAAAAACTTGTTGTTTGACCAATCTCTCGGAGAAGGAGAGGTCGATCACTTCCCTCTGTATATGTTCATGACGATCTTCTGTACTTCATGGTTTCCTTCATTTGCTTACTAGCTAGCTAGCGTGTTGAGTCATCTCTATATGTATAGTATGTACCGTTGACCAAGCACAGAGATAAGAGAGGACATTTCTCTCTATTAGCTAGCTAACACAATATATGAAACCCCTAAATTAGTCCTATAAAACCCCCAAAAAACCCAACCCCCTCCCCCCCCCCCTTCAAAAAAACAAAAACCCCAGCCCCTGAACTGTTGACACGTGGATGCCTTTTGGTCCCGATTGGTGCTACCAACCGGGACAAAAGGCCCTCCTGCCTGGGCAAGCTGCAGCGGCCACGTGAATCCCCATCTGTCTCGGTTCGTAGGCGGGGCTAAAGGTATTGGGCATTAGTACCGACCCTTTAGTCCCGGTTCGGGAACCGGGACAAATGGACCTTATGAACCGGGACAAATGGGCCTTTGTCTACTAGTGCGAGGTGGGCACAACCCATCTGGGTGCGCCTGGGCCTCCAGGTGCGCCCTGGTGGGTTGTGCTCCCCTCGGAGCTCCCCGCAGTTACTTTCTTGGCCCACTAGATGTCTTCTGGTCCAAAAAAAATCCACAAAACATTTCACTGTGTTTGGACTCCCTTTGGTATTGATTTCCTGCGATGTAAAAACAAGCAAAAAAACAGCAACTGGCACTGGGCACTATGTCAATAGGTTAATATCAAACAGTAATATGAAAGACTATAAAATGATTATAAAACATACAAGAATGATAATATAACAGCATGAAACAATCAAAAATTATAGATATGTTGGAGACGTATCATGCCTACTCACATCCACACGTCTACGGCCACGGTTCTCATTCATCCAAATGACCGCACATGTTGCTGAAAAACACAAGTGCAAGTACACTGCATCTTTTTTTAACACAGTACAGACGCAAACGCCATTACATACATACATACATTCATCCCTAAATACATGTGTACATACACTCATCTTTATGAATGCTTGCACGCACACCCTACCCCTATGAGTACCTCCAAGAGTCTGACCTGGCACATCATCTTGAGATTGACGAACTCGCCACAGACGCCTTTGTAGCCGACGAAAATGTCTCATCCCACTGAATGCACACCACCGGAAGGCCTGAAATAATTCCAGGAAAATGTGAGCATAAATGTCAAGTCTAAGACTTGAACTCAATGGGGAAGAGATAGAATTATTCTCCTAACAATCCAACCACAGGTTGGTTCCCACTATGTCGTCAAACAACTGAGCACTTTGCCTTTCACGTGAATGGATCATTGGCCAAGTTTAGCTTATATACTTCTTTTGTGAATACTAGCTTAACTTATAGATGCAGCTGAACGTATATACATATGAGCGCACACGAATGCCCAAATTTTAGCTCCTAGCTCCATATAGCGTGAAATGTTAAATAAATTTGAAAATGGATTTTTGAAGTTTACAAAAAAGTTGACAATTTCTTCTATAAGTACAGATGGATATTCTTTGTCTAACTTAAGATTTTCATTAAATAATATGACATATTATACGCTAGCAAATAGATAAAAATCTGGCCCAAAAACAGATACAAATCCATTTTTTATCATGTGTTTGCTTTTCTTTCTTCTATGTATCATACAAATATGTATATTGGTGAACTTCGTAAGGTACTCCCTGGAGCCTGGGAACCAAAGCGACTTCATGCAACACACAAGCATGTGTGCACACGCGCGCACACACACACACTATCAACCAACTGAGAAACGAAGGGAGTAGCTAGCGTTTCCCGTGTTCAGTCTTTGTTGCTACCATCCCCACACGTCGGATCACCTTCCTCCAATAGTGCCCGCTTCCACCGCGTGAATGTGTTAACCTTGGTGCCATGGAGTTAGCAGCTGGTGCTAACTTCCCCATGCATTGGGGAATCACATCCCTCCAACAATGCACGCTCCCACCGTGTGGAGACGTTGACTTGAGTACTATAGATGAAACGTCCTGGAGCAGCCGACGCTACCGTCCCATAACTCAATGGTCCGCTCCTTCAACGCCACATGAAGCAACGATAGTGCCTCCCGGATCCTCCAAGCACTGAAAGAGGAGTAGAAATTGTCGACGCAGAACGCCGCTCGAAATAACACTACCTTGCTCGGGTGGAATTAACCATTGATTTGCCTCCACCAGATGACCTCGCCGTATTTTCCCCTGTAAAAGTTTTACATTCCTTGCTCTACTACTTCCATTCTCGCATCATTGTGTGATTTGTGTCCAACGGCCTCTTGGTTTGCTCATTTCCCTCTCTTCTTTCTTCCTCCTTCTCTCAATAACCCAACTCTATTCCCTTCAACAATCTTGTATGTTGACCTAATTTTGCCGGGAGATGTTTTGATCAATATATACCCCCCCCCCCCCCCTTATTTATTTATTTCTGTGCCGACCGCCACAACATCCCGGACTGCATTGGTTTGCTAAACTGAACCATCTATACTAATAATTTTTGGTTGTGCAAAATTCTTTGTAAGAATGTTGGCAAGGTATTTGATGGAAATCCAAGCAGATCTGCAAGTGTGCTTGTGTAGATTTTTTGTGTGTCCACAAAGCTTTTGATGACAATCTATACATGTTGCAGGAACAAATGAGTTCAGTGGATATACAGGCTGTAGATTTTGTCCCCAACTTAATATCGTGATGTACTTACTTTTACAGATGAAAGAAATATATATTTCAATCCTTCAGTTACTTTCACCCAGTTGAACCAATTTACTGATGTGTTCGTAGCAACAAACTTCTATTGATACATTTGTTGTCCAATGATTTTGGGATTAGTATGTAGTTTGGGTAAAAGAATAAATTGTGTAGTTCTCTCTTCACTTTCAACAACACTTAATTTGGAATTTCAAAGTGTTTGGGTTAGGGAAATGGAAAGCTAGAGTTCATGGTTTTTTCAAGGGATGCGTCAAGGTTGACGCATCAGGATCATAGATAGAGAAAGTGGCCAGAAGAAAAGGCCATTGTTGTTAGTACAACCCTACGGGTGCTAGAGCCCTAAAGAATCCACATGCGGATTACTCGCTCTCGTCCCTCCTATCTACCATACAAATGACTGAGCCACGTTCACGCAGCAGGCCAGCCGCTCTCCAATCCTGAGACTCTAACTCGATCTTAACAAGAAGGTCGTCCACAGATGGTGACGCGCCATTGAAAACAATGTCGTTTCGGTGCTTCCATAGCATCCATAACACCAGGGTTATCACCGTCCACGCCTCCTTCCTGAATTGATTTTGGGGGTTGAGAGTAGTCCACCATTCGACAAGCTTTGAATCTGCGGACGGCGTCCAGTCCGGCCTACTCCATGTGTTCATGACCTTGGTCCATACCTGCCTTGCTAGAACACATCCGAGAAGCAAATGGTCCAAGGTCTCAGGCAGCTGATCACAGAATGGGCATGCCGATGGGTGCGGCAACTGCCGTCGCTGAAGTCTATCTGCTGTCCAACATCGGTTCCGTGTCGCGAGCCACGTGAAAAACTTGCAAGCAGGGGGGGCCCTGCATCTCCATACCTGCACTGCTCCCGCGCTCTCTATTCGGCCCGCAAAGTGGGCGCGATATGCCGATCGCGCAGAAAATGTTCCTGAGCTCTCCCAAGTCCAGGCAATGGCATCCTCAATGCCCGGTCGCAGTTCAACATGTTGGGTTAGGTCCACCAGCGCCATGAACTCGAACAAGGCCTGCGTTCCCATGTCCGGGGACATATCTTGCCACCATCCAGCGGTGAGGGCCTGCTTGACTGTGATCTGCCGCCCACGCTTCTTTACCATAGCATAGAGGTGTGGCATGGTGTCCTCGATGCGGCCATCAGAGAGCCACCAATCTGTCCAAAATCGGGCCATCTCCCCATCTCCAAGCGTGCACCTTGTCGCTGCCTTGTATATTCCCATCGATTCATCGGATACTTGTATGTTAAACTCACTCCACGGCCTGGTGGAGTCGGTCCTCTGTAACCATGGCCATCGTGCCCTAAGTGCAGAGTTCAGGTAGCGCAAGTTCGGAACACCGAGGCCGCCATGCTCCTTGGGCGAGCAAACCTGGTTCCATGCAACGATGCAGTGTCCTCCATTCACCTCGCGTCGCCCTTTCCATAGGAAACCACGGCAAATCTTGTTCGCGACAGTAATAGTTTTGATTGGCAAGTCAAGTGCCATCATCGCGTGAATTGGCATGGACATCAAGGTAGATCTAAGTAGCTCGAGTCGTCCAGCCCGATAAAGCAGTCTCGCCTGCCAAGCAGGTAGCTTGTCAGCCATCTTGTCAACCATGTATTGGAGCTGAGCTGCCGTGATCTTACGTAGCCCCAAAGGCAGCCCAAGGTATTGATCTGAGCTGCCGTAGAGTTCATGGTTTAGCAAGACTCCTATTCATCACCCTAGTATTGCGGTTCAATTGACTTTGTTTTGGATTTGCTTATTTTTGTTTTTCAATATTTCAAGAAGACACGAATTAGCAAATGGAACATGGAGAAGAACTCCACCAATCCACTAATAAGAATAAGGCCATAATGGAGCAGGATGGTGTTGCAAGGATTGAAATCCTTTAGGATAGGTGAGATAAACATATCAAAAGTTAATTTGGAATGTGAAAACATATCTCCGACGCAACTATTTACATTTCTTTCAGTTTATGAATTTTTGGTTCGTGTGGTAGCGTCGTCATTGGTACTCCCTCCGTTCCAAATTACTTGTCACTGAAATAGATGTATCTAGAACTAAAATACATCTAGATAAATCCATACGTGCGACAAGTAATTCGGAACGGAGGGAGTAAATGATTAGAGAAAACGGCCCGCTTAAAGTGCGCGTATGCTTCTAGTGCACACAAATTGCGATGAATTACAAACCCCATGAGTGGCCCATACCGCCATACTTATCCGGCCCCAAGTGCAAGATCGGCAGAAACGACGATTGCTTGGAAAACCTCATCCACCTATCGCGCAGGATGGTCAGCATAGGGGAAAGAAACATGCATGTGATGATCAATCGGTTGACTAATGTGCACTTGAATGGCTGATTAAAATCAACACAGAAGCAATGAGAAAGGGGAAGCACAGTGTTTGGTGGACATATACTACGATGTTGGCGGTCAGATTCAGATTGACAGTGCAAACCTACCACAATTTTTTGAAAGAAAAGACCTACCATAATTCATGCACCAACAATGGCTGCATGTCTCTACGCACACGCATGTCTCAATCGATCGACAGTTCCTGACAATCTTGTCTGTGCATACGTACATAGGGATACGGGCAGTCAGACGTGGGCGTCGTTCGGCGCGGTGCGTACGTACGTATTACGTATATAGGTACAGACAGATCTGCGGTGCTCTGAAGTTTAAAGGGATTCATGCACGCATATGCATAGCTGGCTAGCTGTAAGCACGTAACGGATTCCTGGGACCATGCATCTGCATTTTGGATCGGGCATTGCCGTGACATGAGTGCTCCCTCGCATGTCATGTCGATTGATCGACTGTAACGGCTTCCATGTGCGAGATTTATATGCATATTTTCTGTCGAGATGAAATGATTACCTCGCCCCCTCGATCTCTCATCCGCTGCCTCCCGGGTCGCACGCGCGTGCGGCTCCGGAGGCCCCCAAATCCCTAAACCAGAAGCCGCCGGATCTCCTCCCCGGCCGCTGCCGCCGCCGGCGGTGGCGGCCGTGCCCGGCCGCCAAAGGCGGAGGGTGCTGGGACGCCCCCACAACGGGCCCCTTCGCGCGGAGCGGGTCTTCCCCGGGGCCAGCCTTGGAGGTGGGGTGGCCAGTGGCGTGAGCTTGTCACTGGTCGCCGGAGCACGACGAAGAGCGCGGTGGTGCGAAGGAACCGGGTTAGGAGGCTGCTGTGCGGAGGAGGAGGTAGGAGGCGGTGCGCTGGAGCTGGTGGGCGGCGGCGGCGCGTGCGCTCTGCCATGGAGGTGGCGGCGCTAAGGAGGCCCTGCCAGGAAGGAGATCCTGGTGGGCAGCGGGCGGTCGGCCGTCTCCATGCGGTTGGCGTGCGGTGATGCCCCAGGAAGCGCTGGCGCCGGAGCAGTGGATGGTGGTGCGGTCAGATCCAGATCCGTTTCGATCTGGGCCTGTGGGGTTGGTTTCGCCGCACGGCAGTAGAAAGACCACGGCTTTCTTCTCGCGGACGGCGCGGGGATTCGCGGTGTGGATGGAGGCACAACGGAGGGCACGGCGAGGGCGTTCGCAGTATCCTGGCGAGGAGCACCTCTGGTAGGTGGCGGCAGGTGGAGCGCTAGCAACGGCGGTGGCGGCGGCGTTGGATCTGCCATGGGGGCGGCGGCGCCGAGATGGCCTTGCCAGGAAGGTGTCTTGGCACGCAACGGGCGTCCGGCTGCCTTCGTGTGAGGGGATTGCGGCGATGCCCCGGTGGAGATGGCGCCAGAGTGAGGTTGGAGGGGCGGGCCAGATCCAATCTGGTGGCAGTCTCTCGGTGTCGATGAAGGCCGTTGGAGCGAATCTGGCTTTTGCTCCGCTTGGAGGAGGTGGTTGCTTCTCGACGGCGATGTTGGTGGAGGTCTGGCTCGCGCTCTCTCGGCAGTGTGGGTGGTGTTGGACCATGGCTACGCGGCTTCGGCGGATTTGCTGCGGTGACGGCGGTGCAAGGCTTCAGGAATGGTGCTGCCGGTACCTCGTCGGTGTGGAGATGTGCAACATTACGGATGAAAATCCTGTCCGGTTTTGGCCGGCCGGCGTCGATGACACCCGCTGGTGTCATTCCCCTCTCTGGAGGCGACGTCGAGTGTGTTGCCATCTCCCTCGTGCTTGGTGTTGGCAGTTGTCTCCGGGCGAAAGCCTTGGTCCTCTGGAGCAGCATGATGGCGGCGTCTGTGACGTCGTTTCTCTGTTGGGAGCATCGTGCGAGGAGACTAAGTTTCCTGTTGGCGCTACTCTGGTGCTCGTCGTGGCCCTGACCGCTCTCCTCCGACGCTATGTATGATCGTCGCGGATCAATCCAAAGGAAGCTGGAGTTGCTGTTTTTCGGAGGTGTTCGGTGTCGACCAAGACGCGGCGAGGTGTTTCGGTTTTGGGCCGGTTTTTCCGTGTTCTAGTTGTGTTGTCGTGTGTTGCTGTCCTGAGATAGTCGGATGTGGTGGTGTGGTACGCTCGTTGTTCGCAGCGAGTGGTAGACGTCATGTACTAATTTTCTTTCCTTTTATAAAACTATGGTACGCAATTTGCGTACCTAAGAAAAAGTGCGAGATTTATTTCGTAATGCGATCGATGCAGGCTGCAACACGCCGGTCGGCCGGCCTGTGGTTTGCATGTTGCCTCCAGCGAAACAGCAGGCACATACGCTGACGGATCGATACGCTTCCCATCCCGCACGTTGAGCTCTGCTCAGCCATAGGAGAAACGTAAGAGCTACTAGGTGCTACGTACAGGGCAGGCTGGAGTCGACGCATTCCGAGCAGGCTCCTCGCGGGCGGGGCCGGCGGGGGTGGAGAAGGTGGTGGGAGGGGACGTATGTGGTGCACAGGGCAATTGTTGCTACCGGTGCATCGAATCCCATTGCATATTAAAAAATGCTCAAAAAGAAAATCCAAAAAAAGCATGCTGGGCTTCAGTTGCATAAATGCATTAAATTTTTTCGGAATTGTTAATGGGCCAAAACAATGCATAAATCCAAAAAAACTCTTTTTTTATTTGAATTTTTATGACAACATACATTGATGTTGCATAAATGCATTAAAAAAATTCGGATTTTTTTGAACATTTTTGAATGTGCAACGGGGGACTGGTGCACCGGTAGCACCAATTGCTCTGATGCACCAGATACATCCCCGATGGGGGGATGAAGGGCATGATATGCCGACGGCGTGTGTGTGGGTGTGTGTGCTAGCCTGCTTCGATTTGGAATGTTGCTGGTCTTCTCTAAACCTCTAATATTTCCTGGTTCCATAATAGTTGTCATGGATTAGCTCAAATTAGTACTGTAGCATTCATACCAACAAGCATGCTTTGGCTTGGCAGGTTGTATATTAGTGCCGTTGCTAACCGAGCTTTACTACACTTACGGACTCAGACTCGCGGATTAGAACCTACACGCTGACAGGAAACTGTTGATTGGAAATCAGATGGGCCCACACTTGAAATCAGGAGGTGGTGAGAGATTGGTAGGGGGGCACGTAATCCTGTATGCTCCTTCTGTGACATGTTCTCTGAGTCTAGGATTTTCGGTTGCTAACCCACTTTACGTCTCTCGGATACCAGGCAAGTCGTGATATCAGGTGATACCAACTCTCACATGCTCCCGTGTTTCAACTTTTGAATTGCCACATTCAAATGTTTTGGAAAAAATATATTTTTTAAGGTTTACAAGACATGTATCTAGAACCCTAAAAAAATTAGATTCAAATTCAAAATATAAATTGAGAAATAAAAAAGAAAAATCTATCATCAATTGTGTCAAAAGAAGATAAAACATGAAGTGTCAAAAATATCACTATCCACATTTGGATGTGTAATTTTTTTTTGTTTCTCAATGTGTATTCAGAAATTGGCACACACACCCACACACACGCCGTCGGCTGACGTCCTATTTGGCTGACCTAATGGCAAAAATGGGTGCTCCTTGCATCGCAGAAACGGAGATCAACTAAAAGTCAAACACCGCATAAAGGTCGAGGCTACCATCATGCAAGTAGGGCGTCGAAACCCGAACAACTGCCAATTAAGAAACCTAGTGTAAAGCCTGCCATTCGCCGCTGGTATTATTAGATACTTTTAGAGCTTTCAGTGAGTTTATTTAAAAGTATTTATATATTAAAACTTATGTTCCTTTACCTATAGAGCTACAAACTTCAAATGTTATTGAAGTGCATAACCTAGTTGAAATATTAAATTTTGGTTCAGTAGCTTTCTGCCGGAGTAAACACAATTTCAATGGTCACATCTTTTGGAAAGCTACAAATTGAATTTTGTGAAGTGCTAATTTAAAAATTATTGTGCTCCTTTTCATTCTCTTGTGTGTCTACAAAGAGACATATTTTTATGGAGGGACATATATTTTCACGAAGAGACATCTTTTCACCAAAGGATGTGTATTTTCACGAAGAGACGTCATTTCAGCAAGGGATGTGTCTTTTAACCAAAGGACATAAATGGTCATATGAACTGCGAAGACCTAATGGACTTGATTGATCCTCGCGATAATCAAACGACAATTGTTTTTAGGGTGACATACCTAATGTGGATGGTGCATTATGAGTCAGTTTTAGAATAAAGAGAGATTTGGGAAGTGCATGTGTTAAACCCTAGTTGATGCTGTTGAAAATAAAACTATTTGACGCTAATAGGCGGACCAATACACCAGTCACGCGAGAAGGGCTAGCCCATTTATAGTTTCTGCTCGCTAAGTGTGAGAGGCACTGCATATGATTTTTTAATTCAGTCTGTTTTCTTTTTATAATATTTTATTTAAAATATTTTTATATTTTTAATTTATATTTTTCCTATTCTGGTATCTTTTTTCCTATTTTATTTTTTCTATCTCTTAAAATTCACGAAGAATTTATCTATTTTGTGAGCATATTTTAAATTCATGATATTTTTAAATATTAAGAAAGCACATTTTTAAATTTGAGTTTTGAATTCATGATGATTTTATTCAATCACAAATATTTGTTGAAATTTGTAAATGTCTAATTAGTTGATGCCAATTTTCAGTTCATAAGTTTTTATACAAAATGTAGATACCTTTTTAATCTTATGATTATATATGTGCACAATGAATATATATATATATACCTTTTAAATTCAAGCATTCGTTCTTCTAAGATAACCTAACTGAAAATCAAAAGAACTCCTTGAAAAGTAGTAGGAATAAACACCGCAGAAGCAAACTAGTTAACAAGAAGGGGAGCCCAGAGCCAAACTGGGCCTTTGGCCGATGAGCGAGGGCGTGTTTGAAACCCCTCGGTGTAGGAGTGAGAGCTATATCTTGCTTTATGCGAGATGGAACCTACTCTCGACTGATGGGAATAGCTCTCTGAGCTTAGACTGGGGCGGCCTGATTTTCTGGGGGGTTTGCACAGGCAAAAGATTTAATAGTTCGAAAGTTTCAGCCGTGATCGCTTCAATGCTTTTTCACTGCAATCATTTCTTTGTTTTTTTATTTATGTTTTGTTTCTATGTTTCTTTGCCGGCTTTCTTTGGTTTTTTTGTTTCTTCTATGTTTTTCACCGGTTTCTTCATATATTTATCTATTTTATAGGTTTTTTTCTTCACTTTTTTACAGTTCTTACGGTTTTCTTTGTGTTTCACGGTTTTCTCCATTTTTTATGTTTTCATTGTTCTATCGTTAATTTTCTTTGGGTTTTTTCTCTGTTTTCACTAGTTTTTTCTCTTCTTTTTCTTGATTTCTTCTATTTTTTGTTTCATTCTTGGTTATTCTTGTCTCATTGTTCCTTTTTTATCTTTCATTGATTGTTTGTACTGATTCAATGTTTTTCATATACATCAGAAACTTTTTATATGCATGTTTCACATTTTTACATAATCGATTACCATTTTTAATTATCTTATATATTTTTATGTCTAAGTGTTTTCCGTATACATTCTATATTTTGGTATATATTTTATACATTTCTATTATACATGTTTACAAATGTTCAAATTCAACTTTAATATTTTCTTAATACATCGTCAACATTTTAGCTATACCATTTTTAACATTTTATAATTTCTTGATTAACATTTTTCAAATACAAGATTACCATTTTTTAATACACTACTGAGTATATTTTCTACACATATTTCATGTTTTTTCAATGATTACCATTTTTAAGTACAAGATTAACATTTTTAAATATATGGTCAAAAAGTTTCTATACACATTCAACATTTTTCAAGTGATAGATAAACATTTTGAATGAAAAATTAACATTTTTAATACATGATCTACATTTTTTCAATACATATTCAAAAAATTTAAAATACTTCTTCAACATTTTTTAAAATTCTTGATTATTATTTTTTAAATACATGATCAACTTTTTCGTACACACTGTATATTTTTGTATACTTTTTTCTTATAAATGGTCAACATTTTTTTGTACACATTTAACATTTTCCAAGTGCATAATTATTATGTAGATTATATTTTTGTAACACATAAGCAAGCTCGCGCCTATTTGACGGCTTAAGCGCCCGATATAAGCTACTGCACAAACCAGCGGACACTGCCGTACGAGAGCGCTTCGATGGGCCAGCCCATAGAGGCGCTCTAGTTCGAGAGGGTAATTTGCTTCCCCATTTTTGTGAAGCTTCAAGAAGCTTCCCAGGCAGGTTTTGGAAAGCTTCTAGAAGCTTCCAGAACAGGTTTTTTTCTTGCTTTTCTTGGCATGGTTTTCATTCGGTTTTATTTTGGCCTTTTCTTTTTAGTTTTCCGTTTACCTTTTTTCCATTTTATATGCATGGCATTTGACAAATTTGTGAACTGTATTCCAAATTCATGACCTTTTTGTTAAACATGTAAAAAAATCGTGAATGTTTTGCAAAACCGCAAACATTTTTCTAATTCGCGAACTCTTTTCAAAATCAGTCAACTTTTTTCAATTTCATGATTTTTCTAAATCACTACGCAAACCCTTTTTAAATTGATGGATTTTTTCAAAGTTAATCAACTTCATTTCGAAATAAATTTTTTATTTTCCAAAATATGTTAACTTTTTTTCAAATACAGAACTTTTTCAAACTTTGTAAATAAAATCAATCAGATTTTCTTGAAAAAATATGTGAACTTTTTCCAAATTCATGACCATTTTTTCAGATTGACATCTTTTCAAAATCCATGAACTTTTTTCAATAGCCATGAACTTGATTCAAATTGGCGAACTTTTTTGCTAAAATTAGTGAACTTTTATTCAAAATCATGGAGTTTCTTCAAATTCAGATTTTTTTTATTTTTTCATGTCCATTGTTTGAATATGACTTTTTTTAGGAAAACTAATGCTCAATGGTCGACGGTGAACCGCCCAGTCTGTCGCGGCCACAATACCAGGAAAACTAGCGACTACCCGAACCTACAATCAAATAATTTGTTGGGCATAAGGGCGCCATTAGAGAAAAGTGAGGGAAAAGGAAAAAGGAATAAAAAAGTAAGGGAAACAGAGGGGAAAAGGACAGATAGACGGAGTGGCAGGCTAACGGCTGACTATCTCGCTTATAGGGAGCTTCTCCCCGGCGCCTTAAGTATGATAGATGGAATGGCAGGCAAACAGACAGTGGGATGTCGTTAATGGTTTGGCCCAGTCATAGCACCTGTCCTTCGGCCTTTGGGTGATTCTTTCCTTTTTCCCTCTATTTTCCTTAGTTTTTCATTCATTCTTCCTTTTCTCTCATTTTTTACATGAACAACTTTTATTAATATATGCGAATTTAGAATAATACTAAATTTTGATAACTGAAGGATTTAGAAAAAT
Organism: Triticum aestivum; assembly: GCF_018294505.1. NCBI lineage: Eukaryota > Viridiplantae > Streptophyta > Magnoliopsida > Poales > Poaceae > Triticum > Triticum aestivum. The sequence goes on along the minus strand of NC_057804.1, from coordinate 528,551,184 downwards.
GTTAGCGATTTAAAATAATATGAATTCCAATTTTTTCTCGAATTTCCGAATGTTCATGAATTTCATTTAATCTTTATTTTTTGAAAAACTTTCAACAATGGAAAATAAAAAAGGACTAAAAGGGGGGAATAATAAAACCAAAAGGAAACCAAAAGGAAAAACAAAGAAACATACCTATGAAATGAAGAAACAAATAAAATGGTGGGAATAGAAACACAACATTTGTCAGCCCGTGGTGCACTTTCGCCTGTCCGGTTGGCCGACAAATAGTCGCACAGAGCAACGAATAGGGTTGGTTTTTGGAAAGGGTCTCCTTTCAATCCTGATGTATCCCCAATTGTCCTCACAAACCCAAGCAACCACTCGCGTCTTGGGATCAAGAATCATAAAGCTTGGTGGAACTATTACGTCACAGGCTCTTCTCAATAGATCACATTGTGCGGTTGTGCCACAATTGCATTTACACCCGTAATGTTTCAATAAAGCAGAGAATTGCATGTGTGTGGCAATGGTGTGCACAATTTGTCTATCGCAATTACTGTGATTGAACTGCCATTTTATTGTCAATGTGATTACATGCACAAAATATGACGTTCAGCTGCCAATTGAATGAGTACTTATTGCCAAACGAAACAAAACATGATTTTATTTGGTAAGGTAATAAGACATGGCATAGTTGAATCGGTTTTCAAGGGAAAACAACCAGAAAATTTGACAAAACTGGAAAACAAAGTTGAGGTAGGGAGGGGGAACGAAAGAAAGTAATGTAAGCCATAACCCTAAATAATTTTAAAACTTGGATATAAACCAATCACATTATGCCACCTTTGTATCTTACCTTTTTGAGTTTAGTATTGAAATACCAAAAGTATCATTTCAATGACACTCAAACCATTTTCCCTAGAAAATAAAAACTAAAGACTTTAAAAAATCAATAAAACTCAAAGACATAGGAAAATTCAAACAACCATGCCAAACAAATATTCAAAACACAAGTTTACTATTTTTGTTGTTGTGATAAGTTGTATATATCATCTCATGAATTTTACATATTTTCAAATACCATTCAATTCTATTTTTCAAACAAAAATATCAAATAAGTTTCTCGATATATGTGTAACATTTATATTTGATGAGAATAAGAATAAAAAAAACTAATATGTGAAATCTCTTTGGAATGTTTTCGAAACTGGTTCAAATGTTGTAGGAATAATTAAAATCAGTGTTGTTTATGTCTCTGAAATAGTTCATAGAAGTTGAATAAAAATGATCTTTTTACTTCTAAAATATACTGAAATAATTAATTGTATTGGAATATATCACTGTAATAATTAAAAAATTGTGACTATTTTTGTAGTAATTTTTTGAAAGATGAAATCACACTAAAGTAATTCATAAAATCTGAATACAAATGTTTTGGTAATGCATTGAAATAACTGGGGAAATCTGAAGCAAAATATGTCACTCAAAGTTATTTTGGAAGCATTTCACTTGAAACAATGAAATACTTGATACATGTATGAATATATCTTGAACTATTTGGAAAGATGGTTTAAAGAATGAAATCTAAACTAAATTAAATGTATTCCAAGACCGTTTTGTTCTCATGGGTTTGCCACGAAGAATTCAGATATGTGGAAATATCAATTATTTTTTGTTAAAAGGAGACCAATTATCTAAATTATCATTTCAAATAAAATACGGGCCTTATGTACGAGGAGAGATAATGCATGCAACCATCCTTCTATGTACACACACTCTGACTTTCCTTGATGCAAAGCTAACATTGGAGGTACTTAGATTTGTATTCACAATTGTCCCTAAAATGCATTGGAATGCCTAACGCACGCAGAAGTCTTAAAGCATAAATAAATATGATTGTGCTGCTCCGCTAGGTAGCATAGACGTCAGAAAATCTAAGTTCTATATCCTGTGCGCAAGACGAGGCGGATGAGTACTGCCACTAACGATATCTAGCCATTGTAGTGGTAGCTTAAGATTTGAGGTCATGGTCTAATAGTTGACTGGATGTAATAGTGGAGTATTGGAGGCTAGCATGATAGCTTATGTAACTTTCTATGCAAGTAAAAATCCTAGGTCTAGCCTTCGCATTTCATGACTCGATGAGCTCAGCATTCTACAATATCATCTTTGTAAGTGAGTTGTTGTGTAGTAACTGGACTGAGTGAAAACCTTGATTTGTCAGATCTGATGACTATGGTATCATATTTCTCACTGAAAGCATTTCATGATGACAAAGTCTTTTACATTGTTATTGTTGTGCAATTGTTGTCTTTCGGCTTTAGTATGTTGCCACTTTTTTCATGGAGTTTAAACAGTTTTGTATCAGTTTTTTACGTGTGTTCTCAGTTGGTGCATGATACGTCTCCATCGTATCTACTTTTCAAAACTCTTTTGTCCTTGTTTTGGACTCTAATTTGCATGATTTGAATGGAATTAACCCGGACTGACGCAGTTTTCAACAGAACTGCTATGGTGTTATTTTTGTACAGAAATAAAATTTCTCGGAATGACGTGAAACTTCACGGGGATAACTTTTGGAATAAATAAAAAACATTGGCGAAAGAATCAACTGAAGGGGACCCACACCCTAGCCACAAGGGTGGGAGCATGCCCTACCCCTTGGGCGTGCCCCCTGTCTTGTGGGCCCCCTGGACCTCCACCGACCTCAACTCCAACTCCATATATTCACGTTCGGGGAGAAAAAAAATCAGAGAGAAGGATTTATCACGTTTTACGATACGGAGCCGCCGCCAAGCCCTGTTGTTCATCGGGAGGGCAGATCTGGAGTCCGTTCGGGGCTCCAGAAAGGGGAATCCGTCGCCATCGTCATCATCAACCATCCTCCATCACCAATTTCATGATGCTCACCGCCGTGCATGAGTAATTCCATTGTAGGCTTGCTGGACGGTGATGGGTTGAATGAGATTTACCATGTAATCGAGTTAGTTTTGTTAGGGTTTGATCCCTAGTACTCCCTCCGTTCCTCTATGTAGTGCGCCTCTTCTCCAGCTGCAATACCAAGACGTGCGCTGGCACATGTACTTTGGACCATAATAACCCTCCGCTGAGCTTGTCGAGGCCCATGTGCGCAGCCATCCGCCTCACATCTCATCTCTCCACATTTTCCTCTCTACATACAGAGTATGAGTACACCATTTTTCTCTCTGGATCTCTTTCTCCCCATTTCTTGGTCTTGTTGGCTGCGTGCCCTTGCAGACATCCGGTCGAGAAGCGTCTGCGGTGGGGATGCCGGCCAAGGACGCGGTGCACAGCTGTGGCCGCGCAATGACAGGGTGCAGGGGATGGCCACACGCGCGTGCTGCTGGCAAAACTCGAGGTGCAACTGTTGGGTGCTTTGACGGCTGGTGGACAAGCTCCACGTGCACGCCTAACTCCGGACCGGAGGCTGGTTGCATACTATAGCCATGTGGAGATCATGGAAGCGCTCCTCGTCGAGGGCCTCGTCAAGCGCCTCCTCTACCTCCAGCGTGCGTCGAGCTCTAGAGGTTGGTGGCCCTGCTCCCCACTGCCATGGTCCCTGGACGTACTAGGCGCGGACACACTAGCTGTGGCGGGGGCGCACAAGCATCCTTCCAACCTAGAACAGCAGTGTCGCCACCATGAAAGGCGCCGCTCCATCTTGGCTCCGTTGGACCAATGCCACCGGGCGATTCCGTCACTGCCGGTCGATTCCCATCAGCGGCGGCACCCTTCACCTCCTCTGTCCATCATCCCTGACCGTCACGGCGGCGCCACCTCTCGCCTCGCCGGCGGACATGGAGACACCAGCCAAGGACGCGGTGAGCCCCACTAGATTTTGAGAATAGAGGCGATGCAGAGCAAGAGAAAGGGATTGTGGAGGAAGAAGATGCGCAACAAAGTAAAGAAAGAGATAAGGGGTATTATCGTATAAAGTAGCGCAGAAGAGCAGATACGCACTACATTACGGAATTTTTCTAAAAAAAGTTAGGCGCACTATAAAACGCAATGGAGGGAGTATCCATTATGTTCAAAGATTGATGTTGCTATGACTTTTCTATGCTTAATGCTTGTCACCAGGGTCCGAGTACCATGATTTCAGATCTGCACCTATTATGTTTTCATGAACATATGAGTCTTCTTGATCCTATCTTGCAAGTTATAGTCACCTACTACGAGTTATGATCCGGTAAACCCGGAGTGACAATAGTTGGGACACTTCCCGATGATGACCGTAGTTTGAGGAGTCCATGTATTCACTAAGTGCTAATGCTTTGGTCCGGTTCTCTATTAAAAGGTCTTTGAAGGAAATATGCCCTAGAGGCAATAATAAAGTTATTATTTATTTCCTTATATCATGATAAATGTTTATTATTCATGCTAGAATTGTATTAACCGGAAACATAATACATGTGTGAATACATAGACAAACATAGTGTCACTAGTATGCCTCTACTTGACTAGCTCGTTGAATCAAAGATGGTTAAGTTTCCTAGCCATAGACATGAGTTGTCATTTGATTAACGGGATTACATCATTAGGAGAATGATGTGATTGACATGACCCATTCCGTTAGCCTAGCACTTGATCGTTTAGTATGTTGCTATTGCTTTCTTCATGACTTATACATGTTCCTATGACTATGAGATTATGAAACTCCCGTTTACCGGAGGAACACTTTATGTGCTACCAAATGTCACAACATAACTGGGTGATTATAAAGGAGCTCTACAGGTGTCTCCAAAGGTACATGTTGGGTTGGCGTATTTCGAGATTAGGATTTGTCACTCCGATTGTCGGAGAGGTATCTCTGGGCCCTCTCGGTAATGCACATCACTATAAGCCTTGAAGCAATGTGACTAATGAGTTAGTTACGGAATGATGCATTACGTAACGAGTAAAGAGACTTGCCGGTAATGAGATTGAACTAGGTATTGGATACCGACGATCGAATCTCGGGCAAGTAACATAACGATGACAAAGGGAACAACGTATATTGTTATGCGGTTTGACCGATAAAGATCTTCGTAGAATATGTAGGAGCCAATATGAGCATCCAGGTTCCGCTATTGGTTATTGACCAAGAATAGTTCTAGGTCATGTCTACATAGTTCTCAAACCTGTAGGGTCCGCACGCTTAAGGTTTCGATGCCAGTTTTATTATGAGTTTATGAGTTTCGATGTACTGAAGGAGTTCGGAGTCCCGGATGAGATCGGGGACATGACGAGGAGTCTCGAAATGGTCGATACGTAAAGATCGATATATTGGACGACTATATTCGGAGTTCGGAAAGGTTCCGAGTGATTTGGGTATTTTTTGGAGTACCGAAGAGTTACGGGAATTCGCCGGGGAGTATATGGGCCTTATTGGGCCATACGGGAATAGAGGAGAGAGGCCGAAAGGAAGGAGGCACGCAGCCCCCCTCTGGTCCGAATTGGACAAGGGGTGCGACCCCCTTTTCCTTCCTCCTCTCCCCCTCTTTCCCCTTCTCCTACTCCAACAAGGTGGGAGTAGGACTCCCCTTGGCGCGCCCCCTCCTAGGCCGGCCGCCCCCTCCCCCCTTGCTCCTTTATATACGGGGGCAGGGGGGCACCTCTAGGCACAACAACAAGTTGATCTTCGTGATCGTTCCTTAGCCGTGTGCGGTGCCCCCCTCCACCATATTCCACCTCGGTCATATCGTTGCGGTGCATAGGCGAAGCCCTGCGTCGGTAGAACATCATCATCGTCACCACGCCGTCATGCTGACGGAACTCATCCCCGACACTTTGCTGGATCAGAGTCCGGGGATCGTCATCGAGCTGAACGTGTGCTGAACTCGGAGGTGCCGTACGTTCGGTGCTTGGATCGGTCGGATCGTGAAGACGTACGACTACATCAACCGCGTTATCATAATGCTTCCGCTTACGGTCTACGAGGGTACATGGACAACACTCTCCCCTCTCGTTGCTATGCATCACGATGATCTTGCGTGTGCGTAGCAAATTTTTTGAAATTACTACGTTCCCCTACAGTGGCATCCGAGCCTAGGTTTTATGCGTTGATGTTATATGCACGAGTAGAACACAAGTGAGTTGTGGGCGATACAAGTCATACTGCTTACCAGCATGTCATACTTTGGTTCGGCGGTATTGTTGGATGAAGCGGCCCGGACCGACATTACGCGTACGCTTACGCGAGACTGGTTTTACCGCCGTGCTTTGCACACAGGTGACTAGCGGGTGTCATTTTCTCCAACTTTAGTTGAACCGAGTGTGGCTATGCCCGGTCCTTGAGAAGGTTTAAACAGCACCAACTTGACGAACTATCATTGTGGTGTTGATGCGTAGATAAGAACGGTTCTTGCTCAGCCCGTAGCAGCCATGTAAAACTTGCAACAACAAAGTAGAGGACGTCTAACTTGTTTTTGCAGGGCATGTTGTGATGTGATATGGTCAAGACATGATGAGATATAAGTTGTATGAGATGATCATGTTTTGTTGAAGTTATCGGCAACTGGCAGAAGCTCTATGGTTGTCTCTTTGTTGCATAAGATGCAAGTGCCAAATAATTGCTTTACTTTATCGCTATGCGATAGCAATAGTTGCAAGAGCAATAGTTGGCGAGACGACCATGTGACGACACATTGATATAGATCAAGATGATGAAGATCATGGTGTCGTGCCAGTGACGATAGAGATCATGACAGTACTTTGGAGATGGAGATCAAAGGCGCAAGATGATCATGGCCATATCATGTCACATATTTTGATTGCATATGATGTTTATCTGTTATACATCTTATTCTGTTTTCTTTGACGGTAGCATTATAAGATGATCTCTCACTAATTATCAAGAAGTGCTCTCCCTGAGTATGCACCGTTGCCAAAGTTCGTCGTGCCCAGACACCACGTGATGATCGGGTGTGATAAGCTCTACGTCCATCTACAACGGGTGCAAGCCAGTTTTGCACACGCGGAATACTCAGGTTAAACTTGACGAGCCTAGCATATGCAGATATGGCCTCGGAACACGGAGACCGAAAGGTCGAGCGTGAATCATATAGTAGATATGATCAACATATTGATGTTCACCGTTGAAACTACTCCATCTCACATGATGATCGGACATGGTGTAGTTGATATGGATCACGTAATCACTTAGAGGATTAGAGGGATGTCTTTCTAAGTGGGAGTTCTTAAGTAATATGATTAATTGAACTTTAATTTATCATGAACTTAGTCCAGGTAGTATTTTGCAAATTATGTTGTAGATCAATAGCTTGCGTTGTTGCTTTCATATGTTTATTTTGATATGTTCCTAGAGAAAATTGTGTTGAAAGATGTTAGTAGCAATGATGCGGATTGGATCTGTGATCTGAGGTTTATTCTCATTGCTGCACAGAAGAATTATGTCCTTAATGCACCGCTAGGTGACAGACCTATTGCAGGAGCAGATGCAGACATTATGAACGTTTGGCTAGCTCAATATGATGACTACTTGATAGTTTTGTGCACCATGCTTTATGGCTTAGAATCGGGACTTCAAAAACGTTTTGAACGTCATGGACCATATGTCACATCCCTAGCTTCTGGTAATGCTCTAGGCTAGCTTCATGTGTGCATCATATTTAAATTCCATTTAAATTTGAAATGGGGATTTGTGAAACCCTTAGAATCATTTTTGGAAATGACCCAAATAAAAATTGCTCCAAAAAGGTCCAAGAAAATGCTCATGTTGCTCTCTTAAAATATTGGACAGAGATAAAAATCAAACCAATATTTTTAGGAGCCCATAAGTATTTATTCTGGGCATTTGGAATTAATGCATAATTATTTGCATTGGATATATATATTATATATAATTAATATATGTCCAATAATTCTGGAACATTTTATGTGGTTTAGTATATTTTAGTTCTAGCCACATAATTATTTTCAGGATTTTATAAAATGGTTTAGTATTTTACCAAACCAAAATAAAACAGAACAAAATAGAAAACAATAAATAAAACAGAGAGAGAAGGGAATTACCTGGCGCCACTTACCTGGCCCAGCTGGCCAGCCCATCTGGCCGGCCCAGCCCATCTCCACCTCCCCTCCTGTCGCCCTCCTCCTCTGCCAGGAGGACGGGCACGCGCCCGGCGCGCGCGGCCTTGCGCCCCGGCCACCTCCTCCCTGCCTGGCTGCCTCCTCCTCCCCTGGTTCCTCCCGCGACGCCACGCAGCCCCCGACCCCCTCTCCCTTCTCCCTCTCTCCCGCGTCCTCATCCTCTCCCCGGAACACTCTCCCCCCCTCCTCTGTTCTCCTCACCGAGCGGAGCCCGTCGCCGCCGCTCGCCATAACCACGGCCACCGGGCCTCCCTCGCTCCCCCGACTAGCCTAGAGGCTCCGCCTCGACCCCCTCTTTCCTCTCCACCGAGCCACGAGGCTCCGGAAGCCCTGCAACGCCGCCACCATCGTCGTTCCGTCGCCGGCCACCGAAGCTCACCGCTGTCGATTCGCCGCCTCCGACGCCTCCCCGAGCTCCCCGAGGCCACCGATGCAACCCCTGTGAGCCCCTCTTCCTCTTCCCCCTTCCCTCAAGCTCGCACTCATCCCCTAGCCTCTTCCTCCACCGCGGCCGAGAGTTTCTCGCCGCCGGCCATGGCGTGGCCGTGGCCACAGCCACCCCAGCTCGTATCCGAGCCCACTGACGTGCTCACCGCGATCTCAGGAGTCCGTAGCACGCCCCAGCTCCTCCTGCCGTGCTCCCTAACCCCGACCCCGAGCTCGCCCGAGCTCCGGCCGCCGCCGAGGTCGACGCCGTGCTCAACTCCGGCCACCTCGCGGCCTCCCGTCCGTTCCTTTGGATGCGTAGGAGCAAGAGCTTCTCCCCAGTGCCCTCAGCGCGCCAAACCACCGCTCGTAGCGCCAAACCCGCCACCACCCGAACTCCGGCCGCCGCCGCCGTCATGATTGCCGTCGCCTCCGGCCACCCTAGCTTCTTCCGTTGGCCCTGTTAGATGCGCGCGGGTCTGGGCATCCCGTAGAGCCCCTCCGCCGCTCTTTTGGTCATCGGAGGGCGAATCCCGACGCTCTCCGCCGTCCCTGGCCTCGCCGGCGACGAGCCTCGGGTCAACTCCGGTGAATTTGACCCGGGTTTGACCCCCTCTCTCTCACTGACCTGCGGGCCCCGCCCGGCTAATTAGGTTAGGTTAGTTTAACTAAGCTAGGTTAGTTTAGTTAGACGCTGACACTCGGGACCCACCGGTCAGGGGTTGACTGGACTGTGCCACGTTGACCTGCTGACGTCATCATGACATCAGGCTGACGCAATAAGTATTTTTCTGGATTTGAAAATATTCAGAAAATTCTAGAAAATGCCTAAAACTTCAATAAATCATAGAAATTCAACCGTAACTCCAAATTAAATAAATTATATATGAAAAATTATCAGAAAAATTCAAGGAATCCATCTATACCATTTTCATGCATGTTAGAACAACTTATAGCTGCTGTTTAGCACAAATAAATAAATGGCATTTGAATAATCACATATGGAGTTTGAATTTGAATCTTGTATTCAAACCAACTTCATTTAATCTGTTGCTAGTTGCATTAGCCCAAAACACATTCATTTTGCCATGTCATGATCATGCATCATATTGTGCATTGCATTGATTGTGTTCCCTTCTGTGTTGCCGGTATTTGTCCCCTCTCGATAGACGTGATACCGATGATGTGATCGTTGACACTGATGAAGACTCAATGTTATCTTCAGAAGTGCCAGGCAAGCAAAACCCCCTTGTTCATTCCGATACAATCCTACTCTCTCGCTCCTGCTCTCTTTTACTGCATTAGGACAACACCGATTCATCTGTTACTTGCTGCGGTAGCTGAACCCCTTTATCCTTTGCATGACCTGTCATTGCCACAGTAAATAGATGAAACCCACTAGCATGAGTAGGAGTTGTTTGAGCCCTGATGTGCCTACTCATTCATGCTTGTTTGTCATGCCTGCTACTGCTTAGAGTTGAGTCAGGTCTGATTCATCGGGGATGAATCAGAGGCGTGTGAACATGTCCTACTGTGTGTGAGCTAAGTGTGTGAACACAATTTGGTAAAAGGTGTCGGTGAGAGGCCATGCAGGAGTACATGGTGGGTTGTCTCATTGAAGCCGTCCTTAGGAACTGAGTTCTGTGTTTGTGATCCATGATTCAGCTACTACCATGCATTGGGCCCTGAAATATGACCCCGCTCGACTTCTTATTCACCCTAGTCCTCTGTCCAGGAGTTGCAAGTAGTTTCTGGTGTTTGTAGCTTACTGGAGGCCGTGGACAGCGCTGACCGTAGGGGTGGGCTGTGATGCGGTAGGTACGTGGCACGGTGTACCGGATGCCCGTTTGGTATCTCGGGAACCCTGTTCACATCGTTTGGGGCTGTGAGCGAAACTCCGGCCGGATCTCCTCATGGATGGAACCCGAATAGGCGATAAACCTGGACTAGAGACTTGAGTGTTTAGGTAGGTCGTGGTCTACACCCACGTCGGCTTTCGCTTGAAGTCTGCCGAGCACATGTCGTGTGCAGACGCTAAGTGGTGGAAACATGTATGAAGAAGTACACCCCTGCAGGGTTAATATCATCTATTCGAATAGCCGTGTCCGCGGAAAAGGACTTCTGGGTTGCTTATATCAGTTCATAGACAAGTGAAAGTGGATACTTTAAAATGCGCAAGATAAGCGTGAGTGCTATGGATGGCGTTCTCGTAGGGAGACGGGAGCGGATCCATAGTGGTGTATTGATATGGTGAATATGTGGACTCGTGTGCGCCACCTCAAAAGAGTCGCTTGCAGTCGTAGTTTAGGATAGCCACCGAGTCAAAGCTGGCTTGCTGCAGTTAAACCCCACCATCCCCTTGTTGAAAATGATGCATATGTAGTTAGTTCTGATGTAAGTCTTGCTGGGTACATTTGTACTCACGTTTGCCTATTTTATGTTTTTGCAGAGAGACTTCAGTCTCACTAGTAGTTCCACGTGGACTTCGACGTTTAGCTTGTTACCTCAGCTACGATCTTGTGCCCTCGGCAGGATCTGATAGATAGTCAGGCTTCTCAGCCTTTTCATTTATAGATGTCTGTACTCAGACATGATAGCTTCCGCTTGTGCTTTGACTTGTATGCTCTGATTGTTGGGTCATGAGACCCATGTTTGTAATGTCTCGCTCCTCGGAGCCTATTGAATAAATTACTTGAGTCGTAGAGTCATGTTGTGATGCCATGTTGTGTTTGCACATATCGAGCATATTGTGTGTATGTTATTGAAATGCTTGGTATGTGTGGGATCTGACTATCTAGTTGTTTATCTTTAGTAGCCTCTCTTATCGGGAAATGTCTCCTAGTGTTTCCACCGAGCCATGGTAGCTTGCTACTGCTCCGGAACACTTAGGCTGGCCGGCATGTGTCCTTCTTCGTTCCTGTGTCTGTCCCTTCGGGGAAATGTCACGCGATGAATACCGGAGTCCTGTTAGCCCGCTACAGCCCGGTTCACCGGAGTCCTGCTAGCCCAGTGCTACAGCCTGGATTCACTCGCTGATGACCGACACGTTCGATGCTGGGTCATGGATGCCTGTCCCTGTAAGTCTGTGCCACTTTGGGTTTACGACTAGCCATGTCAGCCCCGGGCTCCTTATCATATGGATGCTAGCGACACTGTCATATACGTGTGCCAAAAGGCGCAAACGGTCCCGGGCAAAGGTAAGGCGACACCCGTGGGAATACCGTGCGTGAGGCCGCAAAGTGATATGAGGTGTTACATGCTAGATCGATGTGGCATTGAGTCGGGGTCCTGACAGCGTTGGTATCAGAGCTTGACTGCCTGTAGGATTACCAAGCCAAACTGATCGAAGTTGAGTCTAGAGATTCTTTAGTTATATAAGGGAATTGATTGTGGGATGGAACGTAAGGCTCTTTTACTCCTTATACTTTATGCCCTGCTGATCTGAGTCATCTTATCTTTCCTACGGGGATTAAGAACTAGGCTATCTCTTCTTTCTATCAGGATCACGTGTTAGTAATCCGTAGACTTATAAGATTGTTGGATTTAAGCTTGAGTTCAGTTCCTACTACTTCCGTATGATAATTGTTGATCTCGAAACCTTGATATTGTGCTTCTGAGTGGTTATGCCACCATTTTTTGCGAATGTCTCAAATCCTTTCTGAGCATTTACAGCCGTTATGCTGTCCGAGTCATTCCAGGTTTCTAAATAGTCTGATGCATTTGCAAAATCCTTTTCCTCCCGTTTCGATGTTCCTTTGGGCCAGATTAACCACACTAATCGGTGAGTTGAGGTACTCTACTGCCTCGACCTTTATGTTGGAATAATTATTATGACCCCAGGTGTCTCAGGGGATCATCTAGTAATTTAGCCATGATTTGTGTTCCCAGTGTGATGATTCTGGCCATCATTCTCGAAAGCATCCCGTGATGCTACTTAGTAATAGGTATTCTGTTCCTGGGTTCTTGAACCCGAGATTCACTCTACCTACTTCATGTTGATAGTAATTGCTAGTTCCTTTAGGTTATTAGTAACCTTTGCATTAGTCCTTGAAGTCCGTGGTATCTTCTTCTTCCAAATACCATGAACCATTTACGGCAAAAGTTGTTGGATCAAAAGATCACAACCAGAACTCTTGATGAGTTCTCAATTCTATGTTATGACTCTGCCAGTTCCACCTTCTCGCATGGATTATCCGGAAGAAACCTGTTGAACCTGATTCGACATACTAATCTATGCATCCACAACTCAGAAAGTTATATGTTCCTTTGAGTTGTCCCGCTTTAGTTGTCTACTGACCTTCGTCTATCAATTGATAGTCAAGATTATGTGTGCATTCGTTCATCGATGCCTATTACTCTTGTGGTCCGTCAAGCCATTCCATTCAGAATGACTAGGAGAAACAAACTCCAGTACCTCTTCCTTATCCAGGATTGGGTCAAAGAAGTTGTGCTCCGCAGATCAAATTGCTAATCCAGCTTTTGTTCTGTTCTACCTTGGAGTATTACCAGCTTTATATCGGAATTGTTATAGGAATTGCACACCATCCTATGAACTCTTGGTACAGTGATACTTCTTGCCATCATTAGTCATTCCTCGGTCTTCGTGTTGATGCAACCGGAATACCGACAAATGAATTGTGATGTGTGAAATCAATACGCCTAGCAACCTCGTTGCTGGGTAGTTAAAGGACAATAATTTCATTCTTAGTGTGTTGGTTATTGAATCATCATTCTAAGATTGATCGTGCTACCTAGTCCATTCTCCTGGTTCACTCCTCGATCGATGAGTTAGGATTATTTCAAATCCTTGCTCTATTGATCATATCGTCTTGCCCTGAAAAGCAAGATTGTTCTCGAGCTTAGTAACATACCGGTGGTTCGTGATTTTCTGAATATCTTCTCAGAAATATTACCAGATTGTCACTTGACCGCTATGTTGAGTTCGTGATCAAGTTGGTTTATTCCTGTAAACCACCCCTTCTCCAAGAATCCGTGTTGGATACCCTGAGCTAGTTGGATAAGCTAAACAACAACTTGGAGAGTTGGAAGATAAAAGTTTGTCCGACTTAGTTCATGTTAAGGGATATCTTTTTGTGTGTGTGTGTGTTGAAGAAAGATGATATCTTCATCAATTGGTCCTTGTGAACAATTGTTGGATTTATTATCTTACCCAAACCTTTGATTGAGTATGGGCTATCATCCAATCAGACCAGAACCAACGATATTCGTAATGTTGTCTTATTCGTGGTTGATCCCTCGAGCATACACCATTACATCTTTGGCCTGACCAATGCTATCACTTGTTCACTTAACTATGGAATTCCTTTTAAAAGGAAACCCAGATGAATTGTTGTTGAGCCCATTGACAACATCCTTATCTCCTCCATGATTTTGTTGAACATTAAGCTAGTGTTGGAAACTTTTGAAAGCATTTCTTCATGCTAACTCATGAAGTATTTGTTTGATGAAAGGAGTGACTTCCTCTTATACACGTGCATTTGGTGAAAGTTGCCGCCGTGGATTTGAGAAAGTTAATTTTGCTTCCTCTGGAATCATCCCAAGTCAGTCATGCATACGTGCGAAGTATTTTGTGGTCTGGAGACTTGCAACCTTCATTCCATATGTGTTCCGAGCACACCAAGCCACTGATTGAGTTGTTCAAAGATAAAGGAGTCTGTCCAAGGTGAACTCTTTGGACTTCCACGCGTGGAGACTTCGATGTCATTAATGATGGTTCCCCACCTGAACTCGGTAGTGTTTTATTATAAGACTACCACGTGGTCATGTTTGTCTGGGACAGCGTGTTCACATGTTTGTAGCAAAACCAGCTCATGTTTTGGAGCTTACTATCGTAGTTCATTCCCCGAGAATCTCGCAGCGTTGTCTCATCGAATTGTGTTGCAAACTTTCATTTTTCTTCCTAGACTCGATGAGTCTGGAATATCCTGACACCAACCAGATCTGAATCTCAGGCAGATATGATGGTTTGGAACATTTCCCAAGAACTATAATATCGGTCCCTCGAAAACCGGTAAAGTGGATGTCGTGGCCAACACACCCAGCCGGAAGACCTGTTATTATAATATCTTGATTGAGGAAGTTGGCCACCTCCCCATAGGGATTTCGTAGGATTTACTCCCTAGTTGCCCCTATGGATTTTGAGATCCCGAAGTCCGACCTTTTACTTGATGTTTTAGATATCAAACCATATCTATGAATGGGTTACGCTAGCACATCAAGGAGAACATTAGAAGCGGAGTGCTAAATGTCTCTCGGTCGATCATCCAGATTTTGTTTTCCTTGGCCTCGCCAAGGTGAAATCTGAGAAGGTGTTATCTTCCTTGCATTTGCATCCTCCATCACCATTCATCATGGTAGTAAGTTGTGTTACCGGACCCTTGACGCGGATGTTGGTAAAACCTTGATGATTATGGAAATGCTCAAGTTCTTGAGAGCACGCACAAGCGCTACGTGTTATCATCGGCTCTAACTGGGATTCCTCTCAGTTTCCTCGGCAATGCTATGACCCTTTCAAATAGTGAATCCACTCTCTATTGTTGGGTTCTTCCCCAGTTACCAGAATCATTCCCAGCATTTGCATTTTGTTCCCAGCTTGCACCACCAATGTGCCATTCTACCATGGGTCTCTTCCATTTCCGGTGATAAGCAAATTCATCCATTACGTTGTCTTCAACAAGGTAATCCACATCATCCAAGTCCGAGTATGCCATTCTA
The DNA here is from genome assembly GCF_018294505.1 of Triticum aestivum. Lineage (NCBI taxonomy): Eukaryota > Viridiplantae > Streptophyta > Magnoliopsida > Poales > Poaceae > Triticum > Triticum aestivum. The sequence goes on along the minus strand of NC_057804.1, from coordinate 528,535,929 downwards.
CCGACCCCCTCCAAACGATCGCTCGAGAATTGCCTTAGGCTGGTTTTAAGAGTTCCAATGATCCCTGAATCAAAGGTAATTCTTTTTGCCACTTAAGGGGATATATCTACGAGTCACCTTCCGTAAGGTGCATCGTTATGGTATCATGACAATTCAACTCCTCGCTATGTTGACAACCGATTACCACCTTAAGCGTGAAGTTGTTGTCTACCTAGTGAACCCTCGTCATCTGTCTCACTCCATTTCTTCAGATCTGTGCTTCGTCTCTCAGCTCAAGAGATGTTGCTATGTCTCATCCCGAGAGTTACTCCTGAGTTGTTCGACCTCCGAGAAGAATAATTCTTTTAGGGTCATTCCTTTCCTCTTGTTGTCATGATAGTTGGAGTTCTCAGAGCAAGACATCAAGACAATGATGGTGATCGAATCAACGTTTCTATGAAGTGCACCCTGGATTGTGAAGATTATACTAGTTTGCGTTTCCCCTTCATCTTACCCTACGCTTGAATCTCGAGACGAGATTCTTGTTTAGTGGGGGTGAGTTGTCACATCCCTAGCTTCTGGTAATGCTCTAGGCTAGCTTCATGTGTGCATCATGTTTAAATTCCATTTAAATTTGAAATGGGGATTTGTGAAACCCTTAGAATCATTTTTGGAAATGACCCAAATAAAAATTGCTCCAAAAAGGTCCAAGAAAATGCTCATGTTGCTCTCTGAAAATATTGGACAGAGATAAAAATCAAACCAATATTTTTAGGAGCCCATAAGTATTTATTCTGGGCATTTGGAATTAATGAATAATTATTTGCATTGGATATATATATTATATATAATTAATATATGTCCAATAATTCTGGAACATTTTATGTGGTTTAGTATATTTTAGTTCTAGCCACATAATTATTTTCAGGATTTTATAAAATGGTTTAGTATTTTACCAAACCAAAATAAAACAGAACAAAATAGAAAACAATAAATAAAACAGAGAGAGAAGGGAATTACCTGGCGCCACTTACCTGGCCCAGCTGGCCAGCCCATCTGGCCGGCCCAGCCCATCTCCACCTCCCCTCCTGTCGCCTTCCTCCTCTGCCAGGAGGAAGGGCACGCGCCCGGCGCGCGCGGCCACGCGCCCCGGCCACCTCCTCCCTGCCTGGCTGCCTCCTCCTCCCCTGGTTCCTCCCGCGACGCCATGCAGCCCCCGACCCCCTCTCCCATCTCCCTCTCTCCCGCGTCCTCATCCTCTCCCCGGAACACTCTCCCCCCCCTCCTCTGTTCTCCTCACCGAGCGGAGCCCGTCGCCGCCGCTCGCCATAACCACGGCCACCGGGCCTCCCTCGCTCCCCCGACTAGCCCAGAGGCTCCGCCTCGACCCCCTCTTTCCTCTCCACCGAGCCATGAGGCTCCGGAAGCCCTGCAACGCCGCCACCATCGTCGTTCCGTCGCCGGCCACCGAAGCTCACCGCTGTCGATTCGCCGCCTCCGACGCCTCCCCGAGCTCCCCGAGGCCACCGATGCAACCCCTGTGAGCCCCTCTTCCTCTTCCCCCTTCCCTCAAGCTCGCACTCATCCCCTAGCCTCTTCCTCCACCGCGGCCGAGAGTTTCTCGCCGCCGGCCATGGCGTGGCCGTGGCCACAGCCACCCCAGCTCGTATCCGAGCCCACTGACGTGCTCACCGCGATCTTAGGAGTCCGTAGCACGCCCCAGCTCCTCCTGTCGTGCTCCCTAACCCCGACCCCGAGCTCGCCCGAGCTCCGGCCGCCGCCGAGGTCGACGCCGTGCTCAACTCCGGCCACCTCGCGGCCTCCCGTCCGTTCCTTTGGATGCGTAGGAGCAAGAGCTTCTCCCCAGTGCCCTCAGCGCGCCAAACCACCGCTCGTAGCGCCAAACCCGCCACCACCCGAACTCCGGCCGCCGCCGCCGTCATGATTGCCGTCGCCTCCGGCCACCCTAGCTTCTTCCGTTGGCCCAGTTAGATGCGCGCGGGTCTGGGCATCCCGTAGAGCCCCTCCGCCGCTCTTTTGGTCATCGGAGGGCGAATCCCGACGCTCTCCGCCGTCCCTGGCCTCGCCGGCGACGAGCCTCGGGTCAACTCCGTTGAGTTTGACCCGGGTCTGACCCCCTCTCTCTCACTGACCTGCGGGCCCCGCCCGGCTAATTAGGTTAGGTTAGTTTAACTAAGCTAGGTTAGTTTAGTTAGACGCTGACACTCGGGACCCACCGGTCAGGGGTTGACTGGACTGTGCCACGTTGACCTGCTGACGTCATCATGACATCAGGCTGACGCAATAAGTATTTTTCTGGATTTGAAAATATTCAGAAAATTCCAGAAAATGCCTAAAACTTCAATAAATCATAGAAATTCAACCGTAACTCCAAATTAAATAAATTATATATGAAAAATTATCAGAAAAATTCAAGGAATCCATCTATACCATTTTCATGCATGTTAGAACAACTTATAGCTGCTGTTTAGCACAAATCAAATAAATGGCATTTGAATAATCACATATGGAGTTTGAATTTGAATCTTGTATTCAAACCAACTTCATTTAATCTGTTGCTAGTTGCATTAGCCCAAAACACATTCATTTTGCCATGTCATGATCATGCATCATATTGTGCATTGCATTGATTGTGTTCCCTTCTGTGTTGCCGGTATTTGTCCCCTCTCGATAGACGTGATACCGATGATGTGATCGTTGACACTGATGAAGACTCAATGTTATCTTCAGAAGTGCCAGGCAAGCAAAACCCCCTTGTTCATTCCGATACAATCCTACTCTCTCGCTCCTGCTCTCTTTTACTGCATTAGGACAACACCGATTCATCTGTTACTTGCTGCGGTAGCTGAACCCCTTTATCCTTTGCATGACCTGTCATTGCCACAGTAAATAGATGAAACCCACTAGCATGAGTAGGAGTTGTTTGAGCCCTGATGTGCCTACTCATTCATGCTTGTTTGTCATGCCTGCTACTGCTTAGAGTTGAGTCAGGTCTGATTCATCGGGGATGAATCAGAGGCGTGTGAACATGTCCTACTGTGTGTGAGCTAAGTGTGTGAACACGATTTGGTAAAAGGTGTCGGTGAGAGGCCATGTAGGAGTACATGGTGGGTTGTCTCATTGAAGCCGTCCTTAGGAACTGAGTTCTGTGTTTGTGATCCATGATTCAGCTACTACCATGCATTGGGCCCTGAAATATGACCCCGCTCGACTTCTTATTCACCCTAGTACTCTGTCCAGGAGTTGCAAGTAGTTTCTGGTGTTTGTAGCTTACTGGAGGCCGTGGACAGCGCTGACCGTAGGGGTGGGTTGTGATGCGGTAGGTACGTGGCACGGTGTACCGGATGCCCGTTTGGTATCTCGGGAACCCTGTTCACATTGTTTGGGGCTGTGAGCGAAACTCCGGCCGGATCTCCTCATGGATGGAACCCGAATAGGCGATAAACCTGGACTAGAGACTTGAGTGTTTAGGTAGGTCGTGGTCTACACCCACGTCGGCTTTCGCTTGAAGTCTGCCGAGCACATGTCGTGTGCAGACGCTAAGTGGTGGAAACATGTATGAAGAAGTACACCCCTGCAGGGTTAATATCATCTATTCGAATAGCCGTGTCCGCGGAAAAGGACTTCTGGGTTGCTTATATCAGTTCATAGACAAGTGAAAGTGGATACTTTAAAATGCGCAAGATAAGCGTGAGTGCTATGGATGGCGTTCTCGTAGGGAGACGGGAGCGGATCCATAGTGGTGTATTGATATGGTGAATATGTGGACTCGTGTGCGCCACCTCAAAAGAGTCGCTTGCAGTCGTAGTTTAGGATAGCCACGGAGTCAAAGCTGGCTTGCTGCAGTTAAACCCCACCATCCCCTTGTTGAAAATGATGCATATGTAGTTAGTTCTGATGTAAGTCTTGCTGGGTACATTTGTACTCACGTTTGCCTATTTTATGTTTTTGCAGAGAGACTTCAGTCTCACTAGTAGTTCCACGTGGACTTCGACGTTTAGCTTGTTACCTCAGCTACGATCTTGTGCCCTCGGCAGGATCTGATAGATAGTCAGGCTTCTCAGCCTTTTCATTTATAGATGTCTGTACTCAGACATGATAGCTTCCGCTTGTGCTTTGACTTGTATGCTCTGATTGTTGGGTCATGAGACCCATGTTTGTAATGTCTCGCCCCTCGGAGCCTATTGAATAAATTACTTGAGTCGTAGAGTCATGTTGTGATGCCATGTTGTGTTTGCACATATCGAGCATATTGTGTGTATGTTATTGAAATGCTTGGTATGTGTGGGATCTGACTATCTAGTTGTTTATCTTTAGTAGCCTCTCTTATCGGGAAATGTCTCCTAGTGTTTCCACCGAGCCATGGTAGCTTGCTACTGCTCCGGAACACTTAGGCTGGCCGGCATGTGTCCTTCTTCGTTCCTGTGTCTGTCCCTTCGGGGAAATGTCACGCGATGAATACCGGAGTCCTGTTAGCCCGCTATAGCCCGGTTCACCGGAGTCCTGCTAGCCCAGTGCTACAGCCTGGATTCACTCGTTGATGACCGACACGTTCGATGCTGGGTCATGGATGCCTGTCCCTGTAAGTCTGTGCCACTTTGGGTTTACGACTAGCCATGTCAGCCCCGGGCTCCTTATCATATGGATGCTAGCGACACTGTCATATACGTGTGCCAAAAGGCGCAAACGGTCCCGGGCAAAGGTAAGGTGACACCCGTGGGAATACCGTGCGTGAGGCCGCAAAGTGATATGAGGTGTTACATGCTAGATCGATGTGGCATTGAGTCGGGGTCCTGACACCATATGAGATGTTCCAGGAGTTGAAGTTAATATTTCAAGCAAATACCCGAGTTGAGAGATATGAAGTCTCCAACAAGTTCTATAGCTAAAAGATGGAGGAGAATCGCTCAACTAGTGAGCATGTGCTCAGATTGTCTGGGTACTACAATCTCTTGAATCAAGTGGGAGTTAATCTTTCAGATAAGATAGTGATTGACAGAATTCTCTAGTCACCACCACCAAGTTAGTAGAACTTCGTGATGAACTATAATGCAAGGGATGACGAAAACGATTCCCGAGCTCTTCGTGATGCTGAAATCGACGAAGGTAGAAATCAAGAAAGAGCATCAAGTGTTGATGATTAACAAGACCACTAGTTTCAAGAAAAGGGCAAAGGGAAAGAAAGGGAACTTCAAGCAGAATGGCAAGCAAGTTGTCACTCCCGTGAAGAAGCCCAAAGCTGGACCAGAGCCTGAAACTGAGTGATTATACTGCAAAGGAAATGGTCACTAGAAGCGGAAATGCCTTGAATATTTGGTGGATAAGAAGGATGGCAAAGTGAACAAGGGTATATTTGATATACAGGTGTTTGATGTGTGCCTTACTAGTGTTTATAGTAGCCCCTGAGTATTTGATACTTGTTCGGTTGCTAAGATTAGTAACTCGAAACAGGAGTTACATAATAAACAGAGACTAGTTGAGGGGAAGTGACGATGAGTGTTGGAAGTGGTTCCAAGATTGATATGATCATCATCGCACACTCCCTATACTTTCGAGATTAGTGTTGAACCTAAATAAATGTTATTTGGTGTTTGCGTTGAGCATGAATATGATTTGATCATGTTTATTGCAATACAGTTATTCATTTAAAATCAGAGAATAATTGTTGTTCTGTTTAAATGAATAAAACCTTTGATGGTCATACACCCAATGAAAATAGTTTGTTGGATCTCGATCGTAGTGATACATATATTCATAATATTGATGCCAAAAGATGCAAACTTGATAATGATAGTGCAACTTATTTGTGGCACTGCCGTTTGGGTCATATCGGTGTAAAGCGCATGAAGAAACTCCATAAAGATGGATTTTCGGAATCACTTGGTTATGAATCATTTGATGCTTGCGAACCGTGCCTTTTGGGCAAGATGACTAAAAACTCCGTTCTCTGGAACAATGGAACAAGCTACTGACTTATTGGAAATAATACATACCGATGTATGCAATCCAATGAGTGTTGATGCTCGTGGCAAGTATCGTTATTTTCTGACCTTCACAAAATGATTTGAGCAGATATGGGTATATCTACTTGATGAAACATAAGTCTGAAATAATTGAAAGGTTCAAAGAATTTCAGAGTGAAGTGGAAAAATCATCGTAACAAGAAAATAAAGTTTCTACGATCTGATCGCGGAGACGAATATTTGAGTTACGAGTTTGGTCTTCAATTAAAACAATGTGGAATAGTTTCACAGCTCACGCCACCTGGAACACCACAACGTTATGGTGTGTCCGAACGTCGTAACCGCACTTTATTGGATATGGTGCGATCTATGATGTCTCTTATCGGTTTTACCACTATCGTTTTGGGGTTGTGCATTAGAGATAGCTGCATTCACGTTTAAAAGGGCACCATCTAAATCCGTTGAGATGACACCGTATGAACTATGGTTTAGCAGTAAACCTAAGCTGTCGTTTCTTAAAGTTTGGAGTTGCGATGCTTATATGAAAAAAGTTTCAACCTGATAAGCTCAAACCCAAATCGGAGAAGTGCGTCTTCATAGAATACCCAAAGTTAACTATTGGGTACACCTTCTATCACAGATCCGAAGGCAAGTTATTCATTGCTAAGAATGGATCCTTTCTAGAGAAGGAGTTTCTCTCGAAAGAAGTGAGTGGGAGGAAAGTAGAACTTGATGAGGTAACTGTACCTTATCCTGAATTGGAAAATAGTTCATCACTGAAATCAGTTCCAGTGATTCCTACACCAATTAGTGAGGAAGCTAGTGATGATGATCATGAAACTTCAGATCAAGTTACTACAGAACCTTGTAGGTCTTCCAGAGTACAGTCCGCACCAAGGTGGTGCGGTAATCATGTTCTGGAAGTCATGTTACTAGACCATGATAAACCTACGAACTATGAGGAAGCGATGATGAGCCTAGATTCCGCGAAATGGCATGAGGCCATAAAATCTGAGATATGATCCATGTATGAGAACAAAGTATGGACTTTGATTGACTTGCTCGATGATCAGCAAGCCATGTTAAATAAATAGATCTTCAAGAGGAAGACGGACACTGATAGTAGTGTTACTGTCTACTAAGCTCGACTTGTTGCGAAAGGTTTTCAACAAGTTCAAGGTGTTGAATACGATGAGATTTTATCACTCGTATCGATGCTTAAAAGTCTGTCCGAATCATGTTAGCAATTGCCACATTTTATGAAATTTGGCAAATGGATGTCAAAACTACATTCCTTAATGGATTTATTAAAGAAGAGTTGTATATGATACAACTAGAAGGTTTTGTCAATCCTAAAGGTGCTAACAAAATGTGCAAGCTCCAGCGATCCATCTATGGACTGGTGCAAGCATCTCAGAGTTGGAATATACGCTTTGATAAGTTGATCAAAGCATATAGTTTTATACAGACTTGCGGTGAAGCCTGTATTTACAAGAAAGTGAGTGGGAGCACTACAACATTTCTGATAAGTATATGTGAATGACATATTGTTGATCGGAAATAATGTAGAATTATTCTGCAAAGCATAAAGGAGTGTTTGAAAGGAGTTTTTTCAAAGAAAGACCTTGACAAAGCTACTTACATATTGAGCATCAAGATCTATTGAGATAGATCAAGACACTTGATAAGATTTTCAATGAGTACATACCTTGACAAGATTTTGAAATAGTTCAAAATGGAACAGTCAAAGAAGGAGTTCTTTCCTGTGATGCAAAGGTGTGAAATTTGAGTAAGACTCAAGACCCGACCATGGCAGAAAATAGAAAGAGAATGAAAAGTAATTCCCTATGCCTTAGTCATAGGTTCTATAAAGTATGCTATGCTGTGAACCACACCTATTGTATACCTTGCTCTGAGTTTGACAAAAGAATACAATTTTGATCTAAGAGTAGATCACTGGACAGCGGTCAAGAATATCCTTAGTGAGGACTAAGGAGATGTTTCTCGATTATGGAGGTGATAAAAGAGCCCGTCGTAAAAAGTTACAACGATGCAAGCTTTTACACTGATCAAGATGACTCTAAGTCTCAATCTGGATACATATTGAAAGTGGGAGCAATTAGCTAGAGTAGCTCCATGCGGAGCATTGAAGACATAGAATATTTGCAAAATACATACGACTCTGAATATGACAGACCCGTTGACTAAACTTCTCTCACAAGAAAAACATGATCACACCTTAGTAATCTTTTGGGTGTTAATCACATAGCGATGTGAACTAGATTATTGACTCTAGTAAACCCTTTGGGTGTTTGTCACATGACGATGTGAACTATGGGTGTTAATCATATACAGATATGAATATTGATGTTAAATCACATGGTGATGTGAATTAGATTATTGACTCTAGTGCAAGTGGGAGACTGAAGGAAATATGCCCTAGAGGCAATAATAAAGTTATTATTTATTTCCTTATATCATGATAAATGTTTATTATTCATGCTAGAATTGTATTAACCGGAAACATAATACATGTGTGAATACATAGACAAACATAGTGTCACTAGTATGCCTCTACTTGACTAGCTCGTTGAATCAAAGATGGTTAAGTTTCCTAGCCATAGACATGAGTTGTCATTTGATTAACGGGATCACATCATTAGGAGAATGATGTGATTGACATGACCCATTCCGTTAGCCTAGCACTTGATCGTTTAGTATGTTGCTATTGCTTTCTTCATGACTTATACATGTTCCTATGACTATGAGATTATGCAACTCCCGTTTACCGGAGGAACACTTTGTGTGCTACCAAACTTCACAACGTAACTGGGTGATTATAAAGGACCTCTACAGGTGTCTCCAAAGGTACATGTTGGGTTGGCGTATTTCGAGATTAGGATTTGTCACTCCGATTGTCGGAGAGGTATCTCTGGGCCCTCTCGATAATGCACATCACTATAAGCCTTGCAAGCAATGTGACTAATGAGTTAGTTATGGAATGATGCATTATGTAACGAGTAAAGAGACTTGCCGGTAACGAGATTGAACTAGGTATTGGATACCGACGATCGAATCTCGGGCAAGTAACATACCGATGACAAAGGGAACAACTTATATTGTTTTGCGGTTTGACCGATAAAGATCTTCGTAGAATATGTAGGAGCCAATATGAGCATCCAGGTTCTGCTATTGGTTATTGACCAAGAATAGTTCTAGGTCATGTCTACATAGTTCTCGAACCCGTAGGGTCCGCACGCTTAAGGTTTCGACGACAGTTTTATTATGAGTTTATGAGTTTTGATGTACTAAAGGAGTTCGGAGTCCCGGATGAGATCGGGGACATGACGAGGAGTCTCGAAATGGTCGAGACGTAAAGATCGATATATTGGACGACTATATTCAGAGTTCGGAAAGGTTCCGAGTGATTCGGATATTTTTCGGAGTACCGGTGAGTTACGGGAATTCGCCGGGGAGTATATGGGCCTTATTGGGCCATACCGGAATAGAGGAGAGAGGCCGAAAGGAAGGAGGCGCGCAGCCCCCCTCTGGTCCGAATTGGACAAGGGGTGCGGCCCCCTTTTCCTTCCTCCTCTCCCCCTCTTTCCCCTTCTCCTACTCCAACAAGGAAGGAGGGAGTCCTACTCCCGGTGGGAGTAGGACTCCCCTTGGCGCGCCCCCTCCTAGGCCGGACGCCCCCTCCCCCCTTGCTCCTTTATATACGGGGGCAGGGGGGCACCTCTAGGCACAACAACAAGTTGATCTTCGTGATCGTTCCTTAGCCGTGTGCGGTGCCCCCCTCCACCATATTCCACCTCGGTCATATCGTTGCGGTGCTTAGGCGAAGCCCTGCGTCGGTAGAACATCATCATCGTCACCACACCGTCGTGCTGATGGAACTCATCCCCGACACTTTGCTGGATCGGAGTCCAGGGATCGTCATCGAGCTGAACGTGTGCTGAACTCGGAGGTGCCGTACGTTCGGTGCTTGGATCGGTCGGGTCGTGAAGACGTATGACTACATCAACCGCGTTGTCATAACGCTTCCGCTTACGGTCTACGAGGGTACGTGGACAACACTCTCCCCTCTCGTTGCTATGCATCACCATGATCTTGCGTGTGCGTAGGAATTTTTTTGAAATTACTACGTTCCCCTACAGTCTTAATATCCCTTAGTTTTTATTAGGACCCCGCTGCCACGGGAGGGTAGGACAAAAGATGTAATGCAAGTTCTTTTCCATAAGCACGTATGACTATATTCGAAATACATGCCTATATTACATTCATGAATTGGAGCTAGTTCTGTGTCACCCTATGTTATAACTGTTGCATGACGAATACCATCCGACATAATTATCCATCATTGATCCATTGCCTACGAGCTCGTTTCATATTGATCTTTGCTTAGTTACTTCTCCGTTGCAACTGTTATGATTGCTACAAAATTGCTACTGTTACCGTTACTTCCATACTACTTTACTACTAAATATTTTGCTATAGATATTAAGTCTTTCAGGTGTGGTTGAATTGACAACTCAGCTGCTAATACTTGAGAATATTCTTTGGCTCCCCTTGTGTCGAATCAATAAATTTGGGTTGAATACTCTACCCTCCAAAACTGTTGTGATCCCCTATATTTGTGGGTTATCAGTGCAACAGTGGAGGGTTTTGATTATTTCATTATCTAGAAAATATTTTATTTCAAGAATGTGTACCATTATGTGTTTTTTTGCAAAGAGGACTCATATCTATTCTAAAAGTTTATCAGAAAAACAAAGCACCCCCAACATAAAAAATACTGCATTGAGGGCCCTGGACCACTGAACGACCACTATCATCGTCAGAACGAGCCGTTGATTTATGTCACCGCTCCCATATTGGAAGATAGGAAATCTTTGTGCACTTGCCCCTAAGGACTAGCACCCCAGGGATGCAGTTTTCGCCTTTCCCCAGATGTCTTTCTTTCCCCTCTTGCAAGGCCACTAGGGCAAAGCCTTTCTCCCCTCAATATCCGCTGACAAGCCCATGGATTCGCCTCCCCTCTGTCTGCTGCTCTGGAGGTCGGTGATGGAGAGGGGAATCCTGGAGCCTCGGCTCTGGCTAGTAGATAGGTCGGGATTTTTAGTCTTCGCAAGGGCGGCACTTCTTTTTTGAGTCAGTCTTTCGGGCTCCGATTGTTCTCAAATTCATCCATCAGGACAGATTAGACTAAGCTCCAGCTTAGATTCCTTTCAGCCTCTTTGGCAGCTAGGTTAGAGTTTCACGTTGTGCATACACACATGGGAAATTTGGTGTGAGATTATTTAGATTGATTCAGTCAAGTTCTGTATGTCTTATTGTAGGAACTTGAAGTATGTCTAGAGGGGGGGTGATTAGACTACTTGACCGATTAAAAACTTAACCTTTTCCCAATTTTAGAGTTTGGCATATTTTAACAATCTTTGGACAAGTCAAACAATCATCACACAAATCAAGCAAGCATGCAAAGAGTATATAGGCAGCGGAAATTAAAGCATGCAACTTGCAAGAAAGTAAAGGGAAGGGTTTGGAGGATTCAAACGTAGTTGGAGACACGGATGTTTTTGGCGTGGTTCCGATAGGTGGTGCTATCGTACATCCACGTTGATGGAGACTTCAACCCACGAAGGGTAACGGTTGCGCGAGTCCACGGAGGGCTCCACCCAAGAAGGGTCCACGAAGAAGCAACCTTGTCTATCCCATCATGGCCGTCGCCCACGAAGGACTTGCCTCACTAGCGGTAGATCTTCACGAAGTAGGCGATCTCCTTGCCCTTACAAACTTCTTGGTTCAACTCCACAATCTTTGTCGGAGGCTCCCAAGTGACACCTAGCCAATCTAGGAGACACCACTCTCCAAGAAGTAACAAATGGTGCGTTGATGATGAACTCCTTGCTCTTGTGCTTCAAATGATAGTCTCCCCAACACTCAACTCTCTCTCATATGATTTGGATCTGGTGGAAAGAAGATTTGAGTGGAAAGCAACTTGGGGAAGGCTAGAGATCAAGATTCATATGGTAGGAATGGAATATCTTGGCCTCAACACATGAGTAGGTGGTTCTCTCTCAGAACTGGTAAGTTGGAAGTGTAGGTTTGTTCTGATGGCTCTCTCCACGAATGAAGAGGAGGTGGAGGGGTATATATAGCCTCCACACAAAATCTAACCATTACACACAATTTACCAATCTCGGTGGGACCGAATCAACAAACTCGGTCAGACCGACTTAGTAAACCTAGTGACCGTTAGGATTTTCGGTGGGACCGAAATGCAACTCGGTAGGACCGATATGGTTAGGGTTAGGGCATAACATAATCTCGGTGAGACCGATTACACAAACTCGGTAAGACCGATTTTGGTAATTAGCTAACCAGAGAGTTGGTCAGGTAAACTCGGTGGGACCGATTTGCTCTTTTCGGTGAGACCGAAATGTTACAAAAGGGAAACAGAGAGTTTACATTGCAATCTCGGTGGGACCTATCGCTCACTTCGGTTAGACCGAAACGTTACGAAGGGAAACAGAGAGATTACAATCCCATCTCGGTGAGACCGAGATCCCTATCGGTGAGACCGATTTGCCTAGGGTTTGTGGCAGTGGCTATGACATCTGAACTCGGTGGCGCCGGATAGAAAGAATCAGTGTGACCGATTTTGGCTTTAGGTTTAGGTCATATGAGGATGTGAGAAAGTAGTTGAGGGTTTTGGAGCATATCACTAAGCACATGAAGCAAGAGGCTCATTAAGCAACACCTCATCCCTCCTTGATAGTATTGGCTTTTCCTATAGACTCAATGTGATCTTGGATCACTGAAATATAAAATGTAGAGTCTTGAGCTTTTGAGCTTGAGCCAATCCTTTGTCCTTGATATTTTGAGGGATCCACTTTCATCATCCATGCCATGCCATTCATTGAGCTTTCCTGAAATATATGTCTTGGAATAGCATTAGCTCAATGAGCTATATGTTGTTATGAATTACCAAAACCACCTAGGGATAGTTGCACTTTCAATCTCCCCCTTTTTGGTAATTGATGACAACATATAGATCAAAGCTTCGACAATAAATTATAAGATTGAAAAACATCGTCGCTTTGAGAAGTATGTGATAAGCAAGAGCTCCCCCTAAATTTGTGCATAGTTTAAGATTTGCTTTGGACTGCAAATGCACAAGGAATTAGGCTCATGGGTTACTCTTCCATGTCACATACATCTTGGTGGAGCGCTCAAAATAATAAAGATTGAATACATGCACTCATCACCAAACAAAGTGAATGATCATATAAGGATAGGTAAGATAATAACATATAATCAAGCATAAGCGTAGCTTGTGATCAAACACATGATCATCAATGTCTCATAGGTAATGCATAGTATCTCAAGCGATCAAAAAGCAAACAAGTTCAACCAAGAAGACAAGAGAGAACAAAAAAACAGCAAATCTCTCTCTCGAAGCCTATGATCTATACATTTTTCTCCCCCTTTGGCAACAAGTTACCAAAAAGTTCATAGAAAATGCATAGGACTATATCGTCTCTCAGGCTTGGTCTTCCGTTGCTGGTGTAGAGATGGCTCCTTGGACGAAGACTTTAGTTGATGTAGACGGAGCTGGAGGAGTTGGTGCTGGAGCTGGTTGCCCTGGAGCTGTAGGAGCTGTAGCTGGTGCAGATGATGTGGCTCTTGTGTCTGTTACAGGCACTGCAGCTGACCTCTGAGCTCTAGGCACTCTGGCAAATGCATCTGTGGTTGTCTTGCCCTTCCTCTCCTGCATGTCATCCTGAAGCTGTTCCACAACAGACTGAATCTCAGTTACTTTGACATCAAGATCATAGAATTTTTGTTCCATGATTCTTTCCAGGCTCTCCTGGTTTTGAGTTAGGGTGGCCAACCCCTTCTCAATCCTCAGTGTTGATGCTATCAAGTAACCAAGCTGCTCCTGTTTGTTCTTCAAGAAATACTCAGATGCCTCCTCTTGAGTTGGCATCTTGGCAGCCTTCTCTTTCCTTGCCTTCTCCCTCTTCTCTTGAGCTTGCACTGATGATGGATCATTCTCATTGATGACAACTTGATTGTCCTCAAAGTCTGGATAGAGAGGAAAATGTTCCTTATCCAAGTGATATTTTCGTGTGCCCATCTTTGAGTTAATCAACTCCTGAATCTATGGGGCATATCCACAACTTCTCTTCTGATCTGCTGCAGTCCTCTTAATGGTTTCTACCATAAGGCTCATGACTTTGAATTTCTGGGGCACATCAAAAATGTGAAGCATGTTAATTGCATGCCCTCTTATCATGTTGTAGTCACCTGATTTGGGCAAAAGAGTGTGCCTTAAGACCCAGTTGATCGTAGGCAGCCCTGACAGAAGAAAATGGACCGACCCAAACGAGAAAGTCTCAAGGGCTTTGTCTGGGATCTCTTTGTACATATGTGACATAGAATTGTGCCCCATCTTCTTCTTGGCATATACATCCAATTCATCTTCACTCTCCTTTGGGGCTTTGATCAGACTTGCCCATTCCTCTATGGTTGACTGGTATCTTGTTCCTTCAGACATCCAAACTATCCTGCCATCTGGATAGAAATGTGCTGTGGAGTAGAATTGCATAATGAGTTCATCATTCCAGTTTGTGAGCTTCTGCCCAACAAAATTTGCAACTCCACAAGCAATGAAACTGTCTTGCACTCCAGGATAGTGTTCTTCATTTTCCTTCATGTAGGTCCAGTCGACCCACCTCATATCACACACTATGGGCTTCTTATCCAACAAGATTGTCTCATAGAAGTCCTGCTGCTCCTTGGTGTGGAACCTGTAATCTACAGCAGTCCTCCTCCTGGTGGCATATGGATCAGACAATCTCCATAGCCTCAACCCTGAGTCTTTCCTGATCTTCATGTTCTCAGCCACAGGATGAGCATCATTGTGGTCTGGAATCTTGGGTTTGAGCTTTCTTAGGATCTGCCCATCTTCATCTTCCTCAGCAGCAACCTCAGGCATTGGGGCCTTGTTCTTCTCTGCTACTGGTATACTCCTGGTATTTCTCTTTGGTGCAATCTTGGGCTTGGAGGCAGCTTTGGGTGCTTCTTTGGGCTTGGATGTTGCAGCCCCTGACTTTATAGCATCACCCATAAGCTTATGTGCCTTTGGTGCTGGTGCAGCAACCTCTTCTTCCTCTTCCATCATGGAAGGTTGACCAACAACTCTGGCCATGGTCTTCTTGACCCTTTCCTTCCTTTTCTTTCCTTCTGCAGCTGGCTCTTTGGGATCAGGCATTTCAGATACTTGAGTTGATCCTCTGGCTTTGGACATTGGCTGTCTTCCTGCTGGCCTTTTGATCTTCATGCCTGGCTTTATGTTCTTTGCTGAGCCACTCCTTCTTGAGCACTACCTTCTTGGAAGTAGCCTCATCTTCTGCTGCCACATAGTCCTCATCCTCTGAGTCTGAGGTTCTCTTCCTTCTTGCTCTTGTGGCTGCTTTGGGCAAGTTGCTAGGAGTACTTCTGCTGCCTTCATCTGAAGAACTTGAGGGACTAGTGCCCTCACTCATGTGAATCTGCTCTTCTTCCCTGTTCTGACTGTCACTTTGGTCTCACATGCTGCAAATCACTGACTGCTAACCCTGTGAATAGTTATAGCTGAGACAGAATGGATGAGCATCACAAAATGCAGAGATTTTTGCAAAAGAATGATTCAAAAACTTAGTTTTAGTTTCCACAGAAAGCACTTCGGATCTACCGATTTTCAAACTCGGTGATACCGAAGCAGTTTTGGAACCTAAACTAGTGATCTCGGTCAGACCGAGTCACAGTTCGGTGGCACCGAGACTGCTAGGGTTTCACAAAGTTCTAAAATCGGTCACACCGATTTGTAATTCTCGGTCAGACCGAGACTTACTAGTGCAATGGCGTTAGCCAAATCGGTGGGACCGAGTTTTTCAACCCGGTGGGTCTGAGATGGTTTCGGCGGAAACCTAACCCTAAATTTTCGAATCGCATCTATTCTAAGGATCACATTGACTGGATAGGAGTGTCTCAATCGTGGAAAGATGCAATACGAACACAATGTGCTGAGAATCAGATGAGGAAAGCACTGTGATCGAGTTCATACCCTAGTTCGGCGGTGAACTCGCTACGGCGGCAACGGCGGAGAAGAAATCCGTTGACGGCGGCGGAGACCAGCGACAGGAGGCGGCTGGCGACGAAGTCGACGATCCGTAGACCTAGTAGGCAGAGCGAGCTACGCGCGGGCGAAGGGGTTTGGAGGAATTTCCAAATTTTTGCCCATGACTATATATAACCCGACACTGTCGGTGTGACCGAGTTGAACAACTCGGTGGCACCGAGATGCATAACTGTTAATAGTTACAGCAACTTGGTGTGACCGAAAAGTTCATATCGGTTGCACCGAGATTGAATCGAGATTGAAAACCTAGATCGACTTAGTGATCTTGGTGGGACCGAAATGGAGGAATCGGTCAGACCGAGAATCACAAAGAAGTTTTGGAAGTTTAAGTCTATGACGAATCGGGGACTCCAAGTGCTCCTCACACAGAGTGGTTCGAATCTGACTTGATAAAATTTTGTGATGTAGCATGAATAGATTTTGAGACGAGATAAGCATAGATAGCTAGAGAAGGTTCTTAGGCATTCTTGTCCATCCACTTGGCCAAATAAAAGGAAACCAATCAATCAAAACAACGAGTGGATGTCCTCGAATGAGTAAAATATGCAACCAGCATGCTCACACAATAAAGTGACAAATGAAATATGTGGCAAAGCATGCACAACCAATTCTAGCATCTATCAAACAATTGGCGATGACTAGGTCATCTATATATGAGTATATTGACTTAGGAGTCAAATGAGAACATTTGATCATAGGTCATACTCATCGTTTAAGCTCAAGTGGGGTTACCACTTTTCCATAATGTAATGATGTGTTCACACCATTAGAGTTGCTTTGACTCAATTCTTAGAGTTAAGCTCCCCCTAGATGTGAGATCCCCCCTTAGAGGGATGAACTAACCTTGGGTTTTGTCGATGATGACTTCATGTAGGTGTTGAAGATGTGAATGCTCAAAGTTGATGTAGATCTTTTGGAGCAATCCTTTGGAGTGAGTTGCACTTTCAACATACCTACATGGGTTAGTCCCACAAGGAACAAAACAAGACTATCCATAGACATAGAGTGATGCACACACAAGATGATGTCCATGAAATCATTTGGTTACCTTGTCCCTTGCCTTACCAACATGAGGGTTTGTGACTCCTTGAACTAGTGCAAGATGTGGAAGTTGATTGGACTTGCTCTTGCCGTAATGATATGATTGAAGAATGTTGGCGGAGTCACCCTCAAGAACTCTCTAGTTATTCTTCTTCGGGATCCACATCATCTTGATGGGAATCCTTGGAGTTATGGTTGTACTTGATGAAGTAGAACTTGACGTAGTCTTGGGAACCCACTTGACCAAGGCCTTAGGTGCTTCTTCAAATGCAACAATCTCCTCTTGAAGCTTGTCCTTGCCTTTATGGTCTTGTGGTGGAAGATCATCTTGAGCTTGTGTTCCCTTGAAAGAAGTAGGATCATACTTCTCTTGTTGACGAACAAACTTCGTCTTGGGGTAATGATCTTCTTCCCACTCAACTCCATTGGCATTGAACTTTCGTTCAAAACCAACACCTTGATTCTTCCGGTGCCTTCCTTGCTTGCGTACAATTTCCTCGAATTGCTTACTCCCGGCAAGACTCTTGTATACACCTTTCTCTATAATTCCCTTCAATAAGCTATTTTCTTGCTCAAGTGTAACTTGGCTAAGAGAATCATTAGTGGAATCAAGAGAACTACTATAAGCAACAATATTTGATTTAGCATTGTTATTGCTACTACTAGAGGAAGAATCTTTCTTGTTCTTGTTACTAGACTTGACTTGAGACATGTAAGTAGATAAGAGTAAACGCTTGGCAATATAAGAAGAACTTTTCTTGCGAAGATCATCATTGATTGCCTTTAAGAACTCATGCTCTTGCTCAAGATTGAGCTTTTCAAAGCGTAACTTCTCATGAGCCCTTAAAAGTTCTCGATGATTTTCGAAGATAGTTTCATGAGCTAACTTAAGAGTGTTTAGTTCTTTAGTTAGAAGCTCAGTCTTCTCCTTATCATTGTCATTCATTTTATCTTGTTTAGCATGATTAATTGACGTTCCATCATAGTATTCATCACTAGAGTTGTCAATAAGTAAATCATCATCACCTAGCAAGTCATCTTCATCACTATTGAAATCAACATACTCGGGATGTGTTACCTTTGGACCTTTGGCCATGAAGCATCTTCCAATTCCTTCATTTGGTGAGTCAAATATGTCGTAGGAGTTGGTTGTCACGAGTGCTAGACCGGCAACACCTTCATCTTGAGTATGTTCGGAGTCGGAGTGATAGCTTCTCTCGGAGTGATGTTCAGAGTCGGAACCGGATACCCATTCACCAACATGAGCTTGATGTCTTCGTTTTGTGTAGCTCTTTGATGACTTGTCCTTCCTTTCCGAATCTTTGCTTCTCCGTGAGGGTCTTCGTTCATAACGATCATCTCTACTCCTTCTCTCTCTTGGTGGTGATTCTTCTCTTCTACTTCTTCTTTTTGGAGAATCTTCTCTTCTTTTGTAGGGTGTCGTACACTCATTGGAATAGTGTCCGGGTCTCCCACAATTGTAGCAGTTGCGCTCTCGACTGGAAGATCTCTTGTCATTGTAGGACCTTGACTTAGAGCTTCTTTCTTTGCTTCTACTCTTGTAGAATTTGTTGAAATTCTTCACCATTAAGCTCAATTCTTCATTGAAGGTTTGTTTCTCACTTGATGATGTGGGGGCTTCACATGAGGCTTTGTAAGCACCACTTGACTTGTTGTGAAGTTCCTCCTTATCCTTGAGTGACATCTCATGAGCAACAATTCTACCAATGACTTCCGTTGGCTTGAGATTCTTGTAATTGGGCATCATTTGAATCAATGTGCACACGGTATCATATTTTCCATCCAATGCTCTTAGGATCTTCTTGATGATGAATCTGTCGGTCATCTCTTCACTCCCTAAGCCGGCAATCTCATTTGTGATAAGAGCAAGCCTAGAGTACATTTCAGCGACACCTTCACCATCCTTCATTTTGAACTTGTCAAGCTGACTTTGGAGCACATCCAACTTGGATTCCTTGACGGAGTCGGTACCTTCATGCATATCAATCAAAGTGTCCCAAATTTCCTTTGCATTCTCAAGACGGCTGATTTTGTTGAATTCTTCGGGGCACAATCCGTTGAAGATGATATCACAAGCTTGAGCGTTGTATTGCAGCATCTTCAATTCTTCCGCATTAGCTTCATGGTTCGGCTCTCTCCCATCAAAGAATTCACCTTGCAAGCCAATACAAATAATAGCCCAAACTGCGGGGTTATGTCCGAGAATATGCATTTTCATCTTATGCTTCCAACTAGCAAAATTAGTTCCATCAAAGTAAGGATCTCTACGGTGATAATTTCCCTTGCTAGACGCCATACTCTCCAAGGTTGTGAAACCAAGGCTATGACCACCAAAAGCTATGGAAATCAAAGCAAATGGAGACCAAGGCTTTGATACCACTTGTAGGACCTTGAAGTATGTCTAGAGGGGGGGTGATTAGACTACTTGACCAATTAAAAACTTAACCTTTTCCCAATTTTAGAGTTTGGCAGATTTTAACAATCTTTGGACAAGTCAAGCAATCATCACACAAATCAAGCAAGCATGCAAAGAGTATATAGGCAGCGGAAATTAAAGCATGCAACTTGCAAGAAAGTAAAGGGAAGGGTTTGGAGGATTCAAACGTAGTTGGAGACACGGATGTTTTTGGCGTGGTTCCGATAGGTGGTGCTATCGTACATCCACGTTGATGGAGACTTCAACCCACGAAGGGTAACGGTTGCGCGAGTCCACGGAGGGCTCCACCCAAGAAGGGTCCACGAAGAAGCAACCTTGTCTATCCCACCATGGTCGTCGCCCACGAAGGACTTGCCTCACTAGCGGTAGATCTTCACGAAGTAGGCGATCTCCTTGCCCTTACAAACTCCTTGGTTCAACTCCACAATCTTTGTCGGAGGCTCCCAAGTGACACCTAGCCAATCTAGGAGACACCACTCTCCAAGAAGTAACAAATGGTGCGTTGATGATGAACTCCTTGCTCTTGTGCTTCAAATGATAGTCTCCCCAACACTCAACTCTCTCTCATATGATTTGGATCTGGTGGAAAGAAGATTTGAGTGGAAAGCAACTTGGGGAAGGCTAGAGATCAAGATTCATATGGTAGGAATGGAATATCTTGGCCTCAACACATGAGTAGGTGGTTCTCTCTCAGAACTGGTAAGTTGGAAGTGTAGGTTTGTTCTGATGGCTCTCTCCACGAATGAAGAGGAGGTGGAGGGGTATATATAGCCTCCACACAAAATCTAACCGTTACACACAATTTACCAATCTCGGTGGGACCGAATCAACAAACTCGGTCAGACCGATTTAGTAAACCTAGTGACCGTTAGGATTTTCGGTGGGACCGAAATGCAACTCGGTAGGACCGATATGGTTAGGGTTAGGGCATAACGTAATCTCGGTGAGACCGATTACACAAACTCGGTGAGACCGATTTTGGTAATTAGCTAACCAGAGAGTTGGTCAGGTAAACTCGGTGGGACCGATTTGCTCTTTTCGGTGAGACCGAAATGTTACAAAAGGGAAACAGAGAGTTTACATTGCAATCTCGGTGGGACCGATCGCTCACTTCGGTTAGACCGAAACGTTACGAAGGGACACAGAGAGATTACAATCCCATCTCGGTGAGACCAAGATCCCTATCGGTGAGACCGATTTGCCTAGGGTTTGTGGCAGTGGCTATGACATCTGAACTCGGTGGCGCCGGATAGAAAGAATCGGTGTGACCGATTTTGGCTTTAGGTTTAGGTCATATGAGGATGTGAGAAAGTAGTTGAGAGTTTTGGAGCATATCACTAAGCACATGAAGCAAGAGGCTTATTAAGAAACACCTCATCCCTCCTTGATAGTATTGGATTTTCCTATAGACTCAAAGTGATCTTGGATCACTGAAATATAAAATGTAGAGTCTTGAGCTTTTGAGCTTGAGCCAATCCTTTGTCCTTGATATTTTGAGGGATCAACTTTCATCATCCATGCCATGCCATTCATTGAGCTTTCCTGAAATATATGTCTTGGAATAGCATTAGCTCAATGAGCTATATGTTGTTATAAATTACCAAAACCACCTAGGGATAGTTGCACTTTCACTTATCAGATTTCATAAATAATAAATAAGATGTATTCACTTTACAATTATTTTTAACTTTTGATATATAGTGTATATGCGTATATGTGTGATATGTTTTGGTACTACAAAGTTCCAAGTTCTATTTGGCTGCGTAGAGAGCGAATCTAATCCTTGACTTTCTAGCACTCGCTCCTGTGCCGCTCCTAGCGACACCGGGCACCAAACCTAGCCTCTAGAGGAGGGCCAGGTCGAGCGGCCTTGCCGCCGGCACTCGCCGCAGTGGCGGCAGGCTCCTGCTCCGAAGGTGGCGGGGCACCCGTGCGTCGTTCTGACGGCGGTCCTAGGGGCTCAGGTCGGCGGCCCTGGGGTTGGTCGCGATGCCAGTCCTGTTGGCGCGACTGTGGATGAGGCGGTCCTATTAGGCTGCGTGGGAGACAACGAGGCAGCTGGGAGATGGGCCTCCTTGTTCAGGTGGCTTGGGAAGCGGCCTTGGGGTGCCTCGACGAGACCTGGCGGAGACGGCTTGGCAGTTGGCGGCGCTCCAGGCGGCGACTCTTGGCGTGTGGATCCGGCTGGTGGTGATGCGGTTGGTGGCTCATGGCTGCTTGGCATCCCCTCCCCCTGGCGGCGTTGTGGTTGCTGCGTGTTGCTCGGGCTTTGGCCTGACAACTTTGCTTGGCGGGATGGGACGAGGTGGCGGCCCCCTCCAGGCTTGGTGCGACGGATCTGGCCAACTTGCTAGCCCGGTGTGGCTGGCGGTATGGTGGAGGCCCCGGATTTGGTGGTAGCGGCTTCGGCTGAGGGCTGGTGCCTGCGTCTGGACATGGTGGGTCGTGGGATCCCATGGCTAGTTCATGGCCGGCCTCGGCAGGATGAGGTTTGTTGGCTGCGCAGCTGCGAGTAGGTGGCGGTTGAGCCTCTCTGGGAGAAATCCCACGTCCGGCCTCTGCCGGTTCAGGCGACGGCGACACCCGTGGGCGTTGTGCTCTTTCTTGGAAGCGTTGCTGTTGTGTGGTGCTCCGCCTCCCTCCTTGCGGCCTTGGCTCCGTATGGAAACCTCAGATCCTCGTGGTCGGGCGATGAAGGCGCCTTCACCTCTTCTTCCTCCTTGGGGGCATCGTCACGGAGCCGGCCACAACCTGAAGACCGATGGATGGCGGCATCTTCGCCGCGTGGTTTACGGCATCTTCGCCGCGTGGTTTGCTGAGGCGGCCATTTCAGGGCACTGATTTCTGTTTGGCAACGATGATGGTGTCGAGAGAAGCTTTGGTCGTGGCTCGGACTTCAGTAGTCGGATCTTCCCGGCGTGTCCGGGTTGCTCTTTCGTTGGTTGCTTGGTTGCTTTCAAGTCGGAGCTGCGGTGGAGTGTGTTCATGCGGTGACGATGGCAGGTGATACGTCTCCAACGTATCTATAATTTTTGATTGCTCCATGCTACTTTATCTACTGTTTTGGACTATATTGGGCTTTATTTTCCACTTTTATATTATTTTTGGGACTAACCTATTAACCGGAGGCCCAACCCAGAATTGCTGTTTTTTGCCTATTTCAGTATTTTGAAGAAACAGAATATCAAACGGAGTCCAAACGGAATGAAACCTTCGGGAACGTGATTTTCTCACCGAACGTGATCGAGGAGACTTGGACCCTGCTCCAAGGAATAACCGAGGAGGTCACGAGGGTGGGGGGCGCCCCCCCTGGGCGCTCCCCTGTGCCTCGTGGGCCCCCTGTTACTCCACCGACGTACTCCTTCCTCCTACATATACCTACGTACCCCCGTCAGATCAAATACGGAGCCAAAAACCTAATTCCACCGCCGCAACTTTCTGTATCCACAAGATCCCATCTTGGGGCCTGTTCCAGAGCTCCGCCAGAGGGGGCATCTACCATGGAGGGCTTCTACATCAACACCATAGCCTCTCCGATGAAGTGTGAGTAGTTTACTTCAGACCTTCGGGTCCATAGCTAGTAGCTAGATGGCTTCTTCTCTCTTTTTGGATCTCAATACAATGTTCTCCCCCTCTCTTGTGGAGATCTATTCGATGTAATCTTCTTTTTGTGGTGTGTTTGTTGAGACCGATGAATTGTGGGTTTATGATCCAGCTTATCTACGAATAATATTTGAATCTTCTCTGAATTCTTTTATGTATGATTGAGTTATCTTTGCAAGTCTCTTCGAATTATCCGTTTGGTTTGGCCAACTAGATTGATAGTTCTTGCAATGGGAGAAATGTTTAGCTTTGGGTTCAATCTTGCGGTGTCCTTACCCAGTGACAGCAGGGGCAGCAAGGCACGTATTGTATTGTTGCCATCGAGGATAACAAGATGTTTTTTTATCATATTGCATGAATTTATCCCTCTACGTCATGTCATCTTGCTTAAGGCGTTACTCTATTTTTAACTTAATACTCTAGATGCATGTTGGATAGCGGTCGATGAGTGGAGTAATAGTAGTAGATGCAGAATCGTTCGATCTACTCGTCTCGGACGTGATGCCTATACACATGATCATATCTAGATAACATCATAATTATTCGCTTTTCTATCAATTGCTCAACAGTAATTTGTTCATCTACCGTAGAATATTTATGCTCTTGAGAGAAGCCACTAGTGAAACCTATGACCCGGGTCTATTCTCATCATATCAATCTCTATTTACTTGCTTTGTTTTTTTTACTTTGCCTTTTACTTTTTACTTTGCATCTCTATATCAAAAATACCAAAAATATTATTTATCATCTTTATCAGATCTCACCCTCGTAAGTGACCGTGAAGGGATTGACCCATAATCGTGTTGGTTGCGAGTAGCTATCGTTTTGTGTAGGTACGAGGGACTCGTGCGTGATCTCCTATTGGATTGGCACCTTGGTTCTCAAAAACTGAGGAAAATACTTACGCTACTTTACTGCATCATCCTCTCCTCTTCGGCGAAATCCAACGCAGTGTTCAAGAGGTAGCGGCAGGCGCTCCGTGATCGGTTATGGAGGACACGGTCGGCGCAAGTCCTGCATATTTCCCTTGTGATGATAGTCGTCAGAGTTGGAGTTGTCGGTTGTTCGCGTGTATGGCCTTCTGTTGGCATGTGTCGTCATGGTTTCTGTGCAGCTATTTGTGGGTTGGCTTCGACGATGAAAGTCTATGGTGAAGTCGAAGTCGCTCGTTCGGAGATAACCGGTGATGACGTTGACACTTGCAACTACTCGGCGGATGTCTTTTCCTCTTTGTAGCTCTGTGTTTCATGTCGGTGGTCAGGTTGGCCAGTGGTACCCATGTTATATGGGTTTTTCCATTAATTAACCGGAATTAGCGGTAATTCTCACTCTTTTCTTAATCAATGAAAATGGCAAGTCTTTTGTCTTGTTTCAAAATATTTGGCTGCGTAGACGAGTGGAAAATATGTCAAAGAAAAGGTTTCAAGTACTATTTGGTACTACAAAGTTTCAAGTACTATGCTAGCTTCAGATCATTACGAGTATTACTTTCAAATATAAATACTGGTCCACTCAGTTTACAAAAGTACACCGGTCCTTTTCGCAACAATAGGGGCGGCCCACAATTTGGAGTCGGGCGAAGATCCAAAGGAAGTGCGTAGACAACAACAAACCCAGCTTCTTGGGGAACGCTATCTCAAGGACTTGGAAGGCTTTGTTCCAGCAAAGATCCAAGCGAATAGCGTCGTGTGCATAGACAAGACAACAAGTGCCGGTGATCGGGGTTTACCACTACCCCCAAAAACAAAACAAAATTGGATTGGTGCGCAGGCATAAAACTTGTCGTTGGCGGAGTATGTTACTCCCTCCGTCCGGGTGTATAAGTCATTCGCGTAGTTCTAGGTCATCAATTTGAGGAATTAAATATGTGTTATATGTCATGAAAAGTATACCACTAGATTTCCACACGGATGTAGTTTCTAAATATATATTTTTTGTCACATATAATACATATTTAGATAGTTAAATTATCGACCTAGAACTACGCGAATGACTTATACACCGGGACGGAGGTAGTAACAAGGGAGAAATACGGCCATACGTCGAGAAACATGGTGACAGGTTCAAGAGTTGAGCGTCTAGTGGGATCGAGGCTCCACCTCCACCAATGTTTGATACTGATCTGACATAGCCGTAGACGTAGAGACTGTCGGGGATACGCCCGATGATTTCGTATTAATAGACGAGGCAAAGCTTTTGCCTTTCGTTTCGAGAAAATAAATGTTGAGGGTGGTGGATGATCTTGACCAAAGAAACCCGCTACTGGATAAGTTTGTATGATCACCATCGTTTTCTTCTGGGGAGAGTATTAAGCCGCCAAAGTTGCCGTACGGTACTGCACACGTCCAGCAGTCTTGCGTGTCCCCGGTCGGCTTGCAGAGTATTTTTGGTCCTGTTTTCCGCGATCGGCCTGACTAACATCAGTTAGCACATCGTATGGTCGTCCAGGTGGTCGTAAAATTCACAATGTACTGTGACTTTACGCCGTCTGCCATTGATTGGTGTTGCAAGACACCGCGCGCAAAGTAGCCACCGGGAACAACGACAGGCTACATAGCAGCACACGAGCACTCGTGGTCTGCCCTATTAGTAGTATTAACTTCTGCCGGCACTAATTGCTGGACCTGCAACACGATCCGCCGTTTTTTAAGCACCCTGGCGTGCGCAGTTGCTCTAATTGGACCGTTTCAGGGCACCCATTTCCCACCTAAACCCGGTCACAATAAGTCAACAGTAGAGCTTATGAGGCTTATATATACCGGGAGAACCCAGTCACACCGAAATCACACTCCTCTACTTCTCCCTCGAGTCCTCGGTCGAGTCGACCACACGAGATCGTGCCTTTCCATAGCCGGGTACTGAACAAGACTAGGAGAATGGCTTCCACGGTGACGCTGCTGAGGAAGACGGCCACCATACGGATGAGCGACGTCGCCGCCGTGGCGTCACCAGCGGCGATGAAGTCGCTTTTGCTGGAGGGAAGCAAAGGCGGCGGCGGCGGCGACGTGGCGAAGCGATGCTGCGGGCGCAAGTGCGAGCTCGTCGGCTACGACGCGCTCCCGGCCTTCCTGCAGCACAACGAGTTCATCCTCCACTACTACCGCAGCGAGTGGCCCCTCAAGGAGGCGCTCCTCAGCGCCTTCGCCCTCCACAACGAGACCATCAACGTTTGGACGTAAGCCTCTCTACGTCCGTCCGTGACACGCCATGCATACGCTTTAGCTGACGCGTGTTTTCTCGCAGGCATTTGATCGGCTTCTTCGTGTTCCTCGCGCTCACCGTGTGCGCCGCCACGATGGTCCCCATGGAAACCAGAGCGACATCCGCGGGCCTGGCGAACTGCACCGGCAACAGCAACCCTAGAGTGCTGATGACCTCCTACGGCAGCAACGGAGCGGCCGTGGCAATGCAGGCGCTGCTGCGCCGCAACGTGTCCGTCTCCGGCGAGACGGACCTCGCGGCAGCGGCGGCGTTGTCGCTGTTGTCAGGAGAACACGGCCCGGTCGAGCGGTGGCCGTTCTACACGTACCTGTGCGGCGCCATGTTCTGCCTGCTGATGAGCAGCGGGTGCCACCTGCTGGCGTGCCACTCGGAGCACGCCAGCTACGTGCTGCTCCGCCTCGACTACGCCGGCATCACCGGCCTCATCGTCACCTCCTTCTACCCGCTCGTCTACTACACCTTCCTCTGCGACCCCTTCTCCCGGACGCTCTACCTCGGCTCCATCACCGTCTTCGGCGCCGCCGCGGTGGCCGTGTCGCTGCTGCCGGTCTTCGAGGCACCCGAGCTGAGGTGGGCGCGCGCCGCGCTGTTCGTGTGCATGGGCGCGTCCGGCCTCGTGCCCATCGTGCACAAGATGCTCGTGTTCGGCGCACGGCCCGAGGCGGTGGTCACCACGGGATACGAGGTGGCCATGGGGGTGTTCTACCTGGCCGGCGTGCTGGTGTACGCCACGAGGGTGCCGGAGAGGTGGATGCCGGGCAGGTTTGACCTCGTCGGGCACAGCCACCAGCTGTTCCACGCGCTTGTCATCGCCGGCGCTTACGCGCACTACAATGCCGGCCTGGTTTACTTGAGTTGGAGGGACATGGACAAGTGCTGACTACTGTCGTGCACGGTCTGCCAAGACAAAGAATTTTGACGAAAGAAGTTCTAGTGGAGTACAAGAATTGTGGTGTTATTGAGCTAGACAAACCTATGCCAGAACCACAAAAGAACATCAAATTTCACACTTTTTGTGTGTAGATAGACTTGACATATAACTAGTTCAATGCTCTTACTTTGCCGACAATAATTTTAGACATAAATATATCGATTCATAGCAAATATCGGTGGAGGATTCTCCTAATTTTTTCCAGGAGTTATACCAGCTGAGCATTTGGCTAGGTGTGGTTCAACTCCTCAAAAGATAATATTTTGAGGAGATAAGTCCATTTGAGGGTCCGCATAGAGTTGCTCTTATACTAACATGGCCAACACCCACATGTCAAGTCCTTCCTTCTCATTCCCCAACTCTCCCCCTATCAAGTTAAAACAAACATTTTGTGTGGATTCGTCTAGGGTCACAACACTGCAATGATGAGGGGACACATTTCGCAGAGTAACAACATCTCCAACCAAAATGGTCTATTTTGACCCCTCATGTATCAACGAATGCGCCCGCGGGGAGGAGGGTGCCCACCCCCGCAACAACCCCCTCATATCTAAACCTTCAAATTCGTACAAGCCATGCAACGACCATCGACAAATACATAGTTCATACATCATGTGACATAGGACAACGAATGGCAACATTAAACTAGGATATTGAGATATCAACATTAAACTAAGGGCATGTTAGGTAACTGCTCAGCTCTTGGCTTCTCTAAATCAGCGGGTGAAGCTTGGTTGAACGGGTCAGCTCCATGAAGCTAGCTTCCCACATCTAAGGCGAGTCGTAGTGCAAAAATGAGGAGCTGGTGTTTTGGCGATCCCATGAATTGCAAAATGAGTTCACGTTTTTTTACAGAGAGTTGTCACCGTGAAGTGAAAGAAAACGATTTGTACCAAGGAAGAAAAGAACGAAGCAAATACCTTCCCTCCCTACCACCAAGCCAGAATCGAGCTTAATGTGCTAAGCGGCTACCAACTAAACACTAGCAACTGGCTATCTAGGAGTTCTCTTGCCGAACTATTCTTACGACCCATGATTTTCGTTGGGAGGTTGGAAGTGAGATCGAGGAGCTAGATTTGAGGATTTCTTGGCGCTGGACAGTTGCTGAACAGGCCCTAAGACTAGATAGTTTGGTGGCAACATTAAACTAAGACTAGATAGTTCGATAGCATAAACTAAACTAGGACTAAGGAGAAGTTCATCGATGACCGCCTTGACCCTTGCCCTTGTCATCGTTGTCATTGAAGTAGCGCTTAAATGCCGCATAGGGGTCGAGGCTGATCTTCTCATTGTTGTAGCCGGCTGTGTCGGAGGAGGCACCAGTCATTTCTTGCCTTTCTTGGACCTCAGAGTAGCCTTAGTATCGCATCCTTCACATCTGTGGCCATGGTTGTTATCGTTGGCCTCGGACTCCCGAGGCGGGCGTCGGGGAGACAAGCACCCAGTGCCAGGGCGGCAACGCGTTGCGAGCTTTTGCCAGACACGATGCTACTGCTGGATTCGTGCCGGACTGGCGGAGAAAAAGCATGGCTGCTGAATGCACGTCGAGGCGACTCCAACGTCAGAGCTCAGGTCTTGAAAGCCGCTTAGGCAATATACAACGTTAAGTGCTTAGAAAACAAACTGGTTTTTGTTAAAGTATCAATGCTTATTTGTGTAGTGTAGACCCTTAATTAGGCATCTCTACTACACAAACTTGCTAGATTAGCTAGTTTTTTTTTTTTGATTTCTGATTGGCTTGAGGAGCCTTTAAATGAAACTGTACCAATGCTCATAAATGATGTGATGATTATTTCAAATGGATAAAGTTGCGTGTGTGTTTTTTTTCAGAAAAAGGACACCTCTACTACACAAATAACAACCGGTGTTTAAGGGGAGCAAAATTAGCCATAGAACATATGATGTTGCGCAATCAGCTTTCCCCATGACATAGTGAAGCTAAATTTTTTAGCCAATATGCAATATATAGAAATCCTTTTCGAAAAGACGATGGAGAACGTGTGGGTCCCATCCTAGATTCCTAGTGCAGCACGCTAGTTAATTGGGCGGGCGTGCAAACATGACACCCAGTCGCCTACTTGGGCTGTGCTTGGCGGGCGGATTAACCTACGCCGCGGCGGCGTGGACACATCGAACGATCATAGAAGAGGTCAGCAGGTGCGCCAGCGCGCACCAAGCGAGCGTGGCGTGGCGTGTGGTGTGGTGCGGGTTGCGCGGCCGGCGATGACAAAGCAGCGCGTTGCATCCGCGGTGGCGTCATCGAAATGTCAATTTGGGTTCCTCTGGGTGGAGTCAATTTGGTCTCCTGCACTGAATGCCCGTTTATTACAGTGAATTGAAATGGGAACGTTCTAAGTGTCGAACGAATTCGAAGAGCAGCAGCGGCTCTGTGATGATTACGTGCAGGGTGCACACTGTTCGCTGTTGTTTCAGAGCTTGGCGTGCGGTTGCAGCTCCAGGTGAGAAATGTGTGGCCCCATGAGACACTGAGTGGTCCTCAAAAAAAAAAATGAGACACAGAGTATTTATTTTTTGAGACGCCATGAGACACTGAGTAGAGAACGAATGCCCGCGTAAAATACTCCTCCTTTGGGCCAGCCTATATGGCCCGTGTAATTTCAGAACGAAGAAATTTCTGTATGCGGATTGGTTAGCCCAGTTGGTGAACTTTGAAGAAGCTTCTGGCCCACCTAAGATAATGACTAGACAAGGAAATCTAGGCCCAGTTCTTTTCACACAGGATTCTGCAGAATCAAGATTTTGGAAAATTCTCCCAGAATCTGCTTCTCCCAGAATCTGTTGCCGAGTTCTTTTCTGGGATTGTAGGTTGAGATTCTGGAAAGAGTTGTGTGTTGAAATGTCTGTAGTACCCTTAGACAGAAAATGTTTGATGAATTTATTAACACCTTGTTGTTTCTAACAATATCTAGTCGAATATGAGTACGAAAGTGATTTACGAATGTCATAAAAAGTGCTAAATATTACATTTAGAATGGATTTAAAGATTTGTTCATTACAAAAGTGGATGAACTAAAAAAGGATAATCTCAAGGTACGAGACTAGCAGCAATCGCCTCGCGTACTGCGTTCATGGTACCATCATCTTCTGGTGGTAGAGCATTGGCACCTGTAAACGGCAATGGAGGTTGCACATATGCATCATTGTCGAACTTGTCAAAATGCTCATCACGTAACTTGCTATCACGAATCCAATTGTGGAGACACATGCATGCAGTGACAATCATCTTTTGGGTCTCAGGTTTGTACCGAGGTATGCCTCCATCTCCAAGAATTCGCCATTTCATCTTGAGAACACCAAATGTTCTTTCGATGACATTTCGCAATGAAGAATGTCAATGGTTGAATGTCTCATATCTCCCAACTGGTGGGTGTTGTTGGAAATCTGGTACATGGTATCATTGCCCTTTGTATGGAGATAGATATCCAACCCTGTTTGGATATCCGGAGTCGACAAGATAATATTTATCTACAGTACGACATCAGCAAAAGAAATTAGAAATGTACAACATACCATCCTGTATATAACAATATGGATACATGCGAGATGTTACCTGTGGGGGGTTGTGGAAAGTGATCATAACGAACTATGGCATCGCTCCATACACGTGTGTCATGAACAGATCCGGGCCATCCGGGAACAACAAACGTGAACCTCATATCAAAATCACACACTGCCATAACATTTTCACTTGTGTAACCTTTCCTATTCCTGTGTTGGGGCTCCAACTCCTTTGGCACAATCACCTTAATGTGTGTTCCATCAATGGCTCCAATAGCATGTTGAAAGTGAGGCCAAAACTTTGTTTTTCTAAGTACTGGGTGTGGTTCAGAGAAAGTTGGATCAATTGGTCTTATGTAATCACCGGCCATGCGGTCTACACACTCCAAAACCTCGTGGAATTTTTTATTTATGACAGAACGACTATGTGCAAACCGATCTGCGACATTATCAGTTGTCTGACATGTACCAACAGTCCATAAAAATTGTGCCAATGCTTCTTTGGATGAAATGTTGGAAGTTGACTCAAGCCCATACTTCTGAACTAACAGATCATGCAATGTATGAAACACTGACCTCCTCATTCTGAACATAGCATAGAAAGATTTTGCATCTTTCTCCTTCTCTTCTACCCATTGGAGGCCTGTAACAAGATGTAACTTTCTTGGTGCGTACGGCAGTGTCACACTTGACGACGCCACATCCAGAGCAAATGCAAGCATGGCCGCCTCAAATTCCTTTTCTTCTTGTTTCTTTCTGGATTTATCCATCTGCCACAACAACATGCACATAGTGTAATATCAGACACAACACAGTTCAGATAACAGTACATCTCCAAAGCAAATAGCTTAGTTCACAAAAGTACACCTCCAAAGCAAGTAGCTTAGCTCACAACATTACAAGTAAATAGTCTGGTAGAAAGCAATTAAAACATAGATGTTCTACTTATTATTGAGCTCCCACATCCTCTTTATCCATCCAAGCCTTGCAACAGATTCATGAGCCGTGAAAGTGGAGAAAACATCACGATATTTCTTTTCCATGAAAAGAAATGTAGCATAGAAATGCTCATCACTTCCTGGTTTTGCACCATCCGCTTCCACCATGGCCATCATTTGTTTAATCTCTTCTCTTGTTGGATCCACACTCTCCTCTACATCTCTCTTCTCTGCATCCCTCCTCTCCCTTGCCCTTTCCTCTTCATCCCTCTTCTCCCTTTCCCTCTCCTCTGCATCCCTCTTCTCCCTTGCAATCTCCTCTGCATCCCTCTTGTCTCTTGCACCAAAGATGTCCACCATGCGTACAAAAGACTCATTTTTAGCATTCTCACTTGTCCACTTGTCATTCATCTTTGGACTTGGCGAATAAGGACACGCCCTCTTCTTCCCACCCTTGGCTCGATTTTGAACAGGGGTAACTTGGCCTTCATGACTATCACACCCTGAGTCATCCTCCAAACTGATTCGAGAGGGATCACCTTGATATGAGGGAGTTGGCACCCTCGCATGCTCATTTGTGACACAAGTAGTATCGAAAACCTCTGACATTTTTTCCTCCTCCGCTAGTGGAGCATAGCGAAACTTGGCAGCTTCTGGATGTGCCTGTAATCATATAGCACCACAGGTTAATATCAAAACCGAAGCAACATGACTCGTTATTTAAGAAATTACATGACAACAACAATACCTTTATCTCCAATGCCCACCACTCATTTGTAGCTGCAATAGTGTGTGTATGCTCATCTCTTCCTAAGCCAGATGCTTGCTGGATCAATGTCTTCCATGTGTTGTACTCGCTTCTACATACACCCCACCTATTTTTGATTTGCCGGGTCGAATAGTTTCTCCCAGAGCGTTCGTTGAACTTTTTATGCAAATTAGCTTGTCCTATGTCCGACAAATAACCAGCGTTGCGGTTATTTGCTCGAACCTCCTCTACGCACGCATTCATAAAATTGTATGAGCAACACTGTCCCAATTTGCTTTGGGTTCTTTGACTTTCTCCATCTTAAATTAGCATCATCATAGAAAATAGTGTCATGTACTAGGAATTCACATACCAATACATTAGAAACAATGATATTCATACTGCCATATTGTTGAACGGCTCCAAACCAAAATAAAGAAATGTATACCCAAGTGCCCAACACTAGAATTATTAATGAAAATTATGCTTGTGGATATCTCTTTCTAGTTCTTCATTTTTGTAAATAGGCAAACAAGCTGTATTCAACAATCAATCCATCCATCCATCTATCTAACAAATCCATCCATCCATCTAACAGCATCAACAATCTGGGTGCAAAAAATTAGCACCATCTATCCATCTAACAGCATCAGCAATCAATCCAAGCATCAATCCATCTACCTATGCAACATAAATCAATCTAGCTATCCATAACATAAGAAAAAGGAAGAACAGAGAGATGGGGAAAGAGGATGCCTCACCGTGGGTGTGGTCTGCACCTCGCGTGGGGCTGCTTGTTGCCATCGAGGTGCAGCACCGGTGGTCGTCGGCGGTCGTCGAGGTGCAGCTCCGGTGGCTGTCGATGTTGGCGGAGACACAACGAAGGGGAGGACGAGCAGCGAAGGAAGAGGGGCGACGGAGGGAGATAAGGCGGGCGGCGGCGGCAGGAACCTGGCCGGCGGCGGCAAGGGCCAGGCGGGCGGCGGCGGCAAGGGCCTTGGCCGGCGAGGTTGGTCCGGCGGCGGCGCGGCAACCCTAGCCGTCGCTGCGTTTGGGGGCTTCTTTTTTCCTCGATGCGAACAGGGCTCGAGCGGCCGCTCGCTCGCTTCCTCTGTTCTAGCGCGTGGATGGGCAGGGGCATTCCTGCTATAATTTCGCAATGGGATAGGGGTACTCTTCTATTTTGAAACATTTTTACTGGTGGGACTTGCCAGAATCTTAGGATCTGGGAAAATCAAGCTTTTTGGGTGCTTTTGGATTGCACTAGGATTCTAGAGAACCCTCTCCAGATTTTGGAAGTCAAAACGAGTTCTTTTGGCTCCAGATTTTCCAGACCAAAATTCTCCACAATCTGCTCAAAAGAACTGGGCCCTAATGTGGATGCCCCACAACGTAGCTACAAGTTCTTTAGAGTTACAGCCTGGTGGCCATGTGTGGCTTTTGGATCCTCCATGAGTATTATTCAGTAATAAAGTCAGGATGTTCCCTAAAAAAGGAAATGGGGACGTCCTTATAGACATTCCTAAAACTGTCTATAGCTGGTAGTCCAGGATAGGCTAAGCTCGTGTTTCCCTCTCGTTAGGGTCTTTTCTCCCGGGGCGATCTGGTCGCCGCCGTCGAGACTTTTGCCTTCCCTCCTCCGATCCACTCAACTAGGGGCTGCAAGGGTGTGCCTCACCACCCCGGCCTTGATCAATCCCTAGAGAGGCGACAGTTGGAGATAGGGTCAGCTTCAAAAGCCCGATCTGTTTCTCGTCGGGCAAGGGTTCAAGATGTCGTCACAGGGGAAGGCACCTCAGATGATGGCAGAACTAGGGCTTCGAGAGGAAGACCTAGACGATGTAGTCTTTGATGAGAAAGAAGTTCCAGCAGCGGCTACCAGATGGATGGCGGTTTGCCGTGTTCACATCGACAAACCCTACAGTCAATACTGGTTCTTCAAAAATATGAGGTCAGCTTGGGATCTTGCACATGATGTGAAATTCAGACCCTTGGAGGAAAATCTGTATACCCTGCAATTCTTTTGTCTTGGAGATTGCGAGCGAGTCATGAACGAGGGGCCTTGGAACTTCAGGGGCAACGTTGTAATCCTTGAACCCTATGATAGGGTGACAAAACCAACACTGGTAAACCTGGACCACATCAACATCTGGATCCAGATCCATGATGTACCAGATCTCTATGCGCACCTGGCGACGCCATTGGCAGCAAAGGTTGGGGAGGTCCTGTTTACAGAAACAATGACACAAGATTTCGCTGGGAATTTCTGCCGTGTCTGGGTAAGGATCAACGTGCATAAACCTCTGAAGAATGCGGTGTCAATGATTCGTGACTCGAAGAGGCATATCTATAGGGTGAAGTGAACGTCTTCCCAATTGGTGTGCAGTTTGTGGCCATCTAGGGCACATGTATAAGGAGCACGGCGATGGCATTCACCCCCCATTGGCTTTGTTCTTCAAAAGACTGAGAGCTACTTGGCAGATGAGAACAGGTTCTGGACCAGGGGGAGGCCGTGGTCATGGTAGGAGAGGAGGACGCAGAGGTGGCCACACGGTTGGGCGTGCCCAAGGAGGAAGCAGCCATGCTGATGAGGAACTTGACCAGGATGCTATAATGGATGATGCAGAGGAAAACGGAAAGAGAACTGTTATGCAGCAAGGGAATATGATCGATTCTGGTCACCCGCAGGTACAAAAAACCTTGCTAGCCCTCCCACCGGCTACAGTACTCGTGAGCCCGCCCCCAAAGCAAGAAACCAAACGTATACGTACCAACGCAGACAAGAACAGTGGAAAGAAGGATGCAGCACCGGAAAAACCAAATGATGCAAAATCGGCGACCTCCCGTGGGGAGGATCGGCGGGCGCAATGAATATCCTATGTTGGAATTGTCGTGGCGCGGGCAAAGCTGCGACAATTCGAGAGCTTCGTGATCTTACGAAGCAGTTTGCCCCGGCCGTGTTATGCATAGTGGAAACCCAGATCTCAAAAACACGTGTCGAGAATCTTGCCAGTACCTTAGGTTTTACAAATTCTTATGGTGTTAATAGTTCCGGCCGTAGTGGCGGACTAGGGATGTTTTGGAATGATGCAATAAAGATTGATGTTTTTGGTTACTCTGAGTACCATATAGATGCAAAGATATCACACCCATCTCAGGTGGATTGGCGACTTACATGTGTTTACGGGGAAGCACAAGTTAGCGAGAGATTTAGGACATGGGATCTTCTAAAATCTTTGCCGGCTGCGAGCCCCCTGCCGTGGCTCTGCATCAGCGACTTCAACGAGGTTCTGTACCCCTCAGAGCATGTGGGCGCGGGGCAGAGAAGGCATGCTCAAATGGCAGGATTCCGTGATGCAACAGACGTTTGTGCTCTCGTGGACTTGGGTTACCAGGGGAAGCCGTGGACTTTTGAAAAGAAAACTGCAGGCGGAGGTTACTGCAGAGTTAGGCTTGACTGAGCGATGGCAACTACTGAATGGACATCAATGTTTCCCCAGGCGGTGCTTTATCATGAAACGGGGGCGACCTCCGATCACCACCCGCTACGGGTGCAACTTGACGCCCCGAGCCCAGGCACAAGTGGCAAAAGACCTTTCCGGTATGAGGTATACTGGGAACGCCACGAAGAGTTTAAGGATTCACTCAATGGCATCTGGAGTGGTGCACCTGGTGCACAAACAGTCCATCAGTTAAATAAAAAGCTAGCAGACCTCTTTGTCTCCCTTACCCAATGGAGTGGAGCGACCATTGGTCAGGTTTCCCGCCGGATTAAACAACTCAAGAGAGAGTTGGCCAAGTTGGAAAATGACCCTCGCAGAGTTGATCCTTTGCATGCAGAGATAAAAATATCAGACCAGTTAACTGAGTTGTACCATATGGAAGAAATCCTCCTCTGTCAGAGATCAAGAGTAGATTGGCTCACGGATGGCGACAAGAACACCAAGTTCTTTCAACGACGAGCGAGCATGCGTCGACGGAAGAACACCATTAAGTCACTAGAGAGAACTGATGGCTCATTAACACAAGACCCGGCTGAGATGGCAGCCCTGACAAACTCCTTTTATCAGAATCTTTTTCTGTCAGGTGGCACCTCAGGAATAGATGCGGTGCTGGATGCTGTCCCTTCCAAGGTAACTCCTCAAATGAATAGTATGCTCATGGCTCCTTATAAGGCTGAAGAGGTGAAAACCGCATTGTTTCAAATATACCCGACCAAAGCGTCGGGCCCTGATGGATATCCGGCACACTTCTGCCAGCGCCACTGGGATGTGTGCGGTCAAGAGGTAACAGAAGTAGTGTTGCAAATCCTAAGGGGAGAGGAGAGCCCAGAGGTAATTAATGAAACAATTCTGGTTCTGATTCCTAAGGTAAAAGATCCCACCCAGCTAACTCAATTCAGACCAATAAGTCTTTGTAATGTGCTTTACAAAATAGCCTCAAAGGTTCTCTCAAATAGGCTAAAACAGATTTTACCTGAGATTATATCCGAGGAGCAATCTGCGTTTGTACCGGGGAGGATGATTACGGATAATATAATTACGACCTATGAGTGCTTGCACTTATGAAAAGGAACAAGGCTCGGAGAAACCATTTTTGTGCGGTTAAATTGGACATGATGAAGGCCTACGGTAGGGTCGAGTGGGAGGATCTTGAAGCTATTATGCTCAAGCTCGGTTTCGAACCAGGTTGGGTATCTCTGATAATGAGGATGGTGAGTTCAGTTAAGTTCTCGGTGTTGTTTAATGGTGGCAAACTAGAACAATTTGCACCTTCCGGAGGGATCCTTCAGGGGGACCCTATTTCTCCTAACCTGTTTTTGCTTGCAGCGGAGGGCCTTTCGTGCCTCTTAAAATCTACAGATGAATCATTGCACCTCAGTGGTATTAAAGTGGCTCCAACGGCTCCGCCGGTAAGCCACTTACTTTTTGCGGATGGTAGCCTGCTGTTTGTTAAAGCCAGTGTTGAAGGAGCAAATGAGTTGTCCTCTCTGTTGGATCGCTATTGTAATGCGTCGGGCCAAATAGTTAACCTGTCAAAGTCTTCAGTTTATTTTAGCAAAGGCTGCCCCAATTCTCTCAGAACTAATGTGATGCAAGCTTTGCAAGTCACAAATGAGTCACTGTCAGAAAGGTATCTGGGTATGCCTTCTGATGTTGGTAATAGCAAAAATGCCGCTTTTAAATTCTTGAAGGACAGAGTATGGAACAAAGTCAAGGGATGGCTTGAGAAAATTCTATCTGTAGGGGGGAAAGAAGTTCTCATCAAATCAGTGGCACAGGCCGTGCCGGTATACTCAATGTCTTGTTTTAAACTTCTGAGAGGCTTATGTGAACATTTGAACTCACTAATACGCAAGTTTTGGTGGGGGGGCAAGGAAGGAAAAAGGAAAGCCAGTTGGGTCTCTTGGAGTGTGATGACGAGACCAAAACAGTGTGGAGGTCTGGGGTTCAGAGACATTGAACTGTTCAACTTGGCTCTGCTAGCTAGACAGGCATGGCGCATTCTAACCGATCCTACTTCTCTAAGTGCCAGAATACTAAAAGCAAAGTACTTCACTACATCTGATTTTCTTCAGGCCGAACTGGGTGGAGCACCGTCCCAAGTATGGAGGTCCATACTAGACGGACGAGATACACTCTCTCAAGGACTTATAAGGAGAATTGGATACGGAAATACTACACGAATCTGGGATCACAACTGGTTACCCCGCCCACATAACATGCATCCTATAATGAGCAGAATACACAGTCCGACGCAGTTTGTTGGCGAACTGCTCCTTCCCAGCGTAGAATGGAATCGTGACATGATATCGAGCGTCTTCGTGCAGACTGATGCATCAGCTATTCTGTCTATTCCTATTTGTACGAGACATATACAAGACTTTTGGTCCTGGGTACACGAGAAGAACGGAGTGTTCTCGGTGCGTTCTGCATACCGGATGTTGGTCACCACAAAACTGCGACGAGAAGCCTAGCTAGAAGGCAGAGCAGATCCATCCAATACTGAAGGCGAGCAGAAAGCTTGGTCGAAGTTGTGGAAGATAGATGTTCCTTCAAAGATAAAAATCTTCCTCTGGAGACTAGCCCAACAGTCTATCCCAACTTCTGACCTTCTCCATCACCGTAATATGTCTACGGTGATGACATGTGGACTGTGCGGTAGCGAGGACTCCTGGCAACATTCCCTTCTACACTGCCATGTTGCTCGGTGTGTGTGGGCACTGCAGAACCCCGACTTGGTCGAGGCAATTAACAGCATCAGGGAGCCTGACGCTAAACGCTGGGTCTTTGCCGCCATGGATACAATCCCTTCCAATGAATTCACTCAAGTTCTGGTCACTCTTTGGGCCATCTGGTATGCAAGAAGGCAAGCTTTGCACGAGAATATTTTTCAAAGTCCCCAAGCCACACATGCTTTCATCATGAAATACTTGTATGAGTTGGAGGCGTGCAAGCCAAAACAGACAGCTGCCCCGCTACGTGCAGCCCCAAACAGGTCACGCCCAGCTTGGATTCCCCCCCCCCCCCAGGGGGTGGCAAAGATTAGAGTGGACGGAGCTGTGTCAAGGGCGGCTGTTGAAGGCTCCGTCAGTGCGGTCTGCAGGGATTCGCAGGGACACTACTTAGGCTCCTCAGCTATGAAGATCCCGGGGGTGAACAACCCAGCGACGCTCGAAGCTTTGGCATGTCGGGAGGCGATGGCACTGGCCCTGGATCTTGGACTCACGCATGTGGAAATAGCATGTGATAACAAGGGTGTGGTAGGAGACATCAATCAAAGAATAGGAGGAAATTATGCTGCGGTGGTGAAGGAGATAAACGCCAGCTTGAATCAGTTCTATCAGTGTACTTTCATTTTCGAAGGTAGAGGGACAAATTTAGAGGCACATAGCCTTGCCAAACATGTTTTTGGGTTGGGTCTTGGACGCCATGTATGGCTACTGAACCCACCAAATTTGAGATGTATGCCCATGAACATTATTGAACAATAAAGAAAGTATGTTTGGACGCAAAAAAAAAGTAATAAAGTCCGGATGTTCCCTAAAAAAAGGAAATAGGGATGTCCTTATAGACATTCCTAAAACCTCGACCTGCCGCATATGCTGTAGCCGCGAACGAACTGTAGTGAGCCGGTCATGCTAACAAAAAAGGCTAGAGTGGCCGCCACTTTTCATAGTAACTTTTCATTCAATTTTCCTAAAAACATGTAAAAAGAACACATTTTTAAAAGTTTGAACTTTTTCAAAACTTTGAGAAATAGTTTGCAAAACACAATTTTTTTTGAAAACGCAAATACTTTAAAACGACAATTTTTAAAAAAATTTGAATATTTCCTGAAAACGTTAACAGTTTTTTGAACTTGCGAACATTTTTTTGAAAATGTTAAGATTTTAATAAGACGTGAACAATTTTGAAAAATGTAAACATTCCTTGAAACACAAACAAATTTGGAATTTCCACATAATTTCTGAAATTCTGAACAATTCCTAAAGAGCTTGAATAATTTTATTTTTTTGAATTTATGAAGAACAAAACAAAAATGAAACTCCTAATTATATTTAAACTGACAAAATCTTATATTTAAAAATAGATGTAGTAATTATAAATCCGGTTAGCTAATAAATAAAGTAAAATAAAACAGAAAATTGGTTCAGAAACCATCTAAAAGGTTTCTAAAACCGAAACCAGAACCCCCTGCTTACAGCTGAAATGGGCTGGCCCACTAGCTCGCTCGTCCGTGTGCGTTGCAATGACATTATGCCACAACATGCGGCATTTAGGAAAGGAACATGACTACACTCCGAGTCCATGGATGTACATGCGTTATTTATCCTTGTCAAGCCAGCCTATTTTGAAATAATCATTTTTTGATAAAGGATCTTTTATAACTCATCATGGAACATTAAACAGGATACAAAATATGATGAGGTGGAACTGGAAACCGCCGTCGGTCCATGTATGAGAACCGCCTCCGATGGTCGATTTTGTACTAGGGTAGCACACAATGACCCACACACGCACATTTGGGACTGCACATCTGCGTTTAGATTGGGATAATTGGTTGGTTCATTACATGTGTTTTTCCCTTGATTACATGAATGCTTTTGTCAGAGAATGCATGCTCCAGCCGCCCCACTTCCATGTTTTTTCATTTGATTTTTAAATTTGACCTATTATATCTTTTGGATCAAAGGTCTCTTTATGTTTTCGTTGCATAGTTGTGTTCTTTGCGACAGTACTTTGAAACAAGATCATTTTTTAATACATTTTGACAAGTTTTAAAAGTTTCACCAAGTTTCAACGATTAAAACTTGAAAAGGATGACTGATAAAATCATCAAATTTCAAATATTAGAACTAAAAACATAAACCTTAAACCTAAGCAGAAATTTAATGGTACGACCAGTCAGCCGGACAAGCAGAAATACCGTAGATGTATTTCGCTCATGGTAATTCCACCCACGGTACTATATCGTTTTCTTTTTTCCCGTGGAAGAAAGAGGACCTTTGGCTAGGGTTTCTCGTGCTTCTCGATGGTGCCGCCGTCGATCTACCTCATCTTCTGTGATCGTAGGGCCATGATGGCGCGATGGATCCTGGCCCTTGCCGGCGGGAGGGCTCCGTTTTTCAACGTTTTTCTAAGTTTTGTAAGGGTTTGTGTCCTCCTTAGAGAGGCGAGGCGGTTGTGTCTCTCTGAAGATGGAATAAGGTTCTCCCCGCCTAGTCCCCGCCCCGGTGGTGTTTCTAGCATCGTCGGAGGGCGGGTGGAGGTTTGCCTCCGGTGGATCGCGCGGGATTCAGTTGGCATTTGTCTTCGGTGGTTCCAAGTGGAAATTCTCTTCGTTCGTGTGTCTACAGATTGGATCCTTCCGATCTACGCTTCTTTTCATCACGGCGGTTGTTGTTCTGGTGCGCTACTCCTATGGGGCCTTAGCACGACGACTTCCTGATTGTCTAACACAACAAGATTTGTCCGGCTCTGATGAGGGACGGGCGAAAACGGCGGCACGGCTTTGACTCACTCGAGTGCTTGTAGTCGTCGCTAGGTGGACTACGGACGTTGATGTATTTGTTATTTCTGATATTCTTTGTACTACCTTCACAATTGATGAATAAATAGGAAGTTTTTCCTGGAAAAAAGTCCACCCACAAAGCTTCGGCTGATCAGAGCTTATGGTCGTACCAACAGTGAACCCGCAAGCAAAGCAAGTGACGAGGCAAAGCAGCAAGTGACACGCGCGCCACATGGCCGAAACCCCAACCGGAAAAGCGAGTATTAACTTGAGCATTAATCCACTAACAAACGCCGGGAAAGAATGGACATCTAATAACGCGCGGGCACGTCCACCATGATAAACGCACAAAGATCGTGCTGTTGCCGACCGGGGACGGATCGGACCGGCCGGGACCATGCATGCACGCTCTAACCTCCACGGCGATCGATCGAGTTGTTGCCCGGACGCACTCTCCCTTTGCCTTGCTTGCTTCGGCTCGCAAATTCTTACTCTAATCCCTATCTACATGCACCTTTTCTCATCCGCCCGCCCCACGTGTTGTGCCCTTCACCGCGTGCGCCTCACCCTTCACGCACAAGAAAGTGCGGCCGCGAACCCTTTCCCTTGTCCCCTTGCTAGATCTCTACGTACGACGGAGGCTGCTGCTCGCGGCCGGGGAGACGCAACC
Source organism: Triticum aestivum (assembly GCF_018294505.1). NCBI lineage: Eukaryota > Viridiplantae > Streptophyta > Magnoliopsida > Poales > Poaceae > Triticum > Triticum aestivum. The sequence goes on along the minus strand of NC_057804.1, from coordinate 528,493,629 downwards.
GAGACGGGCACCGTTGCTTGCGCGCCAATGCATCCCTCCATCCATGCGTCGCCGTTCATGTGCAGGCGCGGCAACGGGACAAGCGCATGGTGGCCGCCGGTTGATAGTTGACACGGCTATCTCAACCTACGGATCGGCCGGTTCCCCGGACGCGCGCCCGGAAAATTACTTCTTTGGGGTGTTCTCCGACGCTTTCACTTTTCCAGGGGGGTGATGGATCGATCGACTTGGCGTCCCTAGCGGACGCCGCTTTAGCACGGAAAAGCCAACTGCCTCTTCCTGAGGTGAAAGCAATGAGGTAACCACCACCGCTAGGAAATGCTAGGAGCTAGCGGTGTACGCGCGTCGTGCGTGGAGGCGGCCGGCCGGGAGATGGAGATCGGATCGTCCGGGTTGGTTGCTTGCTGCAGGCTCCCGTTGGAGCGGCGTTCGGTGCATGCATGTATGCCTGCATGCGCCGGGTAGGCCAGTGACCGGAATCTGAATATGGACACCAGTTGATGATGCGTGATACACGGAAGTTCATGCCCAGCTGTAGTCACTAGTAGTACCATTTTTTACTCTATCGGGAAAACATAATTTCATCAGTTAGAGAGATGGAGTGAGTAGAGAGTGGATTTTCTACCACCATCGCTTTTTTTTCTATGTGGGACCACCTACATACATTTAAATGGTATTCTCTACTCACTAAGTTACATTCAAATAAATTGTTCTAATGCATATAATGAAATAAAAGTTTGATTTACATTCTGTTTGCACAATTGTGTTTTTACTGCCGAGATCTTTAAAACAAGACTAATATTGAATATATTTTTAGAAATTAAATTTTTAGACAATTAAATCACCATGCGTCAAACTTGTTTCATACAAATTTACTAATTCCATGCGAAATAATCAATAATGTTTATTCTATTTCGCAAAAATACTTTATTGTTTTATTATGGCTCATTGTGTTTCGCTGGAATCACAATTTTAAAACTTATTGAAGTACATTCAAAAGTGGTCTCGTTTTGAAGTTTTCATAATCATAAACACAAAAATGCAAACAGGTCATAATTTATATTTTTGGTTTAAAAATGAAATGGATTTAACCTTGAAAATAAAATGAAAAAGTATGGGATGGTGGAACATAGCTGGTACAATGTGCTTGCATGCGGTAGAAAAATATTTAAGAAAGTACCAGCTCAATCAATGCGTACAATGTTAGCTGGTACAATGTCTGGCATCTAATCTCTAAGCAAAATCAAGAGCTCCCTCATGCACGGGACCTCCCGTGCATGGGAGAATTGCTTTTCTCTGAGTTACTAGTGTACAATGCTTTGCTGCCCGACTGTCTGCTCAGCAGAAGACAGACAAGACAGGCAGGAGCAATATTTTGTGCGTTCGATTTCGCAGGTTCATCGAGATCAATTACGAGCTAACTATGTGATTTTGTTGCCTCTTCGCTTTCTTAAGTACTTTATTTATGAGCTAGCTATGCGATTATGTTGGCTCTTCGCTTTCTTAACCGAAACCCTCGGAGCTAGCTAGTGGAGTATGCCCATACGAGTACCATATGCACGGCCAAGTTGGCTTGATTGCCGAACTGAAATCGTGGCATGATGAGAGCCGAGGTTGATCAGCTGTCCTGGGGGCTTTTCTTCTTCGATCCAACGGTCTCCCGGATCTATTAATAGAAATATGGTAGCTGTCCAGAAATAGTAGAGCGCTCAGCGGTGCCAAACCAGCTCAGAATTAATAAATGGAGCTAACAAACAGATCATGTAGTGCTTCTTGGCCCAGAAGGCACCGCAGTTTCCAGACACACCACCAACTTTACTGTCTCCGGGCCAAACAGTCGCCCGGTCGTCCGTTCTTGCATACACGATCGACAAGGTTTCATCAGGCGATATATGATATGATCTTCATCCTGCGAGAGCTTCTTCGGGCCATGGCCGTCAGCGCGTCACCTGACGTGTGGACTCTTCGTCTCGGAGGGGGTCGAGAGGGTGCATCAACCCGGCCCATGATGATATAGGTTCAAGAAATATCAGCCCGTTTAAGAGCTACCAAGAGACGAGGTGGAGGCACAGAAAAGAATCGTGGAGACGGCCGCAGTAAACACATTGCATTCGCCATCACGTTACACCCTTGTTTGGCTAGATAACACTACTAACAGTCCTCTTGACTAATCATGTACTATTGATTAATCTACACGCAGCAATGACGCTGATTGTAGTTGTGGGATAGCTTGTTGTGCCAGCGATGTAATTTTACGGGTTTTTTTTTGGATAGAATTATTCTAGACGCAGATATGGTTCATTTTCATCTCAACAGAGAAGCCATGACCCATACTTCTCGCCCATATGTCATGAAGTGTTGTTTTAACACCTGCAAAGTACTGTTTATCACCAGCAAAGTATCACATCCGGTACAGATCCCCAGAAGTGGAGTGGAGTTTCTCCAAAGTACAAGAAAATGCGGATATTGCCTTTGGAGGCCGAGCTCCATGGAGCACGGTTTTGAAAAATTCAAAATTCATCAAATTTCATATTTTCTATGTTCCAAAAAATACTGAAAAGGGATACAGATATAAATGGAGGCATAACACACATGTGTATAAATTTTCAGGGCAAAATACATTGAAATGAGGGCTACGAAAAAAAACTAAGGTTTTTTAACAAATGATAATATTCATCCTCTCAGGCCATGAATTTGTCTTTTTTGTATTATTCGCATTTCAGCCTGAAATTTTACATACATACACATAACATCCTTGTTTACTTGCACAATTTTTTTCAGATTTTTTTGAAACCAAAAAGTTTGAATTTTGATTTTTTTTTGAAAAAAAGGCCTCCATGGAGAGGCCGAGAGCCAAACATCCGTTCTCAAGAAAATGTCTCTATATACTTTACACTACTGTATACTAGTCGCTTTTGCTATTTCTCATACGACCGTTGAGTTACTATTTCGACGCTAAAATCATTCGATGGGATGATTAAAATTGAAGCAAGCACAAAGGGACGTACGCCAATCCAAATCTACCCAAAAATAGCTTGTCCCTTTTGTAATAATTAATGGTTTAACCTTTTTCTGTGATTGCATGGAACAAGGTACACATGAGCTTGCATGCGTGCAACACGTGCACACACTTGTGTTCTTTTAATCACACACTAGAATGGTTGAGCCCCGGCGTCGCCCCCACCCCGGGCGACTCGGGTGCCCCCAAACCCTAGCCTTCGGGCTCCTCCCTCCGTCCTCCTTTCCTTCCGCCGCCGCCGTAGGAACCACTGGGCTAAGCCTGGTGGCCGGCGGTGGTGGCGGGGGGATCCCCTCCCTACTAGCGATCGAGAAGGTGGGACGGACCTCATCCCGCGAGCAGGTGCGACCGATCAGGATCTAGGCGGCGAGAGGGTGCGTCAACCCGGCCCATGATGATGTGGGTTCAAGAAATATCAGCCCGTTTAAGAGCTACCAAGAGACGAGGTGGAGGCACAGAAAATCATGGAGACGGCCGCAGTAAACACATTGCATTCGCCATCACGTTACACCCTTGTTTGGCTAGATAACACTATTAACAGTCCTCTTGACTAATCATGTATTGATTAATCTACACGCAGAAATGACTTTTTTTTCGACAGTACGCCTAGGCGTACCATAGCTTTATAGAAGGCAGAATTATAAGTACAAGAAGACTACCGCTCGCTGCGAACAACGAGCGTAGCACAAACACCACTAGGCATGTCCAGGGACAGCCACCAACGACCAAACAAAAATTACAAAGCAAACACGCCTGTCCTGACAGATCACAACATCGCGTCTCGACCAACGTCGAGCACCTCCAAAGGCCAACCGCTTCCACCGAACTTCGCTTGTCGACGCACCTTCCACCCTGAATGCCTAAGAGAAGGTGGCAAGTGAAATGGCAGGACTTTTTTGAAACAAGAAAGGTGGCTGGCTGCCGACCTTATATTTCAAAACAGGCAAAGCCTGATGAAGTAGCTGATACAAAAGAAAACTTGGCCATTGCACCCAGGTGCAAGGCACAAGCAGAGAGACGAAAGGGCAAGGAAGAAAGCAGATTACATCACATTATATGCGTACTAAGTATTTAGCTTCTGGCACCATAACTGAATGTCATCCTTTGCTGCCTGGTTAGGGGCTCTGTTGCTCTAGAGGTGCAACAAACTTGCAGCATAGAAACTGGTGTAGCTCGCGGTCCAAACCTTGGAGTTGAAAACCCTGTCATTTCTGGCATGCCATAGGGTGAGAGCACATGCAGCAAAAACAACGTTCCATCTGCGTTTAAAACTGAACTGGTGTTGTGCTTGATCCACAAACGCTAGAACATCAGAGGCAGAGGTAGCCAAAGTATCCAGCTCCAGCTTACGCCAAAGAAAGGAAGCTGGGGCACATCGGAGCAGTATATGATCAGATGATTCCACCGCAGGACAGGCATCACAATGAGCAAACAGGGCCACCGCAGACCAGCCTTTTTTGACCATATTATCTCTGGTGTTGAGACGACCTTTGAAAGCAAGCCAGAGGAAGATCCTATGTTTTAAAGGGACCAGGGAGTCCCAAACCCAGTGCTCGAAAATGGCCGACACACCACTGAAAGTGAGCAGACTGTAGAAATATCGTGTATTAATCTTGCCAGAACTCAAGGAGGGGAGCCTTGTGTCATCCTGGAGCTGATTGGGTGTAACACCGGATAACTGGTCCCGCAAGGCCAACAGCTCCACCGAAGCTGTTTGGGAAAGGTTCGGGTGCAGCTTGACAGTCCAAGAGCCGTTGGCGTACTGAGAGCTCACGGAGCAAGCTGGATTAGACGCAAAGGAGAACAGAGTAGGGTATAGCAGGCAAAGGCGACCCTCGTCGAGCCAGTGATCCTGCCAGAAAGATACCAGAGTGCCGGTGCCTAGAACGCATCGAGAAGAATTGATAACCAAAGGAACAAGATCCTTGAACCCTTTCCAAATAGCCGTGTCTCTGCTACGTGTGCTCTGAGGAATAGCAGCCTGGCAGTAATGCTTTGCGGACCATTCATAACATGGTATGTCAGAGCCTTGCAAACCTTTGGAAACAAACTTGCACATCATAGCCTGATTGTGAGCGTGTAGCTGTTGTACACCCAGGCCGCCATTGAGACGAGGTAGAGAGACCGTGTCCCAAGCAACTAAGCATTGTCCTCCCTTAGCTGTATTCTTGCCTTGCCAAAAAAAGCACGCAGCAGACCTTCCAACTTCCCAAGAGATTCCATAGGCCAGGCAAAGCAAGACATGAAATAACTCGGGATACCCGCAAGCACCGAATTAATGAGAGTCAGCCGCCCTCCCAAGGACAAGAAACTGGCCAGCCAACCGGAGAGGCGGCGATCAACCTTATGAATAACTGGCAGCAACATACCATGTGTTATCTTGTGCAAGGAGAGAGGTAGCCCAAGTATGTACATGGAAAAGAATAAACCGGGCACCCGAGGAGCTGAGCAATAGCAGAAGCTATAGTTGCATCCACTGAGACTGGCACGAGGGTGCTTTTGTGGAAGTTTATAGTGAGCCCAGAGAAGGCGGAGAAGGCCGTGAGGGCAGACTTAATTAGCTCTGCTTGCTGTATGCTGCCATGGAAGAGCAGCAGTGTGTCGTCTGCATATTGTAGAACCGGGAAAAAGCAGTCTGAGCCAAGGGGGTGCACGAACGAGCCATTTTGAAACAACTGACACAGCATCCTTTGGAGCACATCAGCAACAAGAATGAATAAATACGGTGATAGAGAATCCCCTTGCCGAAAGCCTTTTTTTGCCTGAATGGGGTCCCCCAGCTCACCATTGAGAAGCACTCTGGAGCTGCCAGAAGTCAAGAGGGTGTGTATCCAATTGATCCACACTGTCGGAAAACTTCTGGCATCAAAAATCTTGCGTAAGCAACACCAACTGACACTGTCAAAGGCCTTATGAAAGTCCAACTTCAGGGCAATGACCGGCAGCTTTCTTTTGTGCGCATACTGGATCATTTCAGTAGCCAAAGCAAAGTTCACGATTATGGAACGACCCTTCAGGAACCCAGATTGTAGTGGGTGAACCAACTGTGGAATCCAAAACCTTGAGCCGATTAGTCAGGACTTTAGAGGCCAACTTAGGCACACTATGCACAAGAGAAATAGGCCTGAAGTCTCGCAACTCCAGAGGCGTATCCTTTTTAGGGAGCAGGGTAATAAAAGCAGGACTTGATCAGATCCGAGGAAGACATCGTCTTGGACGCACCGGCGATGGTCGTACATAGCCCCGCCGAGGATCAAAATAGGACCACGGTAAACACCAGAGGAGAGCAACGAGGAACCAAGCCGTGTCTCCAAACACGATGCTCTCAACAGAGTAACGACGTCGGAGACGCCGCCATCGTGCTAGTCCGATCGAATCGAGGCTTTCGCCTAGAGACAACAACCAACTCCACACAACGAGGGAAATGACGAATGCACCTCGGCGACGCCTCCAAGGAGGGGGATGACACCCACGGGCGCCATCGCCCCCGGCAAATGCCGTGCAAGATTTTCATCCGATCATCGCACATCTCCACACGCAGCAATGACGCTGATTGTAGTTGTGGGATAGCTTGTTGTGCTAGCGATGTAATTTTACCAGGTTTTTTTGGATAGAATTATTCTAGACGCAGATATGGTTCATTTTCATCTCAACATAGAAGCCATGACCCATACTTCTCGCCCATATGTCATGAAGTGTTGTTTCATCACCCGCAAAGTACTGTCTATCACCAGCAACGTACCATATACGGTACAGATCCCCAGAAGTGGAGTGGAGTTTCTCCAAAGTACAAGAAAATATCTCTATATACTTTATACTACTGTATAGCAGTCGCTTTTGCTGTTTTTCATACGACCGATGAGTTACTATTTCGACGCTAAAATCAATCGATGGGATGATTAAAATTGAAGCAAGCGCAAAGGGACGAGAAGTCCTTAAACCGCTATGAATGCCGACTAAAAAAAGTATACGCCAATCCAAATCTACCCAAAAATAGCTGATCCCTTTTGTAATAATTAATGGTTTACCCTTTTCCTGTGATTGCGTGGAACAAGGTACACATGAGCTTGCACGCGTGCAACACGTGCACACACTTGTGTTCTTTTAATCGCACATTAAAATGATCAAGCAAAGAGATTTGACCTAGAATGTTGAAGTGACAACCCCCCCCCCCCAGAAAATCGTTCCTCGGGACCGTTCGTTTGTGGTGACAAAAATTGTAGGTTTTCTTGCTGGCTAAACATGTAAAGAGAAGTGAAATACGATCAAATCCGTAGTGATAACTTGCTTTTCCGGCTATGGTATGAACGCCTTGGCAGTGTGCCTTGTACAACTAGCTAAGATTGGAGACTCTACTGCTTATTGCAAATTATTTCTTACTTTAAATCAGACTAGATTTTCACGATAAAATAACGCACATAGTGCTAAATATAGAACCAAATTTTTATGGAAGCGTATAATGCACGATCGCCAGATCGGGAGCCAGCTTGGAGCGAACAAATCGATCACTCGCAACAGCTGACGTGAGCGAACGAATAGAAGGCTCAAGATAGTACGTGCTAATTTGTGGCCCGTGCGAACATGCTAGAGTGTGAATAAATTTACAGGTTTTTCTCAAAAAATATTATAAAATACATACAGGCAATTGACATGATAAACTACAAAAAAAACAGAATACATACAGGAAATTGCCATGATAAACTACAAAACATAAAATAGATACAGGTAATTGCATGATGAACTACAAAAAATAAAATACAAACAAGAAATTGCCATGCTGAACTACAAAAAAAATGCCTACATGGAGAAAATATGACATATTAAATAAAAAATAAAAATAAAACATTGCCATGGTCCACTACAGAAAAAATAAAATCATACATGGCAAATTTGCATATTGATTAAAAAATGCATACAGTTTGCCATGGTGCACTAAAAAGATATACAAAAAAGAAATATTTCAGGTTGTCGTGGTTGTATAATTTGAGCTGCCATGACAACAAAAATTAAGTTGCCATGGCAACAAGTTTTTAGTATTTTTCGATGATAATGATGCAAAAATTGAAATGTTATGAAAACAAAGAAAACTGCCATGATGGAACTAAGAAAAATTTTATGTCATGAAAATATATATTTTTGTTAATAACAAAATGGCCATGTTGTATATTTTCTTAATAAAATTTCCATACCATTAAAAGTAATATTTTTTTCCTCTTAATAATAAAATGCCAAGCCGTGCTCCTAATAAAATTTTCATGCTCTTAATAATAAAATTGGCATGGTTGAGAAGAACAAAAAGGCCAAAAATTGCCATGAGAACAAACAAAAATAACTATCTGTAGTTGATCTGCATAAATTTGATAGGACAAAAAACATAAAATGTGCCATGCCCATAAATTGCCATCTCAAAAACAGTTGTGAAAAATAAAATAAAATACATAAACATGGATATTGGGATAAAAATGACAGAAAATTAAGTTTGTCGTGATCATGATTAAAAGCCACCTATATAAAACAGAAAAATCGTCATGTCCATGATTTCATATATAGTATATGGATAAATATTAAAATAGAGATAAATTGCCATGAACAGTGAAAAAATCCACCTACATCTAAATGTAAAATGCAATGCTGCATTCAAATAAATTGCCATGCTATACTCAATAAATTGGCCATGCTATTTAAAATATATTTTTCAGCAAGTTTTCGGTTCATGACAGTCGTGATACTGGACGATAGGATGGCGCTCCCAACGGCTCCTGTACGGACAGGCGTTGCGAGCGTCTCTGGCGATGGTGGCGTCGGTGGCGGTGTCTCGGCGCAGGGCGGCGGTGCTCAGGCCCCGGCGGAGGACCCGGCGGCTGGCTGGGCGGCGGCTCGAGCCCCAGTCCCCAGGCGGACGGCTGCGCCCCCCCTGGGCGCCGCCGGGTGGTCGGGAAGCCGCTTTTGGGCGTTGGCGGAGGACGATTCGGACATCGACGAGGAGGCGGAGTTAGGCGACGCGGTGGCGCTGGGGCAGGTGGCCGCCCGGCCAGCTCCCTTGGCGACTTTGTGGCGCGGGCAGAGGAGCTCGGGGGCTCCCTCAAGGCCGGGCGCCGTCGTGCGTTTGCGCCCGGGGGCCGTGGCCCGCGGCGGGTCGTTGCGGCTGCGCCCAGAGCGGCTCGCTCGGGGGGGGCGCCGCGAGGGTCGCGACAACCTTGCTGCGCCAGACGCGGGGCTGCTCCTGCAGCTCGCGGCAGACCAGCTGAGCCCGGCGCCGGCGTCCCCCATGGCGGCGCCGGCGGCGCGGATGACGCTGGGCGTGGTCAACCCTAGGGCTGGGGCGGACCAGCCAGCGGTCCAGTTGGGCCAGCCCACACGGGTAGTGGACGGCCCAAATGCAGTGGTGGCGCGGGCTGGGGCCCAGTCCCCTGACGCGCGCGTGGAGCAGGGAAATGTTCCTGCCCCCAGGTCCCAGCCCGACCCACAGGGGGAGATCCAGCCCAACCAGCCCAGCCCAGAGAGGGCACATAAATGGCTCTGGATCCCCCGCGGAACCCTAAATCCCTCGCTAGGTTTTCCAGCCACCGCTGCGGAGGTGCGGCGCTTCGGTCGTCTCGCCCGATTCCTCTCATCCACTCCACTCCCCTCCCCACTGCGGCGCACCTTTGCTGAAGTAGTGGCGATGGGCTCCAAGCAAGATCGCCGGGGGGAAAAGCCTCCCATGGAGCAGCCGCGGGACCGCAACCGTGGTCGCGCCGCCGACGAGGGGGGCTGGGGACCACCGCGTGCGTGGTGGCTCAAGGAACAGGAAAGGAAGGCAAAGAAGAAGGCGGAGCACAAGCAGCGCGGCCTCGAGCTCAAGCGCAAGGGGATGCAACCAGCGCCGGGCGGCGACCGGGGCGGCGACTCCCACGCGAAGAAGAAATCCAAGCCTGCGGGGGCGGCGGCCTCCAAGCTGCCCCTCCCGCCCAGAGCTGAGGTGCCGGGCTCATCCAAGGGCACGGAGGCGGAGCCAATCCCAATCGAGGAGGCCGACGGACCTGAATGCTTCCGATGCGGGCGCTCGGGCCATTTTCAGAGCTTTTGCACCTTCAAGCCTCTGTGCGTGGTGTGCACCAAGGAGGGGCACACGTCTGCGCAGTGCCCGACCCGGGGCAAGCCTCTGCTCCTCCAAACCATGGGACACGCCATCTCCGGCGAGGGTTTCTTCTGCCTCCAGTACCCGGATGATTCGCGGGAGGAGCCGCAGATCCAGCTGGGGGCCAACGCGGCTGTGCTCTCCATGCCTTCTGGCGCGCTCACCCAAGAGATTCTACAAGTGGAGCTGCCACACCTCTTCGAGGGCGAATGGGACTGGCAGATCTCCGCAATGGAGGGAGGGGCGTTCTCGGTGGTCTTCCCAGATCCGGTGATGCTCCGGATGGCAACCAGGAGCGGCAAGCTGTTCCTCTCCCTCAACAACCTCATGGTGGACATCCGCGACGCGGTCCTCGATGCCCCCAAAGGAATGGCGATGCTAGAGGTGTGGGTCAAGCTGGGAGGAATCCCTCCCAAGCACCGGCGTTCCGACCTGCTCTTGGCGGCCACCGTCATGCTGGGCCGTCCCCTGCTGGTGGATGAGGAGTCCCTCACTCGTCCGGGGCCAGTCCGTATGCGTTTCGCATGCCGCACCCCCCGCAAGCTGCGTGGTCTGGTCCAGATCTGGTTCAATGGCGAGGGCTTCAACATCACCATCGAGCCCGAACTTCCCCCGGAGCAACTCACAGCACTTGCCCTGCCTTCTCCACACCCGCCTTCTCCTACTGACCAAGACAGGGGTGGGGAGGGGCCCGACGGCAATCTGGGCGGCGACAAGGAGGCGGATGCAAGCATGGAGGATGATTCCATCGATACGACGGCTTGGGAGAAGCTGGGCATCTCTGACAAGGGCGGGGCGACAACCAGGGCGCCGATGCCTCCGATGGAGCCGCCGCTGACAGGGGGGTCCATGGAGCTGGATCTCCCCATCCCCAACCAGTATGGCTCCAACCTAGGCTCGGTCACGTCCCCCCCGGTGCGGGCGGTGGCGGAGCCTGGTGCGGGCCAGATGGTGGTACCGCTGGGGGAGGCGCGCACTCCCATTGCGGTGTCCATGGAGTCGCAGCCGCTTGCCTCACGCTCTCCATCCCAAGGGGGGCGCAGCTCCAACAAGCTCGGGGCGGTGAAGCAGCTTAAGAAGGTGGCCGTGCGCAAGGTTAGCGTGGAGGCAGTTCGTGTGGCGGAGCTCCAGGGCGCGCCGGTGACCCCCCGGCAGGCGGTGATGGCGCTGGCGGTGCCCACCTCCGCTCCGACCGCGCTGGAGGCGGACAAGACGGTGCCTGTCCCGAAGGCCAAGCGTACCAAGACCATCGTGGAAGGGCAGGCAGCTCATGTGCGGGTCAGCGCGCGGGCTAAGGGCGCTAAAGGAAACATGCCTTCGCTCCAACGCGCCCAACTCCTCCAAGCACAGAAGAACCTGGAAATCTCAGGTAATCCATTGCCCCGTTTCTCGATTTTGGATTGTTTCTCGGACGAGCACCTAGGCGAGGTGTTGGTGGAGAGTGGAGTTGAACCAATCGGGGAGGGCGGGGTTAGCGAGCTAATCTCGCTGGTGCGCGCTAAGGAACTGGCTCAGGCGGCACTCGCAGCGGCGGCTGCTCAACACGCGGAGCATATGGCTGTCGAGGAGGATCCCTCGACGTCGCTAAGTCTCCGGCCCGAAGGGGAGACAGCAACAGGGGTTGCTGCTCCTCCCTCGCCTCGCTACGGCAAGGCGAGGCGCGTGGCCAAGGCGATCACCTCAAGGGGGATCCGCCTGCGAAACCGCGTCATCTAGATGCGGATGCTCATTTGGAACATCCGTGGCTTCGGCCACTCGGGGCGGCGCACCCAACTCCGCGACTACATCGGGAAAGAAGGGATTGATATAGTAGGGCTCCAGGAAACCATTAAAACTGATTTTCGTCACCAAGACCTCGTAGCCATAGACCCTTTGGAGCGTTTCATCTGGCAACATAGCCCGGCCATTGGGCATTCGGGTGGCATGCTGCTTGGCTTTTGCAGTGCCATATACGAGGTGCTGTCCTGGGAGGTAGGCACCTCCTTCATTGCAGCCAATATTCGCGTGAGAGCTTCGCTACGCGAGCTTGTGATCCTGCAAGTCTATGGGCCAGCAGATCACTCACGTTCGGCAGAGTTTCTGGGAGAACTCAAAGCCAAGGTGCTGGCAGTTGCCGCATCCCAGGTCCCGCTCCTAGTGGGTGGTGATTTTAACCTCATCCGATCGAACGCGGACAAAAACAATGACAACATCAACTGGTCAAGAGTGACCATGTTCAACAGCGCAATTGCGTCAATGTCACTTAGGGAAGTGGCAAGAACGGGGGCAAGATACACTTGGACCAACAAACAACTAGCCCCGGTGAGATCCGTCTTGGATCGCGCCTTCATGTCTCCGGAATGGGAAGTGGTGTTCCCATTATGCTCGCTCCTTGCTGAAACAAGGATCGGCTCGGACCATGTTCCACTCATCCTATCTTCAGGGGAAGATAAGGTACGTCGCAGCCCGCGTTTCTTTTTCGAAACAGCGTGGTTCGAGGCTCCTGATTTCGACAACATCTTTCGGGAAAGATGGGTGAGAAGTGTTCAAGCCACGGGCCAGCAGCGCGGCCCTATGGAGTTTTGGACAGCGGTGGGGGGACGCTTGCGTGCAAGCCTCAAGGGATGGGGCGCGAATCAGGGACGAGACGAGAAAGTTTTGAGGGCGAAACTTCTCGATGAGATCGCAATCCTCGACACTCAAGCAGACTCGCGTCCATTCTCGGAGCATGAATGGGCGCATCGATACGCCTTGGAAGGGCAAGTCGAGGAGTTGCTCCGATCCGAGGAGGAATACTGGAGGCGCCGAGGAGGACTTAAGTGGATGCTCAAGGGAGATGCGAACACTGGTTACTTCCACGCGTACGCGAATGGACGTCGCAGGAAATGCCTAATCCTGAGGCTGCAGACGGAGCAGGGGCTCCTTCTCCAGCAACCAGCGATTAGCAAACACATCTACGACTTTTACATAAGCCTGATGGGGACCGACGAGCCTCAGCGCGCCAGGCTGAGAGAGGACGCCTGGCTGCCAGCACAAAAGGTCTTGGAGTCGGAGAACGAAGAGCTGGGGCTCGCGTTTCTCCCCAAGGAGATTGACGAGGCTCTCCAAAGCATGAAAACTGACACGGCACCGGGGCCTGATGGGTGGCCGGTGGCGATGTTTAAACGCTTTTGGCCACTGTTGCGCGAACCCATCTTCGCGTTGTGCAATGGCTTCATGCGCGGTTTTGTGGACATTGCTAGGTTAAACTTCGGAGTGCTCTCCCTAATTCCGAAAGTACCGGGTGCGGATAATATCCGCCAGTACACACCAATAGCGCTCATTAATGTGCCCTTCAAAATTTGCGCCAAGGGCTGTGCCACGCGGCTTACACCAATCGCACACCGCACAATCAGCCGTTCCCAATCTGCCTTTATCCGCGGTAGGAACATTTTGGAGGGACCATTAGCGTTGCAAGAGACCCTCCACAAACTTAGGCGCATGCGCGAACCGGCGATTCTACTTAAATTAGACTTCGAAAAAGCTTACGACCGCGTCAACTGGGATTTCCTCAGACAAATCCTATTGAGCCGAGGCTTCTCGCCGGTGTGGGTGCACAGAATCATGCAGTTGGTCTCGGGGGGCCAAACTGCGGTCTCGGTGAACGGAGAGGTAGGGCACTTCTTCCGGAACAAGCGCGGCCTTCGCCAGGGTGATCCCATTTCACCGCTCTTGTTCAACTTCGTGGCAGATGCACTGGCGACCTTGCTCCGGAAAGCAACGGAAGCAGGCCACATCAAAGGGGTGTTGGGGCACCTCATCCCAGGGGGGATATCGCACCTGCAATACGCTGACGACACGCTACTGTTGTTCCAACCGGACCTGCACAGCGTGGCCATGATCAAAGCCCTGTTGATTAGCTTTGAGCTTATGTCGGGGCTCAAGATCAACTTCCACAAATGCGAAGTGATGCCCATGGGACTCGAGCCGTCCGACAGTAGGCGTATCGCAGACCAGCTCAACTGCAAACTCGGCAAACTCCCGTTTACTTACCTTGGGCTCCCGTTGGATGCCAAACGCATCACGATAGATGGCTGGGCGCCACTCTGGACCAAGGTGGGTGGGCGGGTTTGTCCGTGGAGGGGGAAGTTCCTCTCTTCTGCAGCCCGGCTAGTGCTCACAAACGCGAGCCTGTCCTCGCTGCCGCAGTTCGCAATGGGGCTGTTCCTCTTGGCTGAAGGGGTACACGCCAAGATGGACACTCCAAGGTCCCGTTTCTTTTGGGAAGGTGCGGGACCCAAACGCAAGTACCATATGGTCAGATGGGACTTGGTGTGCAGACCCAAGGACCTAGGGGGGCTAGGGATCACAAACACACGGATCCTCAACATTGCACTCATGTGCAAATGGATCTGGAAGCTGTCGCAGGGGGCGACCGGTCTGTGGGTGGACATGCTGCGCAATAAATATTTCCCCAACGGGAACTTTTTCGAAGGCAGGACACGGGGCTCTCCTTTCTGGAACGACCTCCAAGCGGTGCGCCCGGCCTTCGCCCTTGGCGCCAAGTTCGTCGTAGGGGACGGGCGCTCGGCCCGCTTCTGGCTTGACCTATGGCTGGGAGCGAACCCCCTTTGGGTCCAATTTCAGGACTTGTATGCCCTGGCGGTCAACCCGGAGATGACGGTAGCGACGGCCCTAGCCTCGAACCCACCCGCGATCCACTTTCGTCGAGAGCTAACGGGCCTTGAACAAGCACGCTTTGAGGAGCTGCTGGGCCTGACTCAATCGGCGACGCTGTCCACTTCCGCGGACACAGTCACTTGGGCTCTCACCACGTCCGGAAAGTTCACGGTCAAATCCCTCTACCGCAGGCTATGCCAAGTTCAGGGACCGGCATTCCCAATGCCGACCGGTTTGTGGAACGCCCGGATTCCGCTTAAAGTCAAGGTGTTCTTCTGGCAACTTTTCCGCAATAGACTCCCCACTTCGGCCAATGTTGCAAAGCGCAACGGCCCGTTTTCCGGCTTATGTGCCATTTGTAATACCATGGAAGATGCGAACCATGTGTTTTTCCGCTGCCCCCTAGCGCGCTTTGCCTGGAGTGCAGTCCGAGCTGCCACCAATACCAATTGGGACCCGCGATCGGCCGCTGACCTAGCGGCCATAGTTGCGTCGACGATGGGTGGCAGTAAACGTGTCCTTTGGAGTTGCCTCGGTGCCCTAGCCTGGGCAATGTGGCTTACAAGGAACAAAATTGCCATCGAGGGAATCTTCCCATCGCACCCTGCTAATATTCTTTACAAATGCAACATTCTTATGCAGCAGTGGAGTCCGTTGGCGAAGCACAAGGATGCTGACAAGATGAAGCAAGCTCAAGATCGTCTTCGCCAAGTCTACGTATTGGCCAGGGAGCCGCCAGCCGCTTCTACGACGTGAAGTGGTTTCTTTTGTCTTGCGAGCGAGCCTGCGTGCTCTATGCTCTTTGGTCTTTGGCCTGTAATAGACTCGTTTTGCTCACTTTTTGGCCTCTGGCCTGCCTGCGACCTTGCTGTGCTCTCGCGCCAGCGTAACTTGAGCCTCCGCGCTCGTGACCTTGCTGTGCTTCGTGCCAGCGGAACCCGAGCCTCCGCGCTCGTGACGTTTGTCCTAGTCCTCGTCTGTAAACGCTGCCTAAGTTTGTGGGCTTTATTAAGTTAAAGCCGGACGCTCCTAGCGTCTCCGTTCTAAAAAAAATATATTTTTCATGGTGCAATGCAGAAAAATAAATGCAAGATAAATGTCCATGGTATTGTATGAGAAAACATGAAGAGTTAAAAAATTTGTCATGGTCATGGCAACTATGATGGGAAATGTTATATATATCAAGGAAAGCATGCCAAAGTTGCTGGGAATTTTGTAATCGTCACACGATAACATGTAGGAAAAAGTTTAATTCACCACATGGAAAATTAGAAGAAGAAAATACATATTTGGCTATAAAATACAGGAACATGGCAAAATTGTGCCCATATATGTTTGTTTCACTTTTTATTGTTTTGTTAGTTTTACATAGATGACAAGCACTAGGTTTCACACATGGCTATTCCGCCTTTAAAATGTGTTGGAAGTTTTTCTATAAAACAAATTTATTCCCAAGATAAAATGTTTATATCATATCATGTAATTATATATACTCCCGGACACCTATACATACATCATGGCAAAATCGTCGAGTGTGCGCCAACACGGCGCATGATAAAGTGGGATCCTCAAGAAATACCAGCATGTTTAAGAGGTACTAAGAGAGGTAGAAGTGCATAAAAGAATCATGGAGACGTTCGCAGTAAACACATTCATACACCCTAGTTTCTCTAGGTAACACCAACAATCCTCCCACTAATCATATTTTAATCTACACACATCTATGACGCTGATTATGGGATAGCTTGTTGGGGTTGTGACAACGATGTATTTTACGGGATTTTTTTTAGAACTGTTCCAGAGACAGAGGTCGTTCATTTTCATCTCAATATAGAAGCCATGACCCATCTTTCTCGCACACAAGTCCTGAGGTGTATTGTTTTATCACCCGCAAAGTTTTGTTCATCGCCAACAAAGTACCATGTCAGGTATAGGTCCCCAGAACACTACTTTTAAGTGGATGGCGTGCCTCGCTCCTCTGGCGTGCGGGCCGCCTAGTCCTCGTAAACTCCAAACTCTCGGCGATGCCTATCTTCCACCTGATGGCCCTAGACCTTCCGTCCTGGTTCTTCAAGTGTGTGAACAAGCTGCGCCGGGCTTCTTTTGGCGTGGAGTCGAGGACACAAAGGGTGGGTGTTACCCGGTGGCTAGGCACATTTTGTGCCTTCCCAAGCCTTACGGGGGCCTTGGTGTGCCGAATCTCGAGCTACTTAACCAACCCATGCACATGGGATGGCTCTGGTTCGAGAAGATGGGCTTAGACAAACCTTGGCACGGTCTTCCTATGTCGTTGCATCCCGAAACCCTGTACCTTGCTCACGCGGCCATGCACTGCTCCCTTGGGGATGGACAAAGGCTAAATTTCTGAACGGAACAATGGATCAATGGACAAAGGGTCGAGCAGCTTGCCCCCAACCTTATGGGCTTTGTCTGACCCGCGACTTGTGGTCTGTGTGTCACAAACGCGCTTCGCAGCCGCACCTGGCTCCAGTCTATCAAAGGAGCGCCCTCTGTCCCGGCCATTACAGAGTTCCTTGACCTTTGGGAGGAACTAGCCACTACCAGCTCTCTGAAAACCCGGATACCTTTGCTTGTAAGTCGGCAGCAAGATGATCTTACTCCTCACGTGACACTTACCAGGTCTTCTTTTTCGGGTGTGGGTTCGTCTCTTGCGCGACGGAAATCTGGCATTCCTGGGCTCCCCTCAAGGTGAAGATTTTCACCTGGCTAGCAGTTGTGAACCAGCTATAGACTACCGATTGTTTGTCGCATCGCGGACTCCCAAACACTATGCGGTGCCAGTTATGCTGCCAAGTCGACGAGGATTCCACCCACATGTTTCTAGGCTGCTCGTTCTCACATGAAGTGTGGTACCACACCCTCCTGCCACTTCGCCTACATCGTTTCACTCTTACGTAACTGCAAGGTCTTCAGGATGGGTGGCCATCTGTCGCTTCGTCTGCCAGCTCGGCGAACCGCAAGGAAGTTAACACAATCATCGCTGCAACGCTTTGCTTCATCTGGCTAGAGCGGAACAGTAGGGTTTTCGACCACTCAGCCTCCACCATGGCTAACGTCATTGCACTTTTAGGAGCAGAGCTCGAGCTGTGGAAATCAGCTAGCCTAGACCATGGGCATTGCTTTCCAAGTGCACAAAGAGCATCTCCACTCACGCCCAACTGGTCCCCAGGGCGACTTTTTTCCCGCCGGCGTCGAAAAAAACCAGTCGCCCCCCTAGGACGCAGAATTTCACCGGTTCGGCCCATTTTTCCGCCCGGTGATCCCAGGCCGAACCCAGCGCACTGGGGGTGCTTGGGGGCTCCAGTGAAAGGAAAAGCAGCGCATGTGCCATCATTGTCAGGCAACAACATTGTTTGCACGTCCAGATTCTCCCCCCTCGCATACTACCCCTTCTGTCGCCGTGCCGATCCTGACGCGCCTACCTGCCCATCGCCGCTAGAAAGGCATTTCCCCACCAAAAAGAGAGGGTTCACCGCGGCAGCCTCCACCCAGCTCTTGGGAAAGCTTTTTGGCGCTCCGACCATGCAGGTGGGGATACCGGCGGCTGCGCACCTACCACACCCGCCAGGTGCTTGGTGTCGGCGTCAAAACCGGCGGATCTCGGGTAGGGGGTCCCGAACTGTGCGTTTAAGGCTAATGGTAACAGGAAGCGGGGGACACGATGTTTACCCAGGTTCGGGCCCTCTCGATGGAGGTAATACCCTACTTACTGCTTGATTGATCTTGATGATATGAGTATTACAAGAGTTGATCTACCACGAGATCGTAGAGGCTAAACCCTAGAATCTAGCCTATGATTATGATTGTTGTTGTCCTACGGACTAAACCCTCCTGTTTATATAGACACCGGAGGGGGCTAGGGTTACACAGAGCCGGTTACAAAGAAGGAGATCTACATATCCGAATCGCCAAGCTTGCCTTCCACGCAAAGGAGAGTCCCACCCGGACATGGGACGAAGTCTTCAATCTTGTATCTTCATAGTCCAACAGTCCGGCCAAAGTATATCGTCCGGCTGTCCGAGGACCCCCTAATCCAAGACTCCCTCAGTAGCCCCTGAACCAGGCTTCAATGGCAATGAGTCCGGCGCGCAGATTGTCTTCGACATTGCAAGGCGGGTTCTTCTCCAAAATCCATGAGTACCTGTTGTAACGAGCAGTGTCCGACTTCCCATCAACGTTGCACTCCTCGGCTTCTGTGCTTTAATAATGGCTATCTCCACGTGTCGAGCGAATGCGAGAAGTCAGGGCATTTTTACATTTGCCACCCTGGCCATGTAAGTAAATCGTCTATTTAAAGAGATGGGGATCCTCAGATCCAAATCACACCATCCTCCCTGAGCGAGCATCCACCAGAGCGCGCCCGGAAGAAACCATTCCATCATGGCCGACCGTCGCAGCTCCTCCTCTCGCTCCCGTAGCACTAAGCCAGGCGATTGGGAGAAGTGTTCCGTTCCCCATAGCCGATTGGTAGAGTTGCAGACCCAGGGGTTTCTCCCGCCTGCATATATGGTCCCCGTCCGAGCCGGACTAGCCACCTATAATGGCGGGGAGCAAGCGGAGAGCTTTCCCAACCCATCCAAGGGGGAGCGGGTATGCCTTGTCCCTTACTTGCTATGGGGACTCAGATTTCCAATCCATCAGTTCCTCCGCGGGCTCCTGGAGTTCTATGGCCTCCAGCTGCATAACTTCACCCCTGCCTCCATTTTACACATCGCCGACTACGTCGCCTTTTGTGAGCTGTTTCTGGGCTGCGAAGCTCATTTCGAGCTATGGAAGAGGCTATTCTGCCTCGTACCCCGTACTCAGGAGGTGTCGATATATCAAGTGGGCGGAGCCGAAATATGGCGCATCGCCGAGACCGGATACCTGTCTGGTACTTCGAAGAAGACATCCGAAGACTGGCCTTCAGAGTGGTTTTATATGGAGGACGTCCCCCTTCCGGACCCTATTCGGATGGGCCTTCCTGAGTTTGCAAATGCCCCGTCGAAGAAACGCCACAGCTGGCGCCCCCGGAGCCCCCAGGAGGAAGACAACATAGAGGTCCTTTTCCTAATGGACATGATAAAAACGCTGGCCAAATCAGGATTGACAATAATTGTGGTTATGTCAATATGTATATGAGAGGGGTACAACCACTTCAATACCGGGGAAAACCCATGTGGCACTTCAATGGAGAAGACAATGCCACCCGCTATGGTCGTAAGGGTCCGGACTCTGCCGCCGCTCTGGCGAAGATACTGTCCGACTTGTACAACAGAGAAGAAGAGGAGTTCATCCGTATTAAGCCACGTGATGGATTCTCCATGTACAACCCCCCAAGCTGGGTGAGCTGCTATCCTTTACCACAGTCCTTCCCGCATTCTTCATCATAAATATTTACCTTGCTAATTCATAGCAGGAACTGCGAAAAGCTGTGAGGGAGATCCACAACCCGTCTCCACAGCCAGAGGACCCCGAACGGGCCCTCAACCCCAGACTTGAAGAAGATCCGGACATATTTGTGGAGCTCGTCGACAGTACATTTTATCAGTTAAGCTGTGATGGTGCCTTGGTGGCCAGCATAGACGATTATCCAGGTCTACTCCCTGCATCGCATGTAAGTAAAACCGGAGTCCCAACTTCCACGAGGATCCCTTCTTTACACCTTACCCACTGCACACATATTGTGTCATATAGGGAAGGCCATCGGGGCACCGTGCCGAACCCGCGGTGACTCTCAACAAGGAGCACCAAAGCCAGGTCGTCTTAAAAGGAAGGCGGTCAGGACCGAGACGCCGTCGCAGAGGTATGATTAACAACCTGCTACGTGATTATCGTCCGTAAAATATAACAATATCCGTGGTTCCCTGGCAGAAAGAGCGCTCGCCGGACTGTATCCGGAGAGCCTGCCGGCCCCGCCTCCACCAGCCGGACTCCGAGGCCGGACTCAAGGGCGGAGATTAACGCGGGGACAACGCCGGACGGTCCTCCTACAGAGGATGCAGATAGATTATTTGCTACAAACTCCGAAGTGGAGAGCGCCATGAATCACAGACGCCGACGGGCCACACTACGCGACCCTAATTTCTCTGAAGAGGCGTTCAATGCCTTCAACTCAGGGGACGCGTACATCCGAGCTGCTCAAGATGGCCTAGCCAGAGCCACGGACCAGTATGTAAAGGATATACGGGTAAGAAATTTTGATAGGTATGTATATCAGTAGCCCCTGAGACTTGAAACAGTTGGCACAACTGATTTAAGGATCATTGTATGCATAGGTTCTTACAGAGAAGAATACCCAGCTGTCTAAAGAGCTGGAGGAGTGCAAAGCCCAGCTACGGGCCGCGGTTGCCGGAATGGAGGAGTCCAAGAAGGTCCCATCTGGTAATACTTGTCTGGATCATAAAGGAATGTAATGACATGTACCAGGTAGTATTCGGCATGTATGAAAATCTAACAATAGATTCTGCAGACAAACCCAGAGGTAATCCGGAGATTGTACCGGGGGGTGAGCAATATGCTGAACGACAACTAAAGGATGGCGAGCACGTGCTTACAAAAGTTATACGGGAGAAAAATGACCTCCAGGACGCGAAGACCCGACTGGACGTTGAATTAAAAGATGTTCGGGCTCAGCTTGCGGACTCCGTGAAGGAGAATAAGAGGCTTCGACGCGGCATTTTTGGTAAGTGCTCGAACGAACCTTTATAAAGTTCGGCGAAAAAGCGGGCTAAAAGAATTAAGTCTGTAGGTATGCTGACAGGTCGTCCTGAAGAGGAGATGCCTGGATCTGCGGGCGATTTTCTGCAAGAGCTCGCACAACTGCACGGACAAATTCAGCAGGTGATGCAGGGTATTGCCCAGGCCTTGTGGCCATCCGCATCCCTGCCCGAAGGCATGGGAGAGCTCGTGGAGATGCTCAAGGGGGCGCGGTGGCACTTCTGATTATGGAAGATATCGGCCTGCCGACAAGGTGCGAGGGAAGCCTGGGCTATGGTGAAGACGCGATACACCAAGGCTGACCCGAACCACATGGCCGAGGTTGGACCTGTAGGGTCAGATGGGAAAGAGATTCCTGTTAGTCTGGTATATGACCAGGTAGCTTTAGCTGCAAAGTATTCCCAATAGGATTGTAGGCTAGACAGCCTGTTGGATGGTATAGAAGAAGAATTTAGTCAGTCTAAGCGACTGTGTACTTCAAATGACATATTTTGTCTCTAGCCGGATTGTAAATCATTTGTCATGGCAGACCTTTTCGCTTCAACCTCTGAACCCGATAGTCTGTAGTGTATCTGAATACCCGCTCAGTTATGTAAAAACCGGGGTATGCGTGGAAACCAGGCGTAGGGGTCATAAGTGCTTGAACAGACAAGTACCCAACTAGCTATGTTATATTACATGGATAGCCAAAAACATCTTCTAAGGAGAATAGTTTCGTTAAGGGTTCCTTTCCCTGGGTACGCATGCATTAATGTGCATGTCCGAACTGCCAAAAGTGAAGTAGGATATAAACATCTGGGGGCATGTATTGAAATAAGTAAGAAACATCTTTTGTTCACCGATTGAATATTCCCTTAAGAACGCTAGCTTTCGGCTTCACCCAGTCTGAGGTACACATCCGGCTAATCCGGCAGTAACAATCGTAGAGGTGCTCCCCTTATGCCCTAGCCGAATGAACGGGAACGTAGGGCATAAACACAAGAGCCAAGCAACCCAGCTTGGCCAAAACTTAAGTCATATCGATGCATATAATGGCAAAAAAGGCACATATGGAGAAGTGACGCATATGTGGTGGGCATAAAGCCCAGAGGATAATTATATTAAGCTTTTGTATAAGAAGCCCCCAGGTATATTGAGCATGCATAGCGCGGCAGGAGTGTGCGGTCGAAGCACACTTGAAGCTTTTAAGGCTATATAAGAAGAAAGAAACAAAGAGGGAAAGAGGAGATAACTAAAAAAAGGGCGGATGTAAGGAGACGAACACAGAGTTCGGCACTAGGCGTAGAATCTTCAGAGTCTGGCCGCGTTCCATGGGTTCGGCTCAAGTCGGTTATCTGATGCATCATGCAGACGGTACGCTCCTCCAATGAGAACTTTATCAATGATGAAGGGACCCTCCCACTTGGGCTTGAGCTTGTCCTTTTTCTTCTCCGGTAGGCGTAGAATGAGTTCGCCAACGTTATAAGTTTTGGCCCGTACTTCTCTGCTTTGATATCTTCGAGCCTGCTGCTGATAGAATGTGGAATGGGCCTTTGCGATGTCCCGCTCTTCCTCCAGGGCATCTAAACTGTCCTGCCGATCTAGCTCGGCTTCTCTCTCTTCGTACATGCGCACTTGAGGTGAGTCATGAATGATATCACAGGGTAGTACTGCTTGTGCACTGTACACCATAAAAATGGTGTGTATCCGGTGGTGTGATTTGGCGTGGTCCGCAACCCCCACAGTACGGAGTCGAGCTCCTCTACCCAGTGTGTATCTGATTCCTTCAAGGATCGCACTAGTCTGGGGCCCTGTTTGGTTCAGCTTTTATCGACGGATTCCGCTGCCGCACAGCAAAATCTAAACCAAAGGGCGAACCCAGCAGAATCTGATTCTAGAAATCCGCTGCCAAAATCTGAACCAAAAGCAGAAGCAGCCCAGGACGTGCTTTCCAAAATCCGATTCCGCTGCGGGCCAAAATCTGAAAAAGATGTATCAGCTGGTTTGCCAAATGACCTACATCTTTTTCACATCAGATTTTCCACAGCTGTTTTTTCCACAGCAGATTTTTCACAGCTGCTTTTAGAAATCCACAGCCGAACCAAACAGGGCCTGGGTTTGATACCGCTCATAATAAGTCCATTTGCTCGTTCGACTTGACCGTTTGTTTGGGGGTGATAGACAGAGGCATAATCGAGCTTAATGCCCATCTTGCCGCACCAAGTTTTCACCTCGTTGGCTGTGAAGTTGGAGCCGTTATCAGTGATGATGTTGTGGGGGACACCGTAACAGTGTACGACTCCGGATATAAAGTCTATCACTGGTCCGGATTCGACCGTTTTAACTGGTTTGGCCTCTATCCATTTGGTGAATTTATCTACCATGACCAACAAGTATTTTTTCTTATGACTTCCTCCTTTAAGGGGTCCAACCATATCGAGCCCCCAGACCACAAAGGGCCAAGTTATGGGGATTGTTTGGAGATCGGTAGGTGGCATATGGCTTTGATTTGCAAAAAGCTGGCAACCGACGCAATGTTAGACGAGGTCATGTGCGTCCGCTCGGGCTGTCGAACAGTAGAAACCTGTATGGAAGGCCTTACTTACAAGGGCCCGAGCTGCGGCGTGGTGGCCGCCGAGTCCAGCATGAATTTCTGCCAAAAGTTGTCGTCCTTCCTCTTCGGAGATGCACCTTTGGAGCACTCCAGTAGCGCTTTTTGAAGGAAATATGCCCTAGAGGCAATAATAAAGTTATTATTTATTTCCTTATATAATGATAAATATTTATTATTCATGCTAGAATTGTATTAACTGGAAACATAATACATGTGTGAATACATAGACAAACATAACGTCACTAGTATGCCTCTACTTGACTAGCTCATTAATCAAAGATGGTTATGTTTCCTAACCATAGACATGTGTTGTCATTTGATTAACGGGATCACATCATTAGGAGAATGATGTGATTGACTTGACCCATTCCGTTAGCTTAGCACTTGATCGTTTAGTATGTTGCTATTGCTTTCTTCATGACTTATACATGTTCCTGTAACTATGAGATTATGCAACTCCCGTTTACCGGAGGAACACTTTGGGTGCGACCAAACATCACAACGTAACTGGGTGATTATAAAGGAGTACTATAGGTGTCTCCAATGGTACATGTTGGGTTGGCGTATTTCGAGATTAGGTTTTGTCACTCCGATTGTCGGAGAGGTATCTCTGGGCCCTCTCGGTAATGCACATCACTATAAGCCTTGCAAGCAATGTAGCTAATGAGTTAGTTACGGAATGATGCATTATGTAACGAGTAAAGAGACTTGCTGGTAACGAGCTTGAACTAGGTATTAGATACCGACGATCGAATCTCGGGCAAGTAACATGCCGATGACAAAGGGAACAACATATGTTGTTATGCGGTTTGACCGATAAAGATCTTCGTAGAATATGTAGGAGCCAATATGAGCATCCAGGTTCCGCTATTGGTTATTGACCTTAAACGTGTCTCGGTCATGTCTACATAGTTCTCGAACCCGTAGGGTCCGCACGCTTAAGGTTTCGATGACAGTTATATTGTGAGTTTATGAGTTTTGATGTACCGAAGGAGTTCGGAGTCCTGGATGAGATCAGGGACATAACGAGGAGTCTCGAAATGGTCGAGACGTAAAGATCGATATATTAGACGACTATATTCGGACTTCGGAAAGGTTCCGAGTGATTCGGGTATTTATCGGAGTACCGGAGAGTTACGAGAATTCGCCGGGGAGAAGTATTGGGCCTTATTGGACCATACGGGAAAGAGAGAGGGGCTGCCTAGGGCAGGCCGCGCCCCCCCCCAAGGCCTAGTCCGAATTGGACTAGGGGGAGGGGCCGCACCCCCTCCTTCCTTCCCTTCTCTATTCCCCTTCCTTCTCTCCTACTCCTACTAGGAAAGGAGGAGTCCTACTCCCGGTGGGAGTAGGACTCCCCCCCTTGGGCGCGCCTCCTCCTCCTTGGCCGGCCCTCCTCCCCTTGCTCCTTTATATACAGGGGCAGGGAGGCACCCCATGACACACAAGTTGATCTACGGATCGTTCCTTAGCCGTGTGCGGTGCCCCCCTCCATCATATTCCACCTCGGTTATATCGTCGCAGAGTTTAGGCGAATCCCTGCGCCGGTAGAGCATCATCATCGTCACCACGCCGTCGTGCTGACGGAACTCATCCCCCAAGCTTTGCTGGATCGGATCCCGGGGATCGTCATCGATCTGAACGTGTGCTGAACTCGGAGGTGCCGTACGTTCGATACTTGGATCGGTCGGATCGTGAAGACGTACGACTACATCAACCGCGTTGTCATAACGATTCCGCTTACGGTCTACGAGGGTACGTGGACAACACTCTCCCCTCTTGTTGCTATGCCATCACCATGATCTTGCGTGTACGTAGGAAATTTTTTGAAATTACTACGTTCCCCAACAGTGGCATCCGAGCCTAGGTTTTATGCGTTGATGTTATATGCACGAGTAGAACACAAGTGAGTTGTGGGCGATACAAGTCATACTGCTTACCAGCATGTCATACTTTGGTTCAGCGGTATTGTTGGATGAAGCGGCCCAGACCGACATTACGCGTACGCTTACGCGAGACTGGTTCTACCGCCGTGCTTTGCACACAGGTGGCTAGCGGGTGTTAGTTTCTCCAACTTTAGTTGAACCGAGTGTGGCTACGCCCGGTCCTTGAGAAGGTTAAAACAGCACCAACTTGACGAACTATCGTTGTGGTTTTGATGCGTAGGTAAGAACGGTTCTTGCTCAGCCCGTAGCAGCCACGTAAAACTTGCAACAACAAAGTAGAGGACGTCTAACTTGTTTTTGCAGGGCATGTTGCGATGTGATATGGTCAAGACGTGATGAGATATAAGTTGTTGTATGAGATGATCATGTTTTGTTGAAGTTATCGGCAACTGGCAGAAGCTCTATGGTTGTCTCTTTGTTGCATAAGATGCAAGTGCCAAATAATTGCTTTACTTTATCGCTATGTGATAGCAATAGTTGCAAGAGCAATAGTTGGCGAGACGACCATGTGATGACACATTGATATAGATCAAGATGATGAAGATCATGGTGTCGTGCCGGTGACGAGATGGAGATCAAAAGGCGCAAGATGATCATGGACATATCATGTCACATATTTTGATTGCATATGATGTTTATCTCTTATACATCTTATTCTGTTTTGTTTGATGGTAGCATTATAAGATGATCTCTCACTAATTATCAAGAAGTGTTCTCCCTGAGTATGCACCGTTGCGAAAGTTCTTCATGCTGAGACACCACGTGATGATTGGGTGTGATAGGCTCTACGTTCAAATACAACGGGTGCAAAACAGTTGCGCACGCGGAATACTCAGGTTAAACTTGACGAGCCTAGCATATACAGATATGGCCTCAGAACACGGAGACCGAAAGGTCGAATGTGAATCATATAGTAGATATGATCAACGTAGTGATGTTCATCGTTGAAACTACTCCATCTCACGTGATGATCGGACATGGTGTAGTTGATATGGATCACGTAATCACTTAGAGGATTAGAGGGATGTCTATCTAAGTGGGAGTTCTTAAGTAATATGATTAATTGAACTTTAATTTATCATGAACTTAGTCCTGGTAGTATTTTGCAAATTATGTTGTAGATCAATAGCTTTCGTTGTTGCTTTCATATGTTTATTTTGATATGTTCCTAGAGAAAATTGTGTTGAAAGATGTTAGTAGCAATGATGCGGATTGGATCCGTGATCTGAGGTTTATCCTCATTGCTGCACAGAAAAATTATGTTCTTGATGCACCGCTAGGCGACAGACCTATTGCAGGAGCAGATGCAGACGTTATGAACGTTTGGCTAGCTCAATATGATGACTACTTGATAGTTTAGTACACCATGCTTAATGTCTTAGAATCGGGACTTCAAAAACGTTTTGAACGTCATGGACCATATGAGATGTTCCAGGAGTTGAAGTTAATATTTCAAGCAAATACCCGAGTTGAGAGATATGAAGTCTCCAACAAGTTCTATAGCTAAAAGATGGAGGAGAATCGCTCAACTAGTGAGCATGTGCTCAGATTGTCTGGGTACTACAATCGCTTGAATCAAGTGGGAGTTAATCTTCCAGATAAGATAGTGATTGACAGAATTCTCTGGTCACCACCACCAAGTTAGTAGAACTTCGTGATGAACTATAATATGCAAGGGATGACGAAAGTGATTCCCAAGCTCTTCGTGATGTTGAAATCGACGAAGGTAGAAATCAAGAAAGAGCATCAAGGGTTGATGATTGACAAGATCACTAGTTTCAAGAAAAGGGCAAAGGGAAAGAAAGGGAAACTTCAAGTAGAATGGCAAGCAAGTTGTCACTCCCGCGAAGAAGCCCAAAGCTGGACCAAAGCCTGAAACTGAGTGATTATACTACAAAGGAAATGGTCACTAGAAGCGGAAATGCCTTGAATATTTGGTGGATAAGAAGGATGGCAAAGTGAACAAGGGTATATTTGATATACATGTTATTGATGTGTACCTTACTAGTGTTTATAGTAACCCCTGAGTATTTGATACTTGTTTGGTTGCTAAGATTAGTAACTCGAAACAGGAGTTACAGAATAAACAGAAACTAGTTGAGGGTGAAGTGACGATGTGTGTTGGAAGTGGTTCCAAGATTGATATGATCATCATCGCACACTCCCTATACTTTCGAGATTAGTGTTGAACCTAAATAAATGTTATTTGGTGTTTGCGTTGAGCATGAATATGATTTGATCATGTTTATTGCAATACGGTTATTCATTTAAAATCAGAGAATAATTGTTGTTCTGTTTAAATGAATAAAACCTTTGATGGTCATACACCCAATGAAAATAGTTTGTTGGATCTCGATCGTAGTGATACACATATTCATAATATTGATGCCAAAAGATGCAAAGTTGATAATGATAGTGCACTTATTTGTGGCACTGCCGTTTGGGTCATATCGGTATAAAGCGCATGAAGAAACTCCATAAAGATGGATTTTCGAAATCACTTGGTTATGAATCATTTGATGCTTGCGAACCGTGCCTTTTGGGCAAGATGACTAAAAACTCCGTTCTCCGGAACAATGGAACAAGCTACTGACTTATTGGAAATAATACATACCGATGTATGCGATCCAATGAGTGTTGATGCTCGTGGCAAGTATCGTTATTTTCTGACCTTCAGAAAATGATTTGAGCAGATATGGGTATATCTACTTGATGAAACATAAGTCTGAAATAATTGAAAGATTCAAAGAATTTTAGAGTGAAGTGGAAAAATCATCGTAACAAGAAAATAAAGTTTCTACGATCTGATCGCGGAGACGAATATTTGAGTTACGAGTTTGGTCTTCAATTAAAACAATGTGGAATAGTTTCACAGCTCACGCCACCTGGAACACCACAATGTTATGGTGTGTCTGAACGTCGTAACCGCACTTTATTGGATATGGTGCGATCTATGATGTCTCTTACTGATTTACCATTATCGTTTTGGGGTTGTGCATTAGAGACAGCTGCATTCACATTAAAAGGGCACCATCTAAATCCGTTGAGACGACATTGTATGAACTATGGTTTAGAAGTAAACCTAAGCTGTCGTTTCTTAAAGTTTGGAGTTGCGATGATTATATGAAAAAGATTTTCAACTTGATAAGCTCAAACCCAAATCGGAGAAGTGCGTCTTCATAGAATACCCAAAGGAAACTGTTGGGTACACCTTCTATCACAGATCCGAAGGCAAAACATTCGTTGCCAAGAATGGATCCTTTCTAGAGAAGAAGTTTCTCTCGAAAGAAGTGAGTGGGAGGAAAGTAGAACTTGATGAGGTAACTGTACCTGCTCCCTTATTGGAAATTAGTTCATCACAGAAATCTGTTCCTGTGACTACTACACCAATTAGTGAGGAAGTTAATGATGATGATCATGAAACTTCAGATTAAGTTACTACAGAACCTTGTAGGTCTTACAGAGTAAGATCCGCACCAGAGTGGTACGGTAATCCTGTTCTGGAAGTTATGTTACTAGACCATGACGAACCTACGAACTATGAAGAAGCGATGGTGAGCCCAGATTCCGCAAAATGGCTTGAGGCCATGAGATCTGAGATAAGATCCATGTATGAAAACAAAGTATGGACTTTGATTGACTTGCCCAATGATCGGCGAGACATTGAGATTAAATGGATCTTCAAAAGGAAGACGGACGCTGATAGTGTTACTATCTACAAAGCTAGAATTGTCGCAAAAGGTTTTCAACAAGTTCAAGATGTTGACTACGATGAGAGTTTTTCACTCGTATCTATGCTTAAGACTGTCTGGATCATGTTAGCAATTGCCGCATTTTATGAAATCTGGCAAATGGATAAACAAAATTGCATTCCTTAATGGTTTTCTTAAAGAAGAGTTGTATATGATGCAACCAGAAGGTTTTGTCAATCCTAAAGGTGCTAACAAATTGTGCAAGCTCCAACGATCCATCTATGGACTGGTGCAAGCATCTCGGGGTTGGAATATATGCTTTGATGAGTTGATCGAAGCATATGGTTTTATACAGACTTTTGAAGAAGCCTGTATTCACAAGAAAGTGAGTGGGAGCTCTGTAGCATTTCTAATATTATATGTGGATGACATATTGTTAATTGGAAATGATATGGAAATTCTGATAGCATGAAAGGATACTTGAATAAGAGTTTTTCAAAGCAAGACCTCGGTGAAGCTGCTTACACATTGAGCATCAAGATCTATATAGATAGATCAAGACGCTTGATAAGATTTTTCAATGAGTACATACCTTGATATTTTTTTTGAAATAGTTCAAAATGGAACAGTCAAAGAAGGAGTTCTTGCCTGTGTTACAAGGTGTGAAGTTGAGTAAGACTCAAGACCCGACCATTGCAGAAAATAGAAAGAGAATGAAAAGTCATTCCCTATGCCTCAGTCATAGGTTCTATAAAGTATGCTATGCTGTGAACCAGAACTATTGTATACTCTGCCCTAGTTTGGCAAGGGAGTACAATAGTGATCTAAGAGTAGATCACTGGACATTGGTCAAAATTATCCTTAGTGGAATAAGGAGATGTTTCTCGATTATGGAGGTGATAAAAGAGTTCATCGTAAAAGTTACATCGATGCAAACTTTTACATTGATCCAGATGACTCTAAATCTCAATCTGGATACATATTGAAAGTGGAAGCAATTAGCTAGAGTAGCTCCGTGCAAAGCATTGTGGACATAGAATATTTTGCAAAATACATACAGCTCTGAATGTGACAGACCCATTGACTAAGCTTCTCTCACGAGCAAAACATGATCCCACCTTAGTACTCTTTGGGTGTTAATCAGATAAGCGATGTGAACTAGATTATTGACTCCAGTAAACCCTTTTGGGTGTTGGTCACATGACGATGTGAACTATGGATGTTAACCATATACAGATATGAATATTGATGTTAAATCACATGGCGATGTGAACTAGATTATTGACTCTAGTGCAAGTGGGAGACTGAAGGAAATATGCCCTAGAGGCAATAATAAAGTTATTATTTATTTCCTTATATAATGATAAATATTTATTATTCATGCTAAAATTGTATTAACCGGAAACATAATACATGTGTGAATACATAGACAAACATAACGTCACTAGTATGCCTCTACTTGACTAGCTCATTAATCAAAGATGGTTATGTTTCCTAACCATAGACATGTGTTGTCATTTGATTAACGGGATCACATCATTAGGAGAATGATGTGATTGACTTGACCCATTCCGTTAGCTTAGCACTTGATCGTTTAGTATGTTGCTATTGCTTTCTTCATGACTTATACATGTTCCTGTAACTATGAGATTATGCAACTCCCGTTTACCGGAGGAACACTTTGGGTGCTACCAAACGTCACAATGTAACTGGGTGATTATAAAGGAGTACTACAGGTGTCTCCAAAGGTACATGTTGGGTTGGCGTATTTCGAGATTAGGTTTTGTCACTCCGATTGTCGGAGAGGTATCTCTGGGCCCTCTCGGTAATGCACATCACTATAAGCCTTGCAAGCAATGTAGCTAATGAGTTAGTTACGGAATGATGCATTACATAACGAGAAAAGAGACTTGCCGGTAACGAGATTGAACTAGGTATTAGATACTGACGATCGAATCTCGGGCAAGTAACATGCCGATGACAAAGGGAACAACGTATGTTGTTATGCGGTTTGACCGATAAAGATCTTCGTAGAATATGTAGGAGCCAATATGAGCATCCAGGTTTCGCTATTGGTTATTGACCGGAAACGTGTCTCGGTCATGTCTACATAGTTCTCGAACCCGTAGGGTCCGCACGCTTAAGGTTTCGGTGACAGTTATATTATGAGTTTATGAGTTTTGATGTACCGAAGGAGTTCGGAGTCCCGGATGAGATCAGGGACATAATGAGGAGTCTCGAAATGGTCGAGATGTAAAGATCGATATATTGGACGACTATATTTGGACTTCGGAAAGGTTCCGAGTGATTCGGGTATTTATCGGAGTACCGGAGAGTTACGGGAATTCGCCGGGGAGAAGTATTGGGCCTTATTGGGCCATACGGGAAAGAGAGAGGGGCTGCCTAGGGCAGGTCGCACGCCCCCCAAGGCCTAGTCCGAATTGGACTAGGGGGAGGGGCCGCACTCCTTCCTTCCTTCCCTTCTCTATTCCCCTTCCTTCTCTCCTACTCCTACTAGGAAAGGAGGAGTCCTACTCCCGGTGGGAGTAGGACTCCCCCCTTGGGCGCGCCTCCTCCTCCTTGGCCGGCCCTCCTCCCCTTGCTCCTTTATATACGGGGGCAGGGGGGCACCCCATGACACACAAGTTGATCTACGGATCGTTCCTTAGCCGTGTGCGGTGCCCCCCTCCACCATATTCCACCTCGGTCATATCGTCGCGGAGTTTAGGCGAAGCCCTGCGCCGGTAGAGCATCATCATCGTCACCATGCCGTCATGCTGACGGAACTCATGCCCGAAGCTTTGCTGGATCGGAGCCCGGGGATCGTCATCGAGCTGAACGTGTGCTGAACTCGGAGGTGCCGTACGTTCGGTACTTGGATCGGTCGGATCGTGAAGACGTACAACTACATCAACCGCATTGTCATAACGCTTCTGCTTACGGTCTACGAGGGTACGTGGACAACACTCTCCCCTCTCGTTGCTATGCCATCACCATGATCTTGCGTGTACGTAGGAATTTTTTTGAAATTACTATGTTCCCCAACACTTTTCTTATAAATCTCTCCCTCGTGGACCTTGTAGGCTTTAGAACGCCGCATAATGCAACGTGCCTCATTTTGGTCCTCAGGGAGTTCTTGCCTATTTAGGTAGGCTAAGAAGGGTTCTATCCACAGGGCGATGACAGCCATAATCACGTGGGCCGATGGTGTTATTTCGGTGGCGGAGCCTCCAATTATGTCAGAGTGTTCGGGATTTGGGGTTGTGTTCGGATCCGGACAGATATTGCCGGTCTCCCCTTACCACACCACGGATGGCTTGAACAGCCTTTCCAAGAAGATATTAGGTGGGACGGGGTCGCGCTTAGCGCCGATGCGGGCGAGGATATTCGTTGCTTGATTGTTTTCTTGGACCACATGGTGGAATTCGAGCCCCTCGAACCGAGCTGACATTTTAAGGACGGCAGTGCGGTAGGCCGCCATTTTTGGGTCCTTGGCGTCAAACTCTCCATTTATTTGAGATATTACGAGGTTCGAATCCCCACGCACTTCTAGGCATTGAATGCCCATGGAGACTGCCATCCGAAGACCATGCAACAGAGCCTCATATTCAGCTGCATTGTTGGAATATGTGTATAGTATTTGGAGTATGTATTGGACCGTATCTCCGGTGGGGGATGTCAGGACAACGCCTGACCCAGACCAGCCAGCATCTTAGAGCCGTCAAAGTGCATGATCCAATTGGAGTACGCGACGTACTCTTTAGGGAGTTCGGCTTCTGTCCATTCGGCGAAGAAGTCAGCCAGTACTTGCGACTTAATGGCTCGCCGTGGTTTGTATGTTATGTCGGACGGGAGGAGCTCGATAGCCCATTTAGCAAACCGGCCCATGGCATCGCGGTTATTTATTATATCATTGAGTGAACTTCAGAGGCCACCGCGATTGAACACTCTTGAAATTAGTGTCGTAGTTTTTGGGATGCCATGAAGACCACGTATGCTATCTTTTGATAATGTGGGTACCGTGATTTGCATGGAGTGAGGACGGTGGATACGTAGTATACCGGCTTTTGACGTGGGAACTTATGTCCGTCCGTCTCTCGTTCGACGACGAGCACTACGCTTACAACCTGGTGTGTTGTAGCTATATATAATAGCATGGGTTCACCGATATTTGGCGTGGCCAGGATTGGATTGCTGGCCAAGAGGGCCTTTATTTCTTCCAGTCCGGCCGTAGCCGCATCCGTTCACTCAAAGTGGTCGGTGCGTCGAAGAAGGCAATAGAGAGGTAATGCCTTTTCTCCCAATCGGGAGATAAAGCAGCTTAGGGCAGCCACGCATCCAGTTACTTTTTGGATTTGCTTGAGGTCTATTGGGGTAGCCAACTGTGACAGAGCTCGG
This sequence comes from Triticum aestivum, assembly GCF_018294505.1. Lineage (NCBI taxonomy): Eukaryota > Viridiplantae > Streptophyta > Magnoliopsida > Poales > Poaceae > Triticum > Triticum aestivum. The sequence continues at coordinate 528,459,506 of NC_057804.1, read as the reverse complement.
ATTTTAGCCGGATTTGCTTCAATTCCTCTATTGGAAATGATGAATCCCAAGCTTTCCGGTAGGTACACCGAAGACGCATTTCTCCAGATTGAGCTTGATGTCATATGTTCGAAGATTGTCGAACGTAAGTCTCAAGTTGTCTATTAATGATTCAACGTGTCTAGTTTTGATGACCACATCATCTACGTATGCCTCCACTGTTTTGCCGATTTGTGTTTCCAGGCATGTCTGAATCATGCGTTGATAGGTTGCACCGGCGTTTTTGAGCCCGAAAGGCATGGTGTTAAAACAGAAGGGGTCGTATGGGGTGATGAAGGCCATTGCGGCTTGATCGGACTCCGCCATCTTGATTTGATGGTATCCGGAGTATGCGTTGAGGAAACACAATGAGTCGTTCTTGTGGTAGCGTCGATGATTTGATCGATGTGGGGGAGGGGGAAGGGATCCTTAGGGCAAGCCTTATTGAGGTCCTTGAAATTGACACATAGGCACTAGGATTTGTCCTTCTTTGGTACCATCACCAGGTTTGCTAGCCAGTCCAAATGTTTTATTTCTCTGATGAATCCGGCCTCGAGTAGCTTGGCTAGCTCCTCTCCCATGGCTTGTCGCTTAGGTTCTAAAAAGCGCCGAAGAGTCTGCTTGACCGGTTTGTATCCCTTTAGTATATTTAGGCTATGCTCGGCCAGCCTGCGTGGAATGCCTGGCATGTCTGAAGGATGCCAGGCGAAGATTTCCCAATTCTCGCGCAAGAAATCAAGTGCAGCGTCTATTGTGGGGTTCAACTGTGCCCCAAGGGATGTTGTTTTTGTAGGGTCCGTTGGGTGGACCTAGAATTTGACTATTTCCTCTGCTGGTTTAAAAGAGGTGGACTTGAATCGTTTGTTGAGTATCACGTCGTCCCTGTCCACTATGGAGCGCAACGCAGTTAGTTCTTCGGTCGCAAGAGCTTTGGATGATGCCTCCAGGGCTAGTGCGGCGGTTTTATTTTCGGCGCGGAGTGCTATGTCCGTATCACTAGCTAGAGTGATGATTCCATTGGGCCCATGCATCTTGAGCTTCATGTACTCGTAATGGGGTATAGCTTGGAATCTCGTGAATGCGTCCCGCCCTAAAAGGGCGTGGTATCCACTACTGAACGGGGACACTTGGAATGTGATTTCTTCGGACCTATAATTCTCTGCAGCGTCGAATACCACATCTAGTGTGATTTTTTCCGCACACCGTGCCTCCCGACTAGGGATGATTCCCCTGAAGGTTGTGCTACTTTGCTCAATGCGGCTCTTGTCTATTTCCATTTTGTTAAGAGTTTCCTCGTAGATGAGGTTTAATCCGCTGTCGCTGTCCATGAGCACTTTAGTAAGCCGGAAGTCGTCCACAATTGGACTAAGGACCAGAGCGGCTGGTGCTCGGACTATTCGGAATTGAGGTTCGTCACTGGCATTGAAGGTTATGGCCGTGTCGTTCCATGGATTTACTGCTGCGACGTGGCAGACTTCGGCGAGGCTGTGGAGTTCTCACTTGCACCTATTATTTGAGGCAAAAGTCTCGAAGACTGTCAGTATTGTATTGTTATTTTCGGGGGGATGGTGCTCTGCGGTATGGTTGATGAGGAGATCCTCGTCGCTCTTGGCCACCTGCCGGAGTATCCAACATGCTCTAAGGCTGTGTGTTGGTATGGTATCCGGTGTACTGTGAATTTTGCATGGCCCATTGAGCCATCCTTCCAATACAGTTCCTCGCCCTATAGTGGGCTTTGGTTTCTTTGTAATTGGATTGGGTGACTTGCGAGAGTGCACCCTTTTAGTTCGGACGAGGGTTTTAGTAAGAGCCGGAGGATTCCAGAATTTTGTTTGGGTTTTCCAGGCGCTTTCCATAGCACATTATTTCTGCACTATGGCCGCCAAGTCAGCAAAGTGTACTATGTCACGACGACTTATGGCGTTGAGAATTCTCTTGTCCGTGCAACTTTTACAAAAGAATGAGATTGCGTCTTCCTCGCGACAGTCCTTAACCTTGTTCATTACAAGGAGGAATCTAGCCCAGAAGTGATGTAATGTATCTTGGGGCTCTTGTCTAATGTGGAAAAGACCACTTGTATCTGGGTGGGTGGGTAGATTTAAGTCCAAGCCCTGACCCGATCTGAGACCCAGGGGCAAAGTAGCTCCCGAGCTTGGCAACTTGGACTCCAGGATGTTGCCCAATTTTTTTGGCCCGCTGTCTGATTCTAGGTTCGGAGCTTGAGCCACGTCTTCCCGTAGACGGGTATCCAGCTCGGAGAGCTCAGGAATCCGGAAATCGTTCGTTGTCAAAATAGAGGAGGAATCAATGCATTGCTCCTCCTCCACCGCTATCTGATGGGTGACCGACGGAGAGTTAATCTCCCTTTGGTCGGGTTTAAGACCGATCTGATCATAGTCCGTAGCTATCCCCAGAGCGGCGATGCGATCCAAGAGCTCGTTCAGGGAGGAGAGCTCCATTGGATCCATCTGTTCGGTAAGTTCCGAGCTGATGTGGAGGCTCTTTTTGATAACCTGAGAAGTCATCGTCGGCACGACGACCGATCGTACGGTCATGAAGAAGCCGCCTAGTCGGAGAGTTTGGCCTAAAGCCAGGTCTCCCCCAGAGGTGATATTGTCCTTGATAACAAGGCGAGCCATCAAGCCTTGCCGTGACGGCACAGTGGAACTCTCAATGAAAGTACCAATGTCGGTGTCAAAACCGGCGGATCTCGAGTAGGGGGTCCCGAACTATGCGTCTAAGGCTAATGGTAAGAGGAGGCGGGGGACACGATGTTTACCCAGGTTCGGGCCCTCTCGATGGAGGTAATACCCTACTTCCTGCTTGATTGATCTTGATGATATGAGTATTACAATAGTTGACATACCACGAGATCATAGAGGCTAAACCCTAGAAGCTAGCCTATGATTATGATTGTTGTTGTCCTACGGACTAAACCCTCCGGTTTATATAGACACTGGAGGGGGCTAGGGTTACACAGAGTCCGTTACAGAGAAGGAGATCTACATATCCGAATCGCCAAGCTTGCCTTCCACGCAAAGGAGAGTCCCACCCGAACATGGGACGAAGTCTTCAATCTTGTATCTTCATAGTAGAACAGTCCGGCCAAAGTATATAGTCCGGCTGTCCGAGGACCCCCTAATCCAGGACTCCCTCACTTGGCACTTTGTCTGCTCAGCGATGGACTCGGACAACGAGGAGGCATTCACGGCACCGCTGGAGGAGAAAGCCGATGGCGATGCCCATGACGAAGAGCACCTCATGGTCCTCGCCACTCTGACCAGCCTGTTCGCGAGCAATGCAAAGCCGCGACGAGGTGGCTCGGCGCCGGGCCGGCAGAAGGCAAAGCAGAGGCATCGACTAGAGGGCTACTGCTTGCTCTACGCCGACTACTTCGCTGACGCTCCACTACACAACAAGAAATTAATTCAGTGCCGTTATCAGATGAGCCGAAAACTCTTCCTTAGGATTGTGAATTCCATCCATGAGTTCGATAGCTACTTCAAGTGCAAGAAGGATTGCACCGACACACTTGGATTCACCTTACTCCAGAAGTGCATGGCAGCTATGAGGATGCTTGCATACGGAGCTCCCGGCGATATACTGGAGGACGCATGTCCGAGTCCACCACCATTGAGTGTTTGTACAAGTTCTGCAGGGCAGTGGTGGCAGTGTTTGGACCATAGTACTTACGATCACCCAATGTTGAAGATACTGCTCAGATCCTAGCATAGAATGCAGCAAGAGGATTTCCTGGGATGCTTGGAAGCATCGACTGCATGCACTAGGCATGGAAAACTGTCCATTTGCTTGGCAGGGGATGTACAAATGCACCAAAGGATCTTGTAGTGTGGTACTTGAGGTAGTGGCCATGCAGGACCTCTGGATTTGGCACTCCTTCTTTGGTATGCCAGGAACTCACAATGATATCAACGTACTGCAGTGCTCAAATGTCTTTTCCAAGCTTGTTAAAGGTCATGCTCCTTCGGTGAACTTCAAGGTCAATGGGCACCACTACAACAAGGGATACTACCTAGCAGATGGCATCTATGCGAGATGGTCCACATTTGTGAAGACTATCTCAAAACCTGTGCCAGGAGGCAAGAACTCCTACTTTGCCAAGTGTCAGGAGGCTTGCGGGAAGGATGTCGAGCAGGCATTTCGTGTGCTCCAATCTCGATTTGTTGTTGTCCGGTACCCCGCTCTGACCTGGTCCAAAGATCAAATGTGGAAAGTCGTGACTTACTGTGTCATCTTGCACATGATCATTGAGAGCGAGCCGGAAGAGCCAGTGTTTGACACTGAACCATATTATAGGCAGGGTCCTCTTGCCCAAATTCATCACCAGTTACTGGCAACTTGTGATGCCTCCCTGAATATGCGTCAGGGGATCCGAGACCCATAGGTGCATCAAGAACTGCAACACGATCTGGTGGAGCCCCTATGGAGGCTCAAGGGCAACTCCTAACTCAACGTGTGATGAAATATGAGTTTGATTTGTTGAACTATTTGATTTGTATTGATTTCTGTGATGAACTATGTGATAAAAATTAGTTAGTGTTGAATTTGTATTGATTTTTGTGATGAACTATGTGATAAAAATTAGTTAGTGTTGAATTTGTATTGATTTCTGTGATGAACTATGTGATAAAAACTAGTTAGTGCTGAAGCACGGCGAATGTGGGCCAAAATTGGGCTAATTTGCGCAAAAAGTGGGCTGAAATCGGCGGCTGGGGGGCGACCTAGGTGGGTCGGCTGGGAACCCGAGCCCCCACGTCGATTTTTTGCGCCGGTTGGCCCCTAGGCTACACTATTTCAAGCCCCTAGGATGCCGAACGGCTGGAGATGCTCTAATTCTCATGTAACTAAGCGGGAGGTGTTGGCTTTCTCTTGTGAAGCTGACAAACGTTTGTAAACTCTTTTTCCCTATCTTAATAGAAAAGACATGCACTGCTCTGGCATGTTCTTGAAAAAAATAAGTGGATGGCGTCTAGGAGTGGAGTGTCTTCAAAGTAAAAGAAAATGTCTCTATATACTTTGTATATAGTCGCTTTTGCTATTTCTCATACAAGATGCTTGAAATTGATGCAAGCACAAAGGGATGAGAAGTCCTTAAACCGTCATGAATGCCAACTACTACCCAAAAATAGTTGATTCCTTTTGTAATAAGGGTTTAACATTTTTGTGAACCAACCTATTTTTGGATGGTTAGGAGGACATTGGTATCCTCAACTATATCTGGCCATGGGCAGCCCGGCTCGGACGGCCTGACTCGACCTTGCCCACGGGCCAGGCCTGGGCCTAGATTTTGAGCCTGACGATCGGGCCGGGCCGGTCCCAGGCCCGGGCCCGTCGTATTCATAGTTTATGGAAGAGGCCCAGCCCGAGGCCCGACGAGCTTTTCGTGTGATGTGCCAGGCTTGGGCCTGATTTTTAGGCTCGATGGCCGGGTCGGGCCAGGCTCGGGCCTAGGTTTTTTTCGTCGGGCTTTGGTTGGCCCGGCCCGACAGATGGCCATGTATATCCTCAACCCATCAGGGTTCAAATCCTGATGAATGCATTTATCCTGAATTTATTTCAGCATTTCGGGCGATATGCGTTCAGTGGGAGGAGACGTTCCCGTCGATTATGAGGCGCCTACAGTGACTTCGTAAAATCTCAAGATGATATGTCGACTCAGTCTCTCGGGATGCTCATAGGGATAGGGTGTGTGTCCGCATTTATAAAGGTCAGCGTATGCGCGTATATATATATATATATATATATATATATATATATATATATATATATATATATATATATATATATATATATGTGCGCTTTTGCATCTGTATTGTGTTAACAAATGATATATTATTTTTCTATGATTACATAAAAAAGGTCCACATGAGCTTGCACTTGTTGGACACGTGCATAATCTTGTGTGCTTCTTCATGGTGAAGTGACCGTTGGTTTGTGGCGACAAAAAATATAGGTTTTATTTCTGGATAAATGTGTATCGAAAAGTGACCACACATGGTAGTGCTAGATACCGGATCAAATCTTTACTCACTCCAACCCTCCACGAGTTCAAACACAGACAAATTCGACCTAGCAAAAACAAAACAAAAAAATTATTCTCATAAATATAACATACCTATACATGCCCCTTATCTTCTACCCATGCATAGGTACTAGTGGTTGGGGCCTGCCATTGCGGGCCGCTTGAGAGGAAGCTATGTGTACCTCACCATCATGTCAATTTTTTTTAAATATATTCATGCGTCACGTGGACATCACATCCATCATAAAAGAAAAAACAAAAAACCTAGAGAAACTTTTCTCGAAAAAAGGTCTCCCTACCATTAAAAAAAACTCTAAAAAGAACTTTCTCACCGTGATCAATCAGCATGCGCCACATGGCGTAGCTGGTTGGCCACCATTCCCGCGCCTCTTAATGGGTTTAATTAATGTTAGAAGAGTACAATATCAGGAGAGTCAAGGATGTATACAATATTAGAAGAGTGCAAACAAATGGTTTCATACGAACAAGACGCATATTCAGTTGTCCGGTTCGCTCTTTCTAAAGCGACCAAGAACAACTATTTCGATGGCATCACTAAAAACTGTCCAATTACACTCCACCATTCATGCTAATGGAATAGTGATAAGAGAAATGTTACAGATTTTCAAAAAATAAAAACATGTACGTAAAGATATGATCGTGGTACCTATACATTTTAATTTAAACCATGTTTCGACATGTGCATATACAAAAAGAGATATACGTAGATTTGAAAATAGCAAACAATAAACATATTTTTGCTATTACAGACAACAAATTTGTGTGCGTAGCTCACATGATAAAGTATTACCTCCGTCCCAAATTATGTGTCTAGATGCATCGATGTCTAGAGAAATCTAAGACAATTAATTCGGAAGGGAGGGAGTATGTCCTAATGAGATTTACACGTACACATAGTGGATTTTTTTTTACAAATTATTTGAGGTTTCTCTATAAACAATTTGATTTCCCTTCTTTCGAAAACCTGCCCTGTGGAGCCCCAAATTTCCAAGAAGAATTCTCTCATTGCTTGGTTCATAATAAACATGGTAACTGTTCATGTCCATTATTTGCTTCAGACAAAAGTATAATTTCGGTCGCTCGGGTTTACTGAAAGTCTACATCTAGCACTCTCAATTGTTTTTGGGTGACATTTAGTCCCTTGAGTCTAAAAACCGGATATGTTTCATCCAAAACCAAATTGTCTTCATATTTTCAAAAAAAATAAAATCTATGCTTGTCACAGTTTTGGTTGCGAACCAAACGTGCTCCAAGTTTCCCCTTAATCCACCATTGGGTCCTTGCCAGGGGGGCCTTGTGTCCTTCGTGGACTTCTCTGCCTGCCCATCCTCATTCCACACTTTCCAAGCAGTCCTATGCATAGTTCTAAAAAAACAGATCCATTGTTCTTGTAAACTTGACATTAACTTTAGGACAATTTTTCATCATTTTTGTACGCTTGCCACATTTTGGTAGACCACCAAACACGCTCAATATTTCCCCACTAGTTTTGGTACTCTCCCCGGTTTGTCTCATTCATGCCACCACACCCCTCGACCGGTCGAGCCGCACCCGGCAATCCCACACACGCGAGAGCCAGAAAAAGGCAACGGGCGATTCGCCGGCCTGCATCGCTTAATGCGTGCACGGTCAAGTAACGTGGATTGTAGCTAAATTCGGCACACCGGCCCGGTCGAGTTAGGCGTCGACCCGCTGGGCGGGAGAGAAATACCACTTCCAATTATTAACTCCGGCCACACACAGCCGGCCGCACGTATCTCTCTCCCCCTCTCTCTCTCCTTTCCTTGTAAACATCCGAGACCTTGCCAAGTAGAGTACATACCGTGCTACAGCACCCATCGGCATCGACGGCACCAGCCGGGCGCGGAACCGCCTTATTATAAAACGGTCGCCACTGCCACCTGCGACGGTCACTCGCCCGCCCCGACCCCCCTCTCTCCCCTCGCCTCTCAAACGCACAAGAGAACAAACGCCGGCGTGTGCTGCAGACATGGGTAACTGCCAGGCGGCCGACGCGGCGGCGGTGGTGATCCAGCACCCGGCCAGCGGCCGCACGGAGCTGGCCTACTGGTCGCTCCCGGCCGGGGAGGTCATGGCCGCCAACCCGGGCCACTACGTCGCCGCCGTCATCACCGCCCCGCACACCGCCTCCGAGGGGCCCGGCGCCGCCCCGCCCGTCAAGCACCTCAAGCTGCTCCGCCCCGACGACACGCTCCTGCTCGGCCGCGTCTACCGCCTCGTCAGCTTCGAAGGTACGTCGCTTCCGATACCACCAAGCTCCCGCCGCCCCCTTCGATCGCTTGCGTTGAGACGCCGCGCCGAAAATGTTTCCCGGCGTTAACTTGTTGCGCGTGTACGTTCGTACCTTCGATTGCGACGGGCGAGGGAGGGATTAATCTGCGATTCCCGCCTCTCGCCGTCCGATTAAATGCCGTTTTTTGACTACTCGTGCGGCGGATTAAGTGGAGCTTTACCCGTAATAACTTTCTGGGCCGAGCTGGCGTTCTAGGTGTCACCGTACTCCATTATTTGCTAGTATCGTCTTTCCTATTCTGTTCCCACCGAGGAGTAACTAACGAGATCTTCTCCATTGATTGGTGCTATGCGGCGATCAAACAGAGGTGCTGAAGGAGTTCGCGACGAAGCGGCACGTCAAGCTCAGCCGCGTCATGGTCAAGGCCAAGGACGATGTGGCGCCCACGAAGCCGGCCAAGCCCAGGCGCCGGCGTGGCAGCAGCGGCGCCGACGCCGGCGTCGTGCGCGAGGAATCCGACCGGTCGCTCGCAAAGGTGCGTTCGCATCTCTCCCAGTTTCCGAATGTTCACTCGCACATGCATTGCAACCACCGGCTCGCCCCAAAATCTTTTGTGATCCGTTCGGTCGCCGTCGATGGAGATCATGGATCGATCCATCGCAGCTCCTACGAATATCTTCGTCGCATTGAACTGCCAGTCCTCGTCATCGCTGTCCAAACTAGTTAATGCAGCGAAACGGCCGTGTCACCAACCCTGCACTTTTCTCTCTCAATCCAGATCATGCGCCAGTCGGTGGAGGAGGAGGAGAAGGAGGCCGCGGCTGGACCGACCTCCGGCCCCGTGCCGAAGCCAGGAGCAGACGACAACAATGGCGTCGCGGCGTCCGAGCCCGGCCTCGACGACGACGACGACGACTGCGACCTGGAGTCGCTGCTGCCGCCCGGCCTGGCCCTCGGCAGGCGGCTCGGCCCGCAGTGGCGGCCGGCCCTGCAGAGCATCGCGGAAGGGCGAGACTGAAGCCGGAGTACACGGCCGGATCAGACGCACGGCTCCGTCTCTCTCTGTGTGTATGTATGTGTAAAATGTACTCGGGCTGTACCAGCTGGGGCGTGTTGCGTAGCTGCGGCTCCAGATGCCTAGTGGTAGTAGTGCTAGTAACTGTGCAAGTATGGGTCACTGGGTGTAAAAGTGTGTAACGTGACAGATGATATGGACTTTTGACTAGTCCTCGAGAACCAAAATGACCACGCGATCAAACTGCTCGAGCCGTGGGTCGAGCGTCCCGGGCGGCGAGCCTCCCACATTATTACGTATCGGGAGGCTCAATCTCTTTTGATCGAGAGAGAAAGATCGGGATGCTCAATTGATCTCCAGTCATAGAGGCTCGTTCGGGCATCTGAACAGCGGCCGGGCCAAGCGCTGAGCGCCATCATGCACGTGTAGCAGAGGCTATCATCGAACACGTGCACGGTGATCTCTGATAGTCTGATCTCCCTCGCTCCGCAGGGGAAAGCCCAGGTTTCCTCTGCCTGCCTGGTCTCCGGACTGATCATCAGCTCGGCTCCGTGACAAAAGCCAGGGAGGGATTCGGCAGTGTTTCAGACGATGCATGGATGGACAGATGGATGCGTGTGGGAGATAGGTTGGGGACTGACCCGACCTGACCTGATAGAACTTGACCGGCGACGTGATCCCCATGCTGCCCATGCACTGCAGCTGGTATCTGTATCTGCCTATCCGTCTGGGCGACGCTGCACTGCAGCAGGCGTGTAGTAGCTCGGTAGCCTAGCTTCCGAGACAAGAAAAGTCGACACGAAAAGTGCCTGCATAGATAGCTCCCGGAGGGCAAAATTCCTGGCGCAGCATATACTGTAGGTACAGGGGCACGAGAGGCGCCGAAAGATTCGTTCGCCTCGTTAACCTGATGGACTGATCGGAACCAGCACTGGTGCTATGGCCTGCCTAGCCGCGGCTGGAATCGTTTCGTTTTGTTCTCCCCTGAGCATTGTGGTGTCTCATGCAACCAGTCAGTGCAAGGCTGCATGCATTCTCCGGTCGCTCGTCTGAAAGTCTGAAACTAATGATACTCCCGGCATTGCCGCTAGGCCGGACAGGAGAGAGATGACCCCGTCAGAGAGGATTTGATCGAGACCCTGAACAGATAATATTTGGTCGATGATAGCAAGAATCAAACAAAGCAACAGCCGTAAATGGTGCTCTTGGTCTGCATGTACTGGCCGGGCTAGTTCTGCATGCAAGTGGTTGCATGCTTCCTAGAATAGGCGAGTAGCGGCACATCACTTGCGCAGCTTCCTCCCTCCAGATCGGCCTCGCCTGCTCGTCTCCCTCAACAACCGGCAGCCTCCCCTCTTCCGGATCAAGCACCACAATCTCCTTTCGTTTTCTTCACTTCTTCTTGTTCAAAAAACAATACCGGTTCTTCTTCTTCGTCGTCGTCGTCGCCGATGAGCTACTACAACCCGCATGCCCCTGTCGGCGCCCCGCCCCCGCAAGGTGAGACGTGATAATCATTATCACCATCATCATCCTAGTTTTCAATTGTGTTCGTCAGAGCCCGTTAAATTTTACCCGTTTCAACGGGCCGTCGTGAATGCATGCTCCGATCTGTTCTTTATTCTATCAAAATCACGCGGACTGACTAAATCTCGTTGACTTGCGTAGTATAGTTATTAAAAGAAACAACTGTCGCCGACCGACAGTTTGCACGAAATCGTTTTTACGTTTTTTCTGCGGCATTTTGCATTTTAAAATTTTGATTGATTCTTGCATTCGCACTGACACTGACACATGTAAACGTGGTCGCGGATCAGGGTACCCGATGGATCCGTACGCCAAGACCGGCGTCGAGGAGAGCCAGCACCAGCCGTACCCGCCGCCGCCGGGCCAGCCGTACCCGCCGTCGCCGCAGAACCAGCCGTACCCGCCGTCGCCGCCGAACCAGCCGTACCCTCCTGCGCCGAACCAGCCGTACCCGCCGTCGCCGCCGAACCAGCCGTACCCTCCTGCGCCGAACCAGCCGTACCCGCCGTCGCCGCCGAACCAGCCGTACCCTCCTCCGCCGAACCAGCCGTACCCGCCGTCGCCGCAGCAGCAGCAGAACCGCGAGCAGTACGCGCCACTGCCGCCCGGCCAGCCGTACCCGTCGCCGGCGGGCCAACCGTACCCGCCGCCGCCGGGACAGCCGTACCCGCCGCCGATGGCGTACCCGGCGCACCCGTACGCGCAGCCCTACGGGTACCCGCCGCCGCAGCCGTACCCGCCGTACGCGCAGCCGCCGCCGCCCCCGCCGCACCGGCACGAAGGCCCGTCCTTCGCCCAGGGATGGTACGTACCCGCAACCTCACCTCACCTCACCTCGTCATCGGTTGACAGCTTCAAAACTGCGACTAGAGTTAAGAATTCAGAGGGTGATTGCATGGTCTCAACTGTCAAGAAACGTCAGAACAGAAATGGTAAAATGATGGGCACGAGGTACCGGGAAAACGGGGTCACGATGTGCTACCTTTGAGACAGGAACACGTCTGGGTCTGTCATATGCAGACCATACGTGTATGCGAGATGACGAACTAGGACTCCATTAATTAGCCAACACTATGCCCCCTGATCAACATACATTAGTAATTAGAAACTAGCCAAATACTCAAGATATTTGGGATATTTCAATGTAGACTATGTATAGACTAATACCGAGTGTGCAAACACACTAAACATGTCTATATGCATCCAATCTAGGAAGAGAAAAGCTAAAACATCTTATATTTATGAACAGAGGGAGTGCGCCTTTTTTTTACTCTGGATATTAGTTTTGCGTTGAGTCAAACTTTATAAAATTTGACCAAATTTATGTTAAAAATATCAACATCTAATATAAAAATATGCCCCATGATGGATCTAACGATATTGATATGGTCTCATGATTAAATACTATTTATAACTTAAAAAAAATCCAACTCATAAATTGTGCACCGGTGATGTGTCTTCATATTTGGGTCTGTTTCATTCAGACATTCGAAACTAGATATCATATATCTATGTTTTGAGAGTATTGTTTTCATCGTAAAAAGTTATCACCCAGTGATTTATGAAGTTGCCACTCTTTTTTGATATTAAAGCATTGTCATTCAGTTTACTTGCTTAGTTTATGACACTGATGACGAGTCTTCGACACAAGTGTGAAAGTGAAAGTGCAAAGTTATAAGGAGGCGCTATAACACAAACACTATCAGCTAGTTACTCATTTGTAGAAATAAATTACCAACACCATAGGGATGACAATGGTGATGTTGTATTAGTTGTCAGCATGATGGTGGTGCACTTACAAGAGATGGTACTAACATTGATGTTGTGTGTAGTTACCATGACAACAACACATTTGCTATGCCCTTCGCTGGAAACTTACTAGGTGATGTAATTATCGTGTTTTAGTATTAATTATCACCTTGTTGGTGCGATGTAATGACATGGTAACTACTCCTTTAATATGTTATTATATGTATTAACATACACATTGATCAAATTAGTAAACAGGTGTAGTATCACGACGATGGTGATGTGCACATCAGCCTGCCTAGAACATCATGTTGAAGATGTAGTCATTAGTTCGTTTTGAAGTAGTTGCCACCATAGTAGTAAGACTATATGGTAAGTTGTTACAAAGTAGGTAACTAGTTTCTTATTGCATGTTAACAAACGTGTTTGGAAAAAGTTTTTCGATACATACTTAAGTGAAATATAGCTTTGAAGTCATCGTCGATATAAAAGGCAGCACTGAAAAAGATTGTGGAACTAGCGGATGATTTGAGCTACAAAAGTTTATTTTAACAATCATGAAACCAAGAATTAGTGGGTTGATGTCATCATATTTTGTCCTTGTATGTGTTTTCATAGCAACTAAACTTTTCCCCTATGTACCTTCTAATTTACCTTTTCTTTCATGCCTTTGCATACACGTCGGAAATCACAGACAAGAAAACTTGCTGAGACAATAATTTGTACATTCATCCTCCTGATTTTTCATTTTTAGTAACTTTTTTTGTACTTTGGTTCATCGGTTCTTTGCAGATGCTATAGTATATTGTTGTTATGATAGTTGATTCCTGACTTCCACTATATGTTCTGTGTCCAGTCTTGCAGCATGTTGTTGCTGTTGTCTCATGGATGCATGCTTCTAAGAGAAAACATGGATCACTATACAAACTGACGGAAGACTTGGTTACAATAGTTGGGGGACGTCAACATTAGTTCGTTTAGACCCGAAGAGTTTTGTATTCATTACTTCACATAATTAAAGTTGTGTTGAGTGCATGTGTTCGATGAAACCATGAAAGTTAGTTAGTTAGGAGGGTATGTTGTAGTTTTGGTAATACATTTAGTCACTGATAAAAAATGCTATCATCTAACTGATATATCCATAGATATCAATAAATAAGGTTGTGTTTGCCACTGAGGTGAATAATGATAATCTGAATTTTCAAAACCTGTTTTTTGTTTCGCTAACTATTTTGTTTGCATTTATAGATGTTTTTCATAATATATTACAAACTACTTTTTAGCATGACAACAATTCACCGTGTTGTTGTCTACTAGTTGTGTTACTCTTCAGGGCTTACAAGCCTTGGAGAGCAACCCATTATTCCGATATCTCTAGTTGGCATCGGTCTTGGAGAGTGCTTTGTCGGCCATGAACACATACCAGGGAGAAGAGGCAGTTGGACGATGTCGTCCATGGCCCTACCCGGAAAGCAGGGCTTCGAGTGGCTCCTTTGGTCATGTAATGGACCAATAATCGCTCACAAGGAGGGTACCTTGGAGCATGAACCATCTCATATGATGGAGATCGTTGTAATGTTGTAGAAGTAAAGATTGTAAGCAACCATGCACCAACCACTCCGACATCCCGAGCTCACAGTCCCTCTCTAGTCATGGTCGCTAAGGTTAGCCTGCTCAGCGTTATATAGGCTTTTGGATGAGATTCCATGAAAGTTATATCCCATACTAGAGAAATCTTAGGAGGCCATCTTGTTGGGGATATAACTATTGGGTATGACCCGCCCAGGAGGGTCGGGTTATACCTATGAGGACTTCTGAAGCCCAAGATGACACTTGAAGATGGCGGTTCAGCTAAGGGCCCAAAGCCCAAGGGCGACTTAAGGCCCGTAGAGATAAACCGCCTTATGTACATGACTTGTATTGTAAGGCAAGAATAGTTAGAGACCGAGCCGAACACTGTTTATGAGCCGGCTGGGACTCTGTGAGCCGCTGGGCGTCGACCTCTGTATATAAAGGGACGACCTGGCTGATGAAGCCATGTACCTAAGGTAGGGTCATGGACCTGTCCAAGGTACCCTCCCCAAGGACATCTCTAGAAGAAACTACCTTTCAGTCGACCTGGAAGGATTCCACTCGACGGACTCGAAGACACTCGACCATGAAGACTCACTCGACCACCAGGAGATCTAGGGTCACTTTGCACCCGAACGGTCTGTTATTAAGTAGTCTTTATGGTCATGATAGCACTTTACGTAAGGCGTTACCAGAAACGCTAGGCCTTTATGTACATTGAACTATCCGCTACGTGGACTGGCTAGGGTCCTGGCGCACTCTATATAAGCCACCCCCCTCCACAGGCAGAAGGGTTCGCACCCCTGTAACTCATACGCATATAATCCAGTCGACCGCCTTCGGGCTCCGAGACGTAGGGCTGTTACTTCCTCCGAGAAGGGCCTGAACTCGTAACTCCCTTGCGTATACAACTACTCCATAGCTAGGATCTTTCCTCTCCATACCTACCCCCTATTCTACTATCAGGCTTAGAACCACGATAGTTGGCGCCCACCGTGGGGCAGGTGTCTTAGCGACTTATTGGAGAAGTTGCAATTGTTCCGATCGCCTTCACCATGGTTTCTGGCGGAGTTTTAGTGGAGGGCCGCGAGATCCGTGTCGGCGCGCTCACGTTCATCGCTGACGACTCCGCTTGGCTCCATGAGGCTCCACTCGACATCGACGCGCTCCCAGTCCGTGGGGTGACACACTTACGTGCATGTGTCCGCGGCGTCCTGCTGCGGCAACCGTCAGCCCCGTATCGGTCGACCCCTGCATCGTCCTCCCTCCCCGTCTCCCGCCAGCGCAAGCGCTCTGGTCGGTCGAGGCTTCAGTGGTGGCTAAGACACGCAATGGCTCGCTAATCGGCCACCACCCAAGTCGCGGCGATTGAGCCCGACGAATCTCTCTACGGCCTGTTCAATCTGTCGACTGGCTCCGTAGAGACTGCATCCGAGTGCGACAACAGTGATCCAGTGGCGAAGGTACTGATGGTCAATGGGCCTCATAGTCCTCCCGGCTTCCCCCGCACCGACGGAGGGGATGACGGAGGAGACCCAGTTCAGGTCCACGAGGAGTATCAACCCGAGCCACTCACTTCGCTGCAAAGAGAAGATCTTCGCCGCCGGAACATGGATGCTCTGCATACTCCTATCGTAGGAGAAACCCCTGAGGCTCGCGCCTTGGAGGACGCGCGTTTGGCCAACTTGGCTAAGCGCACTCGATTGGAGAACCTCCAGCGAGCACTCGATGAGCGCGCGCGGCAACGAGTTCCAAACTCCAGTCCACGTCAACTCTTTCCGTCACCGACTCAGGTATATCGAACCCCAATTTTTTCAGAATCTGGCAGCTGCAGCCCGTATAGCGGAGTCGATTCAGCCCTCTCAGTCAGAGGCTGGCAGAGGCTTGATGCAGATCAGAGATTTGCTCCAGGCAGCAGGAGATCAAAATTCAGCTGTGTCGCAGTCGCGTAATAGGATTCACAGTCGATCCGTTGCTGCGAATACAGTCCAGTCGGCCCATAGCCCAAGATTGCCTCTGCGGCGTGAGGGACGTGGAGGTCGACGTGATCAGTATGATGACCGATTCGATCGCGATGATCGGCGTCGAGTGCTTACTCCTCCCCCAAGGGGTGGGTCTTACGCCCCTCGGCAGCAAGATGACAGACGCCAACACAGTATTGGGCGAAGGGTTCCAGTCGACCCCAGAGAACCAGGCTTTGACGCGAGATCCATTATCGTGCAAGGTCTGGTCGACCGGAACAGAGCTCACCGAGAAGGCCATGACAGAGATGCGCCCACCAGCATCCGAGTTCATGTCTCAGGACCAGAGTGTTTTAGCAGAGCCATCAGAGTCGCGGTGATCCCTCCCAACTTCAGGTTAGCGACTGGGGTGAGTAAGTTCACTGGTGAGTCCAAGCCCGATACTTGGCTTGAGGACTACCGAGTGGCTGTTCAGATTGGCGGTGGTAATGATGAGGTGGCCATGAAACACTTACCGCTTATGTTGGAGGGCTCGGCCAGAGCCTGGCTGAATCAGTTGGCACCTAGCAGCATTTACACTTGGGAAGATCTTGCCCAAGTGTTTGTCAGGACATTTGAAGGAACGTGCAAACGGCCTGCAGGTTTGACAGAACTGCAGGTTTGCGTACAAAAGTCGAATAAAAGCCTGAGGGATTACATCCAGAGGTGGATCACATTGCATCATACGGTGGAGAACGTATCTGATCACCAAGCAGTATGTGCCTTCAAGGAAGGCGTTAAGAACAGAGAGTTAAGTTTGAAGTTTGGTCGGACCGGAGACATGACCCTGAGTCGAATGATGGAGATTGCCACCAAATATGCCAATGGTGAAGAAGAGGATCGACTCGGGAGTGGCAAGCACAAGCTGAGCCAGTCGGAAAAAGGGAATTCCAGTCAGAAGCAGAAGCGGAAAGCCGAGCCAGCTGCTCCTGGAGAAGCCTTGGCCATGACTCAGGGCAAGTTTAAAGGGAAGCCCAAAGGATCTTGGAACCCCAAGAAGGTGAAGGACAAGGAAGGAAACGACGTGATGGATTTGCCATGCCACATCCACACGAAGAAAGATGAAGAGGGTAACTTCATTTACCCGAAACATACCACTCGCCAGTGCCGGCTCTTAATCCAACAGTTTCAAAGGAAACAGCCCAAGGATAAAGAAAAGGAGTCGGACAAGATTGAGGACAAAGAGGACAGCGATGGAGGATACCCCCATGTCAATTCCACCCTGATGATTTTTGCTGATGTTGAGAGCAAAAGTCGATTGAAAGTTATCAACCGGGAAGTGAATATGGTGGCTCCGACAACACCCAGTTATCTGAAATGGTCTCAGACCGCCATCACATTCGACCAGTCTGATCATCCGAAACACATAGCCACCCCTGGGAGCAAGCTTTGGTGGTCGACCCAGTCGTCGAAGGCACTTGACTGACTAAGGTTCTGATGGACGGTGGCAGCGGACTGAATATATTGTATGCGGAGACACTGAAGGGAATGGGCATTCCAATGTCCAGACTCAGTTCCAGCAACATGAGCTTCCATGGAGTCATTCCTGGGAAGAAGGTGAGTCACTCGGCCAAATTTCTCTGGATGTGGTTTTCGGCGATTCAAAGCATTTCCGCAAAGAAAAGTTAATATTTGAAGTTGTGGATTTCCAGAGTGCTTATCACGCCATTTTAGGAAGGCCAGCTTATGCACGATTCATGGCTCGACCATGTTACGTGTACCTCAAATTGAAGATGCCTGGTCCCAAAGGTGTGATCACCATCACTGGCAATCGGAAAAAGGCAGAAGAGTGCTTTCAGAAGGGCTCAAAGATCACCGATGATCAGATGGCAGTGGTAGAGCTGTAGGAATACCAGAAAACTGCAGATCTGAGTGATTTGTTGCGAGCCAAGAAGCCTGCTACAGAATCAGTGTTTCAGTCGTCTGGTGAGACAAAGCCGATTCACATCCACCCGACCGACCCCAATGCTGCTCCGACTCATATCTCAACAACACTCGACTCCAAATAGGAAGAAGCGCTCATCCAGTTCCTCCGTGAGAACTGGGACATCTTCGCATGGAAGCCTGTTGACATGCCGGGTGTTCCCAGGGGGCTGGCTGAGCATTGTCTACGAGTCGACTCAAAGGTGAAACCTGTCAAAGAACATCTTCGACGGTTCGCCGTCCAGAAGAGAAAATCCATTGGCGAGGAGGTGGCTCGACTCTTAGCAGCAGAGTTTATCCAAGAGATTTACCACTCCGAGTGGCTCGCCAATGTTGTCATGGTCCCCAAGAAGGACAAGTCACTTCGCATGTGCATTGATTTCAAACATATCAATCGGGCCTGCCCGAAAGATCATTTTCCTCTCCCCCGCATCGACCAAATAGTCGACTCGAATGCGGGATGTGAGCGCCTGTCTTTTTTAGAAGCCTATTCCGGTTATCATCAGATCCGTTTGTATGGACCCGAAGAGATCAAAACAGCTTTTATCACCCCATTCGGATGCTTCTGCTATGTCACCATGCCATTCGGCCTCAAGAATGCCGGAGCCACGTTCATGAGGATGATTCAGAAGTGTTTAATCACTCAAATCAGTCGGAACGTGGAAGCATACATGGATGATATCGTGGTCAAATCACGGAAGGGTTCCGACCTATTGACCGACCTCGCTGAAACATTTGCCAATCTTAGGAGGTATGATATCAAGCTTAATCCATCAAAGTGCACATTCGGAGTTCCTGGTGGAAAGTTACTTGGTTTTCTCGTTTCCGAACGAGGAATCGACGCCAACCCAGAAAAAGTTGGCACTATACTCCGAATGAAACGCCCCGTGCGTGTGCACAATGTACAGAAACTTACTGGATGCTTGGCCACGTTAAGTCGATTCATCTCTCACCTCGGTGAAAAGGCATTGCCTCTTTACCGACTGATGAAGAAGTCGGACAAGTTCGAGTGGACTCCAGAAGCTGATGCAACGTTTGCAGAACTAAAAGCTCTGCTCTCCACCCAGCCGGTGCTTGCTGCTCCAATCAGCAAAGAGCCTCTGTTGCTTTACATTGCAGCCACAGGACAAGTCGTCAGTACAGTACTTACGGTCGAGCGGGAAGAAGAAGGGAAAGCCTTCAAAGTTCAGCGCCCAGTATATTATCTTTCCGAAGTATTGACCCCATCGAAGAAAAGATACCCTCATTATCAGAATCTTGTATATGGGATTTACATGACCACGAAGAAGGTTGCTCACTATTTCTCTGATCATTCCATTACAGTCGTCAGCGACGCCCCATTGTCAGAGATTTTGCACAACAGAGATGCAACTGGTCGAGTGGCAAAGTGGGCGATTGAACTCCTTCCCCTTGATATCAAGTTTGAGGCAAAGAAAGCCATTAAGTCCCAAGCAGTAGCAGATTTCATCGCCGAGTGAATTGAACAACAACTGCCGACTCAAGTTCACTCGGAGCACTGGACCATGTTCTTTGACGGTTCTAAGATGTTGAATGGTTCCGGTGCTGGGGTAGTATTGGTTTCCCCCCGAGGAGATAAGCTCAGATATGTGCTCCAGATCCACTTTGATTCCTCCAACAGTGAAGCAGAATACGAAGCACTTTTGTATGGGTTGCGCTTGGCCATTTCACTCGGCGTGCGTCGCCTTATAGTTTATGGCGATTCAGATTTGGTGGTCAATCAGGTGATGAAGGAGTGGGACGTTAGAAGCCCAGCCATGACTGGTTACTGCAATGCGGTAAGAAAGCTGGAGAAGAATTTTGAAGGGTTAGAGCTCCATCATATACCCCGACTGAAGAATCAAGCGGCTGATGATTTGGCAAAGATAGGTTCCAAGAGAGAAGCCATTCCCAGTGATGTGTTCTTGGAACATATCCATACTCCATCAGTTCAGGAAGATCCTTTTACCGAAGAAGCTCCGCAGCCAAAAAGTGTCACAGATCCGACTGAAGTAGAAGTTCCGGCGGTGGTCGACCTGATCATGGAAGCATTGGTCGTCACCCCCGACTGGACGGTGCCGTACATCACGTATATCTTAAGGAAAGAGCTCCCAGAGGATGAAGAATAGGCTCGACAGATCGTCCGCCGATCCAAAGCCTTTACCGTGATAAAGGGACAGTTGTACAGAGAAAGCGCGACTAGAGTCGGTCAGAAATGTATAACTCCAGAAGAAGGTCGGATAATCCTTGAAGACATCCACTCGGGGACCTGTGACCATCATGCGTCCTCTCGGACCATTGTGGCTAAAGCATACCGAGCGGGATTTTACTGGCCGAGAGCAAATGAAATGGCAAAGGAGATAGTCGACAAGTGTGAAGGATGTCAATTTTACTCCAATATGTCACACAAGCCCGCCTCAGCCTTGAAGACCATCCCACTCGTCTGGCCTTTCGCTGTATGGGGATTGGATATGGTTGGACCACTAAGAACAGGCAGAAGCGGCTTCACCCATGTGCTGGTGGCAGTCGACAAGTTCACTAAGTGGATTGAAGCAAAACCCATCAAGAATCTTGATGCCGGCACTGCTGTCAGCTTCATCAGGGAGTTGATATTCAGATATGGAGTTCCTCATAGCATCATCACTGATAATGGGTCAAACTTCGATTCCGATGAATTCAGAGCCTTCTGCACGTCTCAGGGCACATGAGTCAACTATGCTTCAGTCGCTCACCCCAGTCGAATGGACAGGCAGAACGAGCAAATGGTTTAATTCTCAAAGGACTGAAACCCTGACTGATGCGCGATCTCAAGCACACAGCTGGTGCATGGGTCGACGAACTTCCGTCAGTACTTTGGGGATTAAGGACCACACCTAATCGGTCGAGTGGGAGAACTCCGTTCTTCTTGGTCTACAGAGCTGAAGCAGTCTTGCCGAGTGACCTACTTCACAACGCACCTCGAGTCAAACTCTACACTGAAGCTGAAGCAGAGCAAGCCCGACAGGACGCAGTCGACCTTCTAGAAGAAGAAAGAGAGATGGTGTTGATTCGATCGACCATTTATCAGCAGGACTTGCGTCACTTCCATGCCAAAAACGTGAAGAGTCGAGCCTTCCAAGAGGGAGACTTGGTTCTCCGAGTGGATCAGCAGAAGCCACACAAGCTTGCTCCTACTTGGGAAGGTCCCTTCATCGTCACCAAGGTTCTCCACAATGGGGCGTACCGCCTTTACAATGTCGAGCACCAGATTGACGAGCCCCGAGCTTGGAACGTGGAGCTGCTCCACCCCTTTTATACTTAAGTATTCACTTGGATGAGTTGTAATAAAAGTACTTCTGTAGTTTATTTATAAAAGACAAGAGTGTTATAATTTTCCCAGTGATTGTTGTTACCTTTGTTCACATAAAGCAGTCCCCTAGTGGGTGGCTTAGCTGCGAATCCGTTTCGCCTAAGTTTGTAAAAAAAAATCCTTGCCGAGTGGTGAGCCAGCCTCCCACTCGGGGGCTTAGCTGCGAATCCGTTTCGCCTAAGTTTAAACAAAATCCTACCGAGTGGTGAGCCAGCCTCCCACTCGAGGGCTTAGCTGCAGTCCAAGTACTCGCCTAAGTTTAAACAAAATCCTACCGAGTGGTGAGCCAGCCTACCACTCGGAGGCTTAGCTGCAGCTTAGTGCTCGCCTAAGTATAAATACAATGTGTGCTCCGCAAGGAGGACGAGGAGCAGGCCGACTGCTACCTTCTCCTTCCGAGCTACGCCACAAATACAACATGCGACCCGCAAGGAGGACGAGGTGCAGGTCGACTGTTACCTTCTCCTTCAGAGGTATGCCACAAAAATCCTACTGAGTGGTGAGCAAACCTCCCACTTGGAGGCTTAGCTGCAGCCCAGTGCTCGCCTAAGTTTTTGAAAACTCTACCGACTGGAGAGCAGACCTCCCACTCGGGGGCTTAGCTGCAGCCCAGTGCTCGCCTAAGTTTTTGAAAATCCTACCGAGTGAAGAGCAAACCTCCCACTCGGGGGCTTAGCCGCAGCCTAGTGCTCGCCTAAGTTTTTGAAAATCCTACCGAGTGGAGAGCAAACCTCCCACTCGGGGGCTTAGCTGCAGCCCAGTGCTCGCCTAAGTTTTTGAAAATCCTACCGAGTGGAGAGCAAACCTCCCACTCGGGGGCTTAGCTGCAACCCAGTGCTAGCCTAAGTTTTTGAAAATCCTACCGAGTGGAGAGAAAACCTCCCGCTCGGGGGCTTAGCTGCACCACAGTGCTCGCCTAAGTTTTTGAAAATCCTACCGAGTGGAGAGCAAACCTCCCACTCAGGGGCTTAGCTGCAGCCCAGTGCTCGCATAAGTTTTTGAAAATCCTACCGAGTATGACAAGGTACAAGTCGATTGCCATCTGTGCTTCATCCCTACCTGCAAAAGTGCATCACAAGCACTAGCATATATTCCGAGCAAAGGACAATGTTTGTTCGAAGGCAAATGCAAACATATTTAACGACAAACCCAAGTTCAGATAGCGTCCTATAGATCCAGAAGTGCTCAGGCACCAAGCCTGTTAAAGTTTACCGGTTACAAAAACCACTCGCCATTCCGAGGCAAATTTAAGGCATCAAGCATAGAAGTTTTTTACTCCTCCTGCGGAGGACTGGAAGGCGCGACAAACTCGTCCAGGTCAATTCCATCTGCGATCCGAGTGGCAGCAGCAATGAAGGTCTCCATGAAAGATCAGAAGTCATGCTTCTTGGTATTGGCCACCTTGAGAGACGCCAGCTTGTCCTCTCGCGCGTCCTTGCAGTGAACACGGACCAGAGACAGAGCAACATCAGCACATCACCTGGTAGAAGACTTCTTCCATTCTTGCACTCGACTTGGAACTTCGTTCAGTCGAATCATCAGAGACTCGAGGTCATTCTGAAGTGTTTCTCCTGGCCAGAGTGCTGTGTCGATGCGCGATGTTACAACCTTCAGTCTCGCAAGATAGTCGACCACAGCGGCAATGCGAGACTCGAGACGGAGCACGTTCATGGCGGCTTCATCCTTCATAGGAGAGTTGATGGGATCCAAGCCAGTCTCCACTCGACTAGTCTCCTCTTCAAAGTTTTGACAGAATTCTGTGGATACAACCCAAGGATAAGCTAACGGTCCTACAATAGATCAGTGATTACCAGTCGGATATAAGGGGTTACCTTCGAGCATGAGGAATAACTTCTTGGCGAGCCCACCCAGATAAGCCTCTAAGTCGTTCTTCTTTCCCGCCAGTTCGCTAGCCTTATCACTCAGGGCTATCTTGTCATTCTTCAATCGATTGGCCTCCTTGTTGGCCGCGTCGAGAGCAGCTTTTAGATTGGTATTCTCGTCTTCAAGTTTGCTGATTGAAGCCAGCTTCTCCTCTGCAAGTTTCATCTTGTACGAAGCCGCTTTCTGCGCCTCGGCAAGGTCAAGGTCCTTCTTCTTCAGAGCATCCCTCAGTTTATCTGCAAAATGACAGTGAGATCAGACTTACGAATGGACAAGAAATAAGGGCAGTCGTCAAGGTTCTCACCAATCATACCTTTTGCCTCCTCCTTCGCCTTCGTGAAGTTCTCCTGGACAAGCTTCAGATCAAGTTCAAGCTGGATATGCTTGTTCTCCAACTCAGTATAACGAGCCACGAGCTCGCAAGATTTCTGTGAAAGATCAATCGACAGACGTAAAAAATACGTCACTTCCGAGTGACTAAGAGAAAAATCGTAGTATTTCTAAGACTACAGCCGAATCAAAACATTCAACTGTAGTCTCGGGGACTACACCCAGTGGGTGCACTCAGCGTGCCCCCACTAGTTCTATCAGCTCGGGCCGATCAGTCGACCAAAAGAGACAGAAAGGCTAACTACCAACAGTTAGACATAGTTTCAAAAAAAGAAGAAGAGAAGTGTTCTTCAGACCATAGTCGACTACCAGCAGTCGACCACGGTCTCGAGGACTACACCCAGTGGGTGCACTCAGCGTGCCCCCACTGGTTCCATGATTCCATTCGACCAGATCGAGTGAAGAAAGCAAAAGAGAAAAAGTTCAAGACATAAATACTACAGTCGACTGCCAGCAGTCCACTATAGTCTCAAGGACTACACCCAGTGGGTGCACTCAGCGTGCCCCCACCAATCCAGACATTCCAATCGACACACCCAGTGGGTGTACGACAGATACTAAGATCTTCAGAAAGAAAATTGTCAGGTATCATATCCTAACAGAACAGGCGGTGGTCAACTAACCTGGACATTGCTCTGAAGGGCCAAGCTTGCATCATAAGCCGCTTGACTGGCATCTCGGATCGCCTTCAATTGCTCCATCATGACCCCCGCTTGACGTATAACTTCTTTAGCAGCGCCTACTTGGTCCTCTGGGACATGATGGGTGGAAAAAAAGGGAAGGCGGATCTGCACTCGACGATGGAGGGCGAGCACTCGTCAGCGGCACAACAAAGGACACAGTAGTCCGAGTGGCGTTGCCCCCCTCCGGAACCAGCGCATCAGGTGCTGATACGACCTGAGCAGTCTTGCCAATAGACGCCTTCCTGTTCCTCCTCTGCGTCAGTGGTTCCTCATCGTCATCATCAGGGAGATCAATGACGATGTTAGGTGGAGCTGCAGGAAAGATTCAAAAGTGAAAGATGAAGATCCTATCGATCGAAAGTGAAACTACAGGGATCATACCAGGGTTGGAAGTGGCAGCGTCCTCCATTTCTTGATCTTCATGTATGATCGAGGTCTCAGAAGTAGCAGCACTGCAGTTTCCGAAATCAGTCGGTCAGCGAACGAATCAACCAAGAGTAAATCCATGCAAAACAAGAAAACACAAGTTATGCCATTACCCGGAAATAGTGGGAATCACCATCCTCATCTTCGGCAGGGCCTTCGTCGGTTTTGACGATGCCGCTCGGAGTTGCTTCGGCGCTTTCTCAGTCGGCGCCGGAGAGGTCGTCCGAGGGCGTTTGGTCGACTGCACAACAGGCACGACCCCCTTGCCGCGCTCGACTGCAGGATCATGAACGAGCTTGGTTCTCCTTTCAGTACGGGGAGGTTCGACTACCTCCTCCTCTTCCTCCTCCTCTTCCTCAACAAAACCAGCATCTTCTTCACCCTCGTCACCGTCTGACTCCCACTCCTCCTGACTTTCACCTCCACTCCCTTCTTCTTCGGTCCGTTCTTGCGCCCCGTTGGGCATCGAGTACATCTTGGTAGTGATCTGGAAGACAACAAACAAGACAAAAGTCGGTCGACCGAATTGCAGCAAAGCAGAATGAAGAAAACAGAGTCACAGTCAGAGAAATGTGGTCAGACCTTCTCTGGTTCGTATGACTGGTCGAGTGGCGGGATCCTCCTGGCTCCACGGGGATTATCTTTGTTCCCTGTGATGGCAGTCATCCACCTCTCCAGAGTGGCATCGTCGACCTCCTCCAGGTGGACCCGAGTGGTGTCTTCAGTACCAGAGTACAACCACATCAGATGGCTCCGATATTGAAGTGGCTGAATGCGCCATCGAAGGAAAACCTCCAGAAGATCCATGCCAGTCACTCCGTCGCGAATGAGCTTGACTACGCGCTCCACCAACATCCTTACCTGAGCCTTCTCCTCTAGAAGCACCTTCAGAGAGGATGGCTTGCTCACTCGGTCCATGGAGAACGGGGGGAGGCCAGTCGACTGCCCTGGCATCAACTGGTCTTGGCAGTAGAACCAGGTCAGCTGCCACCCTCGAACTGACTCGGGAAGGGTCATGACTGGAAAGGCACTCTTACTCCTCATCTGAACCCCAAGACCCCCACACATCTGGATTACTTGGGTTTTCTCGTCACTCGGGCTAGCCTTTTTCACTGTCTGAGAGCGACAGGTGAAAATGTGTTTGAAAAGGCCCCAGTGCGGCCGGCAACCCAAGAAGTTTTCGCACAAAGACATGAAAGCGGCGAGGTAGGCAATGGAGTTGGGTGTGAAGTGATGGAGTTGAGCCCCAAATAAGTTCAGAAACCCCCGAAAGAAAAGATTCGGCGGCAGAGAAAAACCGCGATCAACGTGGGTGGCTAAGAGAACGCACTCACCCTCCTAAGGCTGCGGTTGCCACTCCGTCCTCGGAAGCCTTGCTGATCCATGTGGGATCAGTCCTTCGTTGGCCAGGTCATCGAGGTCCTTCTGGGTGATGGTCGAGCGGATCCAGACTCCCTGGATCCAGCCTTGCGGCAGGCTGCGACGAGGATCCGCCCCGACTGGTCGCTCTCCCCTTCGCCTTCGCTGTCGCCTTCTTCGCCCGCTCCAAAGCCGCCGTATTTTCCTTCACCATCGTTGCTGGCGAGGCGTGCAAGGAGCAGTAGGGCGGAGGTGGAAGCAAGCGCAGCGGCCGAGTTCGAGGAAGAGGGACAGGGGAATGAGGGCGCATTGTTCAGAAAAAAACCCCGTCCGGCGCCTTATATGAAGTCTCTTCCGAGTGGCTGATGGTAGGCCCGGACGATCCTGTCAAATCTCGCAACAGGCGCGCGCACGATACGTGGCAAAAAAGGTGGCACAGAGATCGAGGCGTCCTTGCCTTATCCCATCCGAGTATCGCGGCCTCCTCCGCTTTGCGCGCTTCTCGAAATTCGGATCCCGTTAAATCCGCAAATAGCAGAGCAACTTGTCAGACGACAGATTTCCTCCAATCCGTCGCTCAGAGATCTCCAAGTTCATAAAGTTCACTCGGCAGATGCAAAGAATGGATCAAGGCGACTTAAAGAGAAGTTAACACCATCACTAAAAAGTTATTGGTCCAGAGTAAGACACTCTCGCAGCACAAAAAGCAGGTCGGAAGAATTCGCAACTCCTTCGTCACTGAAACCTCGATCCATTCGGGGGCTAATGATGAAGCCATGTACCTAGGGTAGGGTCATGGACCTGTCCAAGGTACACTCCCCAAGGACATCTCTAGAAGAAATTGCCTTTCAGTCGACCTGGAAGGATTCCACTCGACGGACTCGAAGACACTTGACCATGAAGACTCACTCGACCACCAGGAGATCTAGGGTCACTTTGCACCCGAACGGTCTGTTATTAAGTAGTCTTTATGGTCATGATAGCACTTTATGTAAGGCGTTACCAGAAACGCTAGGCCTTTATGTACATTGAACTCTCCGCTACGTGGACTGGCTAGGGTCCTGGCGCACTCTATATAAGCCACCCCCTCCACAGGCAGAAGGGTTCGCACCCCTGTAACTCATACGCATATAATCCAGTCGACCGCCTCCGGGCTCCGAGACGTAGGGCTGTTACTTCCTCCGAGAAGGGCCTGAACTCGTAACTCCCTTGCGTATACAACTACTCCATAGCTAGGATCTGGCCTCTCCATACCTACCCCCTATTCTACTATCAGGCATAGAACCACGACACCGGTGGCGGTTCAGGGCATGTAACATCAGATCGAGAACTAGGTCAAGCGGATTCACAACCTGGTAATCGAGACATAAGCAATCCCAATCAAAACTAGACCGTAGGCTTTTACCTTCATCGTAAGGGGCCGAACCAGTATAAACCATGTGTCCTTTGTCCCGATTAACCCCTTTAAGCTTCCTAGTTGCGATGGCTCCACGACTAAGTCCTTTCACTAGGACATCTGACGTGGAAATTCCACAACAGTTGGCGCCCACCATGGGGCCAGCGCACAGTGGATTTGATTTCTTGAAGGGCAACTTCGAAGGGCTCAAGGAATACGCTATGGGCTGGATGACCAAGAGTCGTCGTGGCAAGCTCTACATCGACGACGCAGGCTGGGGCCCCGATGCCGGCTTGATTGAGTACGGGTACCGGGTCCACTTCGGCGAAATCCACGCCTTCATCGGCAAGATCGGCGAGCCGGGCATCTGCACTGACCTCGTCGAGACAACTCAGCGTGCGAGACCCGCCCGGGCTTAGCCTGCCATGAAGCATGCCTTCGTGGGATGCATCCACGGAGGGGAACTTTTTGAAGGATATGTGTCTGCCGGTGAGACGACCATCTACCCTCATGGTGAGTCGTCCATAGGTGAGACAGATTCGTTGTATCAGTTGCAAGACGGCGGGCTTGGGGGCTGTTCTGATGGCAGTAGTATTCCGGACCTCCTTGAGCCGCCGAGCAGAGTTGTGATCTTCATGGCTGGCACACAACCCGTCCAAAACTCTACGGCTGCGGCAGTGGTAACCTCCGGGTCAGCGGCAGCTGGGGCAGGAGGCCCTGTGCGCCCGCCAGCTCAGGTGCTGATGGATCTCATGGATAAGATGACAACTCTATTAACGGCCATGGTCATTGAGGGACTCCTGGATTAGGGGGTGTCTGGATAGCTGAACTATCACCGTTGGCCGGACTCCTGGACTGTGAAGATACAAGATTGAAGACTTCGTCCCGTGTCCGGATGGGACTTTCCTTGGCGTGGAAGGCAAGCTTGGCGATACGGATATGTAGATCTCCTACCATTGTAACCGACTCTGTGTAACCCTAACCCTCTCCAATGTCTATATAAACCGGAGGGTTTTAGTCCATAGGACGAACAACAATCATACCATAGGCTAGCTTCTAGGATTTAGCCTCTTTGATCTCGTGGTAGATCTACTCTTGTACTACCCATATCATTAATATTAATCAAGCAGGAGTAGGGTTTTACCTCCATCGAGAGGGCCCGAACCTGGGTAAAAACATCGTGTCCCTTGTCTCCTGTTACCATCCGCCTAGACACACAGTTCGGGACCCCCTACCTGAGATCCGCCGGTTTTGACACTGACATTGGTGCTTTCATTGAGAGTTCCTCTGTGTCGTCACCTTTAGGCCCGATGGCTCCTTCGATCATCAACAACGACGCGGTCCAGGGTGAGACTTTTCTCCCCGGACAGATCTTCGTATTCGGCGGCTTTGCACTGTGGGCCAATTCACTTGGCCATCTGGAGCAGATCGAAAGCTACGCCCCTGGCCATCAGGTCAGATTTGGGAGTTTGAACTACAAGGCTGACATCCGCGGAGACTTGATCTTCGATGGATTCGAGCCACAGCCAAGCGCGTTGCACTGCCTCGATAGGTACGATCTAGCTCTGCCGTTGAACAGTGCCCTGGAGGCCGCACTAGCGTCCGCTCCGACCCTTAGCTCAGAGCCGACTTCGCCAATCGAGGACGAGTGGCTGGACACCGCCTCGGGGGCTACGATCTCTACGGCGATTGAGCCGAACACCATCCCAGTCCTTTGCAAAGCCCGTAACTCCGAGGTGCCGGACTCCTCTCCGGACTCCGAACCTCCCGCACCCCTGCCAATCAAATCCGATTGGGCGCCAGTTATGGAGTTCACTACCGCGGACATCTTTCAGCACTCGCCCTTTGGCGACATCCTGAATTCACTAAAGTCTCTCTCTTTATCAGGAGAGCCCTGGCCGGACTATGGTCAGGAAGGTTGGGATGCGGACGATGAAGAAATTCAACGCCCACCCACCACCCACTTTGTAGCCATTGTCGATGATCTAACCAACATGCTCGACTTCGACTCCGAAGACATCGACGGTATGGACGACAATGTAGGAGATAACCACGAACCAGCGCCTACAGGGTATTGGACAGCCACCCCATCTCATGATGTATACATGGTGGATACACCTAAAGGAAGTGACGACGAGGAACGACGGGACGCTACGAAGGATAAATCCCTCGAAAAGCAGTCAAGATGGCGACGAAAGCGCCGCACAAAGTCCCGCCTCGACAAAGACGGCAGCCATATAGACCCAGCCATAGAGCAGGTCGAACCGGTGGACGATGAACATGCCATTGAACAACCGTCCGAACAGGACAACTTGGATAAACAATCCGTCCCCGGCGAAGATAACAGTCTGGACGATCTCACACCGGACAAGTTGTTGGAGCAGAAGAACCTCCACAAAAGGCTCATCGCTACTGCGCGTAGCCTGAAAAAGCAGAAGCGGAAGCTCAAAACAGGGGAAGATGCACTCAGAATCAGATGGAGCAAAGTACTCAACACCGCAGACAATTACGGCGACAGTCGCCAAACAAAGAGCTACCCGAAGCGCAAACTACTGCCCGAATTCGATGAGGAGGCCTTAGAGCCCCCGCCATCAAAGAATAAAGAGGCCGCCCGGTCGGATAGACGACCACATGACAAGCATAGAGCGGCAAGCGGCGCCGCACACAAGCCGGCACGCGATCCGCATAAGGATTCGCATCAAAAGGATGGCCCAGTTAGGTCCATCTACAGGCCAAGAAAGCAAGCTCTTCTAAGCAATGCAACACGCCAAATATCCGGACATCACGGCACACCCAAATATAGGGGTGCCACACACCCCCTATGTTTCACCGATGAGGTGCTGGATCATGAATTCCCAGCGGGATTTAAACCCGTAAACATAGAGGCATACGACGGAACAACAGACCCGAGAGTCTGGATTGAGGATTACATCCTCCACATACACATGGCTAGAGGAGATGATCTCCACGCCATAAAATACTTACCCCTCAAGCTCAAAGGGCCAGCACGGCACTGGCTTAAAAGCCTCCCTGAAAATACCATTGGAAGTTGGGAAGAGCTCGAGGATGCTTTTCGGGCAAATTTTCAGGGGACTTATGTCCGCCCTCCAGATGCAGAAGATTTAAGTCACATAACTCAACAACCCGGAGAATCAGCCCGCAAATTCTGGAATAGGTTCCTCACCAAAAAGAACCAAATAGTCGACTGTCTGGACGCTGAAGCCTTAGCAGCTTTCAAACACAACGTCCAAGACGAATGGCTCGCCAGGCACCTTGGACAGGAAAAGCCAAGAACAATAGCCGCACTAACAAGCCTCATGACCTGCTTTTGTGCGGGAGAGGATAGTTGGCTGGCAAGATGTAGTACCAGCGACCCAAGTACATCCGAAGTCAGAGATGGAAACGGGAAACCACGACGCAGCAAGGACCAGCGCCGGACAAGGGGAAACAGCCCGAAGAGCACGGCAGTCAACGCCGGATTCAAAAGCTCTCGGCAGAATCATAAAAAACTGCCCCTCAAGGATAACAGCCACTAGCTATCCAACTTAAACAAAATCTTGGACAATATATGCCAAATCCACAGTACCCCCGGGAAGCCTGCAAACCATACCCACAAAGATTGTTGGGTCTTCAAGCAGTCCGGCAAACTCAATGCCGAACACAAGTGGCTCGACACACCAAGCAAGGACGATGACGAACACCACAAGAAGAGCACTGGAAAACAAAAGAATTTCCCACAAGAAGTCAAAATAGTAAACTCACTTCAAGTGACAAAAGGGAAAATCAGAACGACGCCCATAGAAATACGCGCCGCACGGCCTATCCCAGCAGAGTCCCGACATTGGTTGTCAAAATCAATCACCTTCGACCATCACGATTACTCCGGAAGTATCCGGAATGCAGGATGGACTGCCCTGATATTAGATCCTATAATCGACGGACTCCAATTCACAGAAGTCCTAATGGACGGCGGTAGTGATCTAAACCTGCTATATCAGGATACAATCTGCAAAATGGGGATAGACCCAACCAAAATTTGCCACAGGGACACCTCCTTTAAGGGGGTAATGCCAGGACTATATGCCCATTGTACGGGCTCCCTACTGCTAGAAGTTGTGTTCGGCTCATCTGACAACTTCTGCCGTGAAAAGTTAACCTTCCATATCGCCCCACTCAAAAGTAGCTATCAAGCACTATTGGGACGTGAAGCTTTCGCCCGCTTTAACGCAACACCGCATTATGCATATCTTACACTTAAAATGCCCGGTCCACGCGACATCATCTCATTAATGGGAAGTATCAAGTGTTACTCGAGCATGAAAGAACGTGAGACCGCCTGGACAGTCACACACTAATCCGGCTCCGCTAAACCAAGCACCTGAACAGGTCATTTCGACCCCGAACACGGCTAGACGAGTCCGGCGTAAACATATAAAGGCCTACTAGCCGCACACCCCCGTACAAGGGGCTGCATGCATGTACAAAAAGAGACAATAAAGCTCAATTTTATTCGCTTTTTGAATCGTACTCCGTTTATTTAATATAAAGTACATTTTTCGCACGATCTTTCTTCAACTAAGTTCTTCTCTTTTACAGATGAACACCATGCTACACTCGTCCAGGATACGGCACAATGGAGACACAGGCGCAGACGTGCAGTAGGGACCCGTTGCAAGGATTCTTTTCAGATTAAGACCCTGCATAAACCTTTTTTACTATCTCTTGTTGATACACATCCCCCGGTTTCTTGCTATAACCGAGGAGGAGGCTGGCATTTTGGCATCGGCCGCGTCAGAATTTTTTGCGCGTACCTAGACACCAGAGGCTTAGGGCATTGTTCTGCCCGTTTTCATAAAGACCGAATACCTTAGGGAGTGTTCGGCGTCTCGAGTTAGGCCTTATATGCATCAGCTCTGAATCATGTCTTTGGTCAAATGTTGGGTTTGCCCGGCTACTGTGTTTTGCTGCCTTACGTTCCGTTCTATCGGCTAACGCGGCACCAGGAGAACTACTGTGATTGTGCCCCGGTTCGGCCTGGTGAGCACCTCAGTAGAGAAAGCCGAAAACCGACTATCATGATATAGCATGAGACTGGTCAACCACTCGATGACCCACCGGAATGTTTAGAATTCCTCCGCATTAACGAAGGACCGTTTCCCGACCAGGCACATACGCACCCCGAATTCGGGAGAGCGCGGTGCCCCTAGGGGCTATATAGTAGCCCCACCATCGAACTCCTATGGCTAAGTGAAAGTGATAAAGCATTATAGTCCGGTTGCCTAGTTTGCTACGCTATCACCTCCTTTACAGGACCAAGACATTGGATTAAGTGTGAAAATGCGCCTTTTTTTGCAAACACCCCCGCACTATGTGCATGGGGGCTAAAGCCGAAGACTGCCATCTTTCAGGTTATATAAACATATACATTAACGACAGCACAGGAGGTACTTTAATACTTGAATGCACAAGTATAAAAAGCCCTTATATTATATTGAAACATTGTTTCACAAATCATACATGTCATTAGAACATAATATCTGAGGGAGTCCTGGACTAGGGGGTGTCCGGATAGCCGAACTATCATCATCGGCCGGACTCCAAGACTATGAAGATACAAGATTGAAGACTTCGTCCTGTGTCCGGATGGGACTTTCCTTGGCGTGGAAGGCAAGCTTGGCGATACGGATATGTAGATCTCCTACCATTGTAACCGACTCTGTGTAACCCTAGCCCTCTCCGGTGTCTATATAAACCGGAGGGTTTTAGTCCATAGGACGAACAACAATCATACCATAGGCTAGCTTCTAGGGTTTTAGCCTCCTTGATCTCGTGGTAGATCCACTCTTGTACTACCCATATCATCAATATCAATCAAGCAGGAGTAGGGTTTTACCTCCATCGAGAGGGCCCGAACCTGGGTAAAAACATCGTGTCCCTTGTCTCCTGTTACCATCCGCCTAGAAGCACAGTTCGGGACCCCCTACCGAACATCCGCCGGTTTTGACACCGACATTGGTGCTTTCATTGAGAGTTCCTCTGTGTCGTCACCTATAGGCGCGATGGCTCCTTCGATCATCAACAACAACGCGGTACAGGGTGAGACTTTTCTCCCTGGACAGATCTTCGTATTCGGCGGCTTTGCACTGCGAGCCAATTCGCTTAGGCCATCTGGAGCAGATCGAAAGCTACGCCCCTGGCCATCAGGTCAGATTTGGAAGTTTAAACTTCACGGCCGACATCCGCGGAGACTTGATCTTCGACGGATTCGAGCCACGGCCGTGCGCTCCGCACTGTCTCGATGGGCATGATTTAGCTCTGCTGCCAGACAGTGCCCTGGAGGCTGCACGAGAGTCCGCTCCGACCCTTAATACGGAGCCGACTGCACATATCGAGGATCGGTGGCTAGACACCGTCTTGGGGGCTGCTACCTCTACGGCGATGGAGCCGAATACCGACCCTGTCCCTTGTAAAGCTCGTGACTCCGAGGTGCCGGACTCCTCACCGGACTCCGAACCTCCCGCGCCCCTACCAATCGAATCTGATTGGGCGCCGATCATGGAGTTCACCGCCGCGGACATCTTTCAGCACTCGCCTTTCGGCGACATCCTGAATTCGCTAAAGTATCTCTCGTTATCAGGAGAGCCCTGGCCGGACTACGGTCAGGATGGTTGGGATGCGGACGACAAAGAACTTCAAAGCCCACCCACCACCCACTTTGTAGCCACTGTCGACGATTTAACCGACATGCTAGACTTCGACTCCGAAGACATCGACGGTATGGACGACGATGCCGGAGACGACCAAGAACCAGCACCTACGGGGCACTGGAAGGCCACCTCGTCATACGGCATATACATGGTGGACATCCCAAAAGATGGGAATGGCGATGAAACAGCGGAGGAAGACCCTTCCAAGAAACAGCCTAAGCGCCGGTGTCAGCGGCGCCGCTCTAAATCCCGCCACAGCAAGAATGGAGATTCCGGCACCGGAGACAATAACACCCCGGACAGCGCCGAAGACAATCCCCTCCAGCAAGATTCAGCACAGGAGGATGAAGAAGCTAGCCCTCATGAGAGAGCGGCACACAAAGAGGTAGAGGACGATAATTACATGCCTCCCTCCGGAGACGAGGCAAGCCTCGAAGACGACGAATTCGTCGTGCCTGAGGATCCCGTCGAACAAGAGCATTTTAAACGCAAGCTTATGGCCACGGCAAGCAGCCTCAAGAAAAAGCAGCAACAACTTATAGCTGACCAAGATTTGCTAGCCGACAGATGGACTGAAGTCCTTGCGGCCGAAGAGTATGAACTCGAACGCCCCTCCAAAAGCTACCCCAAACACAAGCTGCTCCCCCGATTAAAGGAGGAGGCATATAAACCTACATCACCAGCGCACAATACGGCCGACCGGCCACCTCGTGGCCGCGACAGAGAGGCCTCTAGGCCCTCCACCAGAACAGTACCCCGGCACCGCTTGAAAAGCGCGAAGCCATGGGGGAATGTGCCAGACTTGCGAGACGTACTGGAGGACAAGGCAAGACAATCAAGATCTATCTACGGATCACGTAGGCGCCCCACGATCCACGACGACTACCGTCGCTCCGGATACAGCAACTGCGGCCGGGCCGAACACAGCAGACAAAGCTCTCTTGAGCTACGTCGTGATATTGCCCAGTATAGAGGCGCCGCACACCCACTCTGCTTCACAGATGAAGTAATGGATCATCAAATCCTTGAAGGGTTTAAACCCGTAAACATCGAACCCTACGATGGCACAACAGACCCCGCGGTTTGGATCGAAGATTATCTCCTTCATATCCATATGGCCCGCGGTGATGATCTACACGCCATCAAGTATCTCCCACTCAAGCTTAAAGGACCAGCTCGGCATTGGCTTAACAACTTGCCAGCAGAGTCAATTGGGTGTTGGGAGGACCTGGAAGCCGCATTTCTCGACAATTTCCAGGGCACATATGTGCGACCACCAGACGCCGATGACCTAAGCCACATAATTCAGCAGCCAGATGAATCGGCCAGACAGTTCTGGACACGGTTCTTAACAAAGAAAAATCAAATCGTCGACTGTCTGGATGCAGAGGCCCTCGCAGCCTTCAAGCATAACATCCGCGACGAGTGGCTTGCCCGGCACCTAGGACAGGAAAAGCCGAAATCCATGGCAGCCCTCACATCACTCATGACCCGCTTCTGCGTGGGAGAGGACAAATGGCTAGCCCGCAGTAGCAACCTCAGCAAAAATTCTGGCAGTCCGGATAACAAGGACCGCAAGGGCAGGTCACGTCGCAACAAGCACAAACGCCGCATTAACGGCGATAATAGTGAGGATACGGTAGTTAACGCCGGATTCAGAGGCTCCAAACCCGGTCAGCGGAAAAAGCCATTCAAAAGAACTACTCCGGGTCCGTCCAATTTGGACCGAATACTCGACCGCTCGTGCCAGATACACGGCGCCCCCGAAAAGCCAGCTAATCACAACAACATGGATTGTTGGGTATTCAAGCAGGCAGGCAGTTTAATTGCCGAAAATGATGACAAGGGGCTGCATAGCAATGACGAGGAGGGGACCCGGCCGCCGAACAATAGAGGACAGAAGGGTTTCCCCCCACAGGTGCAGACGGTGAACATGATATACGCAACCCACATACCCAAAAGGGAACGGAAGCGTGCACTCAGGGACGTATACGCGATGGAGCCAGTCGCCCCAAAGTTCAATTCATGGTCCTCCTGCCCAATCACTTTTGATCGAAGGGACCACCCCACCAGCATCCGCCATGGCGGGTTTGCCGCATTGGTTCTAGACCCAATCGTCGACGGATTTCACCTCACTAGAGTCCTGATGGACGGCAGCAGCAGCCTGAACCTACTTTACTAGGATACAGTGTGCAAGATGGGCATAGACCCCTCAAGGATTAAACCCACAAAAACGACCTTCAAGGGCGTCATACCAGGTGTAGAGGCCAATTGTACAGGCTCAGTGACACTAGAAGTGGTCTTCGGATCCCCGGATAACTTCCGAAGCGAGGAGTTAATTTCTTACATAGTTCCATTCCGCAGCGGCTATCATGCACTGCTCGGACGAACCACATTTGCAAAATTCAACGCAGTGCCGCACTACGCATACCTCAAGCTCAAGATGCCAGGCCCTCGAGGAGTCATCACGGTCAACGAAAACACTAAACGCTCTCTCCGAACGGAGGAACATACAGCGGCTCTCGCGGCAGAAGTACAGAGTAGCCTCTTAAGGCAATTCTCGAGTCCGACCGGACACAGCCAAGCGCGCCCGGAGTAACCTACAACAAGACCACCTGGCACGTTCCGAGCACGCATAGCAACGCGGCCCCAGCCCTTGCAAAATTGCAAAACCAGTACTCCGCGTACATCACTACACTCTGGAAATACCATGGGCAAAGGGGGAAGGGCACTACCATGGCAGACCCAGAGTGCGGCTCAACCACACCAGGGGCTCCCAAGTATGTCATCCTTTTTCTTTTTTCTTATCTCAGGACTCCGTTTACCAGAGGCCCTGTTCGGCAGTAGACCGGCCGAACTCACGATGCAACAGCCAGGGAAGGAGAAAAGCTACGACGAGTATCCAGGTGGTCTCCATTACGAGCATTATACCTGTTTATACACCATTCCGCAGCCTACCCCTGGGAGGGGACATGCTAAATAGTTCAACCCCTTGCTTATCGCACTATTTGTATCGTTCTACATTCATGGCAGTACTTCTTGAATAAACAATGCATCGCTTTTGCCTATAATTGCATTCCTTTTTTATACATATGTTCATTTATGACATGTTGCATCCGTACACTTTGGTATGGTTAAATACACCAGGCGCTTAAGTTCCCCATATTATGGTGCGATAAGTCCGAACACTTTCACAAGTGCGGCACCCCGAACTTATAGCATTACATGCATCGGCTCCGAATCATGTCTTGGGTCAATAGTTGGGTTTGCCCGGCTCCCATGTTTTGGTACCTTACGTTCCGTTATATCGGCTAAGGTAGCGCAGGGAGAACCACTGCGATTGTGCCCCAGTTGAGCTGGGCGAGCACCTCAGTGGAGAAAGCTAAAACTGACCGTCATGATGAGGCGAGAGCTGGTCGCTATTCGAGAGGTTTTTTCGAGTCCCTAAAGACTTATGCCGCTTAGAGCGAGGAACTGGCTTTGTCTGGCCCAGGCGTGGATAGCGCCCCGAATTCGGCCTTCCAAATACCAGGGGCTTCGCCGAAATTTAAAATTATAGAATTCTATGGCTAAGTGAGAGTGTTCAAGCATTATAAGTCCGGTTGCCTCGTTCGTTGTGTTGAGCGCCTCCCTAGATGGACCCAAAAATGGGAACAAGAGCGCTCAAGTTTATCCCGAACACCCCAGCACTCGTGGCATGGGGGCTGAAGCCGACGACTTGCCATCTCTCAGATTTGATAAACAACCGCACAGAAGGTAATATTTTAAATTAACAAGCGTTTCTTAGCGCATATGAACAAAGTTTTCAGCGCACAGGATAACAAAATGTGAGTCGACTCAAATATTACATCTTTGGAGCACTCACCCGCAATAATGCGGGCACCCTTCAGGACACCCTTATAATACATCTCGGGCGTGCGATACTCCTTGCCCGGCGGTGGCGCGTCCGTCACAAGCTTCTCAGCGTCCATCTTGCCCCAGTGCACCTTAGCACGGGCAAGGGCCCGACGGGCACCTTCAATGCAGGCGGAGTGCTTGATGACTTCAACCCATGGACAAGCGTCTACCAGCCGCTGCACCAGGCCGAAGTAGCTCCCAGGCATGGCCTCTTTGGGCCATAGTCGAACTATAAGGCCCTTCATGGCCTGTTCGGCCTCCTTGTGGAGCTCAACCAGCTGCTTCAGCTGGTCGCTAAGGGGCATCGGATGTCCGGCCTCAGCATACTGAGACCAGAACACCTTCTCCGTCGAGCTCCCCTCCTCGGCTCCGTAGAAAGCGGCAGCATCGGACACGCTGCGGGGCAGATCTGCGAACGCTCCTGGAGAGCTCCGAATTCGGGTAAGTAATAGGCAATTCACCTTTACATGCTTGATTTTCATGAAGAATGCCTTACCCGCCGCTCTTTTCTTCAATTCTTTGATTTCCTGGAGGGCCTTGTGGGCTTCAGCCTTAGCGGCTTTGGCACTCTTAAGAGCCGACGCAAGTTCGGACTCTCGAGTCTTCGAGTCACGTTCCAAACTCTCGTGTTTTTCCACAAGAG
Organism: Triticum aestivum; assembly: GCF_018294505.1. Classification (NCBI taxonomy): domain Eukaryota; kingdom Viridiplantae; phylum Streptophyta; class Magnoliopsida; order Poales; family Poaceae; genus Triticum; species Triticum aestivum. The sequence goes on along the minus strand of NC_057804.1, from coordinate 528,420,653 downwards.
CCTGGAGCTCTTGCTGTACCTCCGCCACCCGCGCCTCCTGCTTCTCTCGCTCGGCTCGCTCCACGGCTGCATAGCGTTCGGCCGCGGACACCGCCTCCTTCAGGGTTGCCACCTCGTTCATAGCCCCTGGAGTACCCACGTTATCCTTGTTAATACTCTTGCAACCAAATCCTTTTCTTTAAGGTACAACTTTCATAAGGTGTTCCTCACCTTCCTTGTCCTCGAGCTGCTTCTTGGCATGGACGAGCTTGCTCTCGGACCGCTCAAGGCCCTACTTCAAGGCATTGACCTCCGCAGTCAGTGTGGCAGAGGTCAGCAGTGCAGCCTGCACTCCCATCTTGACATATTTTTGTTAAGACTCCTGCGTATATCTATTTAGATCCTCAGTCCGGCTTTTCTTTCCGAACACTGAACCGAGCATCAGGAGCTACTATCTATGCGGTACTACTTTACATATATTAAAATTCTTACCTCAAAGCCTGTTAGAAGGCTGCTGTAGGCTTCGGTCAGCCCGCTTTTGGCGAGCTGAACCTTCTGAATCACCGCACTCATGACAGTGCGGTGTTCCTCTTTGATGGAAGCGCCATTGAGCGCCTCCAGCAAGTTATCCGGCGCCTCCGGTTGGACGGAGGCCGCCAGTGTCACAGTCTTGCCCTTCTTACGAAGGGGCCGCCCGCCGGACTCCGGAACCATTGCAGGTTCGGTGCGGAGTCCGGCACAAAGTCCGGGAGGTTGCCTTGCGGCACCTCCGGGGTCTCCTCCTCCTGGTGGGTCCCTTCTCGGGATCCCACCTCGGCGTCGTCAGCATCGCGGGGGGTGGAGGCGGTCGGAAGGGAAGTGCTATCCACATCCGACGTACCCAAGGACCCGCTCGACGAAGCGGGAAGATCGTCCTTGGGCGGACTACAGGGTTGTATGCGGCATTAGAAAGACACCATGCGACAAAAAGAAAGATTATGAGTTATTCAGGAGTCCGGGCACTTACGATCTCACCAGGGGCTTGGCCCTTGAGGGCCACTCCTCGTCACCATCGCCGGCGGTGGCGGAACAGTCCAGGGAAGGGTCCTTCCCTTCTTGGACCCTTCGGCCTCCCTCGTTGGGGAGGCCTTCCTCTTATTCTCTCCCCCCGCTGGGGGAGAGGCCTCTTTCTTCTTCTCCTCGTCCTCGTGGGAGGAGTCCGCCTCAGAGTCATCGGATGATGAATCCGATAAAACCTGACGCTGGGAACTCCTCTGGGTTCCCATGGCCTTCTTCTTGGCCTTCTTCTCCGGCACCACGTAAGGCGCCGGGACCAGCAGCCCTGTTAAACGTGCATCCGCTGGGTCTTCTGGAAGGGGGCCGGACAGTTAACCTGTCCGGACGTCTCCTGCCAGGCCTGTTAAAGGTATTGGGAGTTTAGATCCCACATAGAGTCAAACTATGAAAAGCAAGTGTCCCATAAAGGATAACATGGCTTACCTCGCCAGCCGGACGCTGCGAGCTATATCCGCGATCTTCAGTAGCGGATGCGGGGGCTTCGCCGCCCTTGAACAGCACCTTCCAGGCATCTTCGTACATAGTGTCGAAGAGCCTGCTCAAGGTCCGGTGCTGTGCCGGATTAAACTCCCACAAATTGAAGTCCCACTGTTGGCAGGGGAGAATCCGGCGGATGAGCATGACCTGGATTACGTTGACAAGCTTGAGCTTCTTGTTCACCAAGGTTTGGAGACAGGATTGGAGTCCGGTCAGCTCTTCCGAACTACCCCACAATAGTCCCTTCTCTTTCCAGGAAGTGAGCCGCATGGGGATACCAAATCTGAATTCGGGGACCGCTGCCCATTCAGGGTCACGCGGCTCGGTGATGTAGAACCACCCCGATTGCCACCCTTTGATGGTTTCCACGAAGGCGCCCTCGAGCCAAGTAATGTTGGGCATCTTTCCCACCATGGCACCTCCGCACTCCGCTTGGCTGCCCTTCACAACCTTCGGCTTGACATTGAAGGTCTTGAGCCACAAGCCAAAGTGGGGCTGGATGCAGAGGAAGGCCTTGCACACGACGATAAACGCTGAGATGTCGAGGATGAAATTCGGGGCCAGATCGTGGAAATCCAGGCCGTAGTAGAACATGAGCCCCCGGACAAAGGGGTGGAGTGGGAAGCCCAGTCCGTGGAGGAAATGGGGAAGGAACACCACCCTCTCATGGGGCCCAGGGGTGGGGATTAGCTGCCCCTCGTCGGGGAGCCGGTGCGCGATGTCGCTGGACAAATATCCGGTGCTGCGCAGCCTCTTGATGTGCCCGTCCGTGACGGAGGAGGCCATCCACTTGCCTCCCGCTCCGGACATGGCTGGAGAAGGTTGAGGTGAGATGTGCGGACTTGGGCGCTGGAGCTCAAGTGCGCGGAGATGGATAAGCAAAGGAGGAAGAAGGCGTAGGTAAAGAGGCGGATCCTTATCCCCTTATATGTGGGCGGACGAAACTATGCGTCCCGACCAACCTGGTAAAACTCGCTTATCTCCCAAGCACCGCAATCAATGGCGCGGTTGGGTTACCCACGTCCTTATTGATGGGAATCCCGGAATAAGGGGAACACGATCTCTGCTTCGACAAGACGTGCCAAGGAAACCGCTTCGCTAAACGCGCTGAGGTGGAATAATAAAGACGATTCGAGTAAAGGCTTGGTTGTTGTGTGACGATATGCCACTAAATACGTCAGCAGATTGAACGTGTGTAAATATTACTCTCTCTACGGTGGTATGTGGAATTTATTTTGCAGAGCCGGACACTATCCTGGTGTTCACAATCTTCTATGAATTATTCGGAGGAGGAACCCGCCTTGCAATGCCGAAGACAATATGCGCGCCGGACTCGTCGTCATTGAAACCTGGTTCAGGGGCTACTGAGGGAGTGCTGGACTAGGGGGTGTCCGGATAGGCGAACTATCATCATCGGCCGGACTCCAAGACTATGAAGATACAAGATTGAAGACTTCGTCTCGGTCCGGATGGGACTTTCCTTGGCGTGGAAGGCAAGCTTGGCGATACGGATATGTAGATCTCCTACCATTGTAACCGACTCTGTGTAACCCTAGTGTCGGTGTCAAAACCGGCGGATCTTGGGTAGGGGGTCCCGGACTGTGCGTCTAGGCGGATGGTAACAGGATACAAGGGACACGATGTTTTTACCCAGGTTCGGGCCCTCTAGATGGAGGTAAAACCCTACTCCTGCTTGATTGATATTGATGATATGGGTAGTACAAGAGTGGATCTACCACGAGATCAAGGAGGCTAAACCCTAGAAGCTAGCCTATGGTATGATTGTTGTAATGGTTGTTCGTCCTACGGACTAAAACCCTCCGGTTTATATAGACACCAGAGAGGGCTAGGGTTACACAAAGTCGGTTACAATGGTAGGAGATCTACATATCCGTATCGCCAAGCTTGCCTTCCACGCCAAGGAAAGTCCCACCCGGACACGGGACGAAGTCTTCAATCTTGTATCTTCATAGTCTTGGAGTCCGGCCGATGATGATAGTCCGGCTATCCGGACACCCCCTAGTCCAGGACTCCCTCAGTAGCCCCTGAACCAGGCTTCAATGACGATGAGTCCGGCGCGCATATTGTTCGGCATTGCAAGGCGGGTTCCTCCTCCGAATAATTCATAGAAGATTGCAAACACCAGGATAGTGTCCGGCACTGCAAAATAAATTCCACATTCCATCGTAGAGAGAATAATATGTACACAAGTTCAATCTGCTGACGTACTTTGGGGCATGATGTCACACCACCACCAAGCCTTTACTTGAATCGTTTTTTATTATACCACCTCAGCGCGTTCAGTGAAGCGGTTTCCTTGGCACGTCTTGTCGAAGCAGAGATCGTGTTCCCCTTATTCCGGGATTCCCATCAATACGGACGTGGGTAACCCAACCGCGCCATTGATGGTGGCGCTTGGGAGATAAGCGAGTTTTACCAGGCCGGTGGGGACGCATAGTCTTCGTCCACCCATATATAAGGGGATAAGGATCCACCTTTTTTACCTACGCCTTCTTCCTCCTTTGCTTATCCATCTCCGCGCACTCGAGCTCCAGCACCCAAGTCCGCACATCTTGTCTCAACCTTCTCCAGCCATGTCCGGAGCGGGAGGCAAGTGGATGGCCTCCTCCGTTATGGAGGGGCACATCGAGAAGCTGCGCGGCGCCGGATACCTCTCCAGTGACATCGCGCACCGGCTGCCCGACGAAGGGCAGCTCATCCCCACCCCCAGGCCTCATGAGAGGGTCGTATTCCTTCCCCACTTCCTCCGCGGACTGGGCTTCCCACTTCATCCCTTCGTCCGGGGGCTCATGTACTACTACGGCCTGGACTTCCATGATCTGGCGCCAAACTTCATCCTCAACATCTCGGCGTTTATCGTCGTGTGCGAGGCCTTCCTCTGCATCCAGCCCCACTTCGGCTTGTGGCTAAAAACCTTCAATGTCAAGCCGAAGGTGGTGAAGGGCGTCCAAGCGGAGTGCGGAGGCGCCATGGTGGGCAAAATGCCCAACGTCATCTGGCTCGAGGGTGCCTTCGTGGAGTCCATCAAAGGGTGGCAATCGGGGTGGTTCTTCATCACCGAGCCGCGTGACCCTAAATGGGCAGCGGCCCCCGAGTTCAGATCTGGTATCCCCATGCAGCTCACCTCCTGGAAAGAGAAGGGCTTGCTATGGGGTAGTTCGGAGGAGCTGACAGGACTCCAGTCCTGTCTCCAGACCCTGGTGAACAAGAAGCTTAAGCTTGTCAATGTGATCCAGGTCATGCTCGTCCGCCGGATTCTCCCCTGCCAGCAACGGGCCTTCAATCTGTGGGAGTTTGATCCGGCACAGCACCGGACCCTGAGCGGGCTCTTCGACATGACGTACGAAGCTGCCTGGAGGGTGTTGTTCAAGGGCGGAGAAGCCCCCGCATCCGCAACTGAAGATCGCGGATTCAGTACGAAGCGCCCCGCCGACGAGGTAAGCTTAGCTATCCTTTATGGGACGCTTGTTTCTTTCATAGTTTGACTCTATGTGGGATCTAAAACTCCCGATGCCTTTAACAGGACTGGCAGAGGACGTCCGGACAGGTTGACTGTCCGGCTCCCCTTCCCGAAGACCCAGCGGACACTCGTTTAACGGGGCTGCTGGTTCCAGCCCTTTACGTGGTACCGGAGAAGAAGGCCAAGAAGAAGGCCACGGGAACCCGAAGGAGTTCCCGGCGCCAGGTGGTATCGGACTCATCGTCCGATGGCTCCGAGGCGGACTCCTCCCCCGGAGATGAGGAGGAGAAAGAGGACTGTCCCCCAGAGGGGGGAGAGAGGAAGAGGAAGGCTTCCCCAACGGGGGAGGCCGAAGGGTCCAAGAAGGGAAGGACCCTTCCTCCGGACTGCTCCGCCAACGCCGATGACGGCGACGAGGGGTGGCCCTCAAGGGCCAAGCCCCCGGCAAGATCGTAAGTATCCGGATTCCTGAATAATTTATAATTTCTCTTTTGTGCCACATAGCGTCCTTCTAATGCCGCATACACCCTGTAGTCCGGCCAAGGATGATTTTCCCGCTTCTTCGAGCGGGTCCTTGGCTCCGTCGGATGTGGATTCCATTCCGACCGGCTCCACCCCTCGTGATGCTGAGGACGCCGAGGTGGGGTCCCAGGAGGGGACCCGCCAGGAGGGGGAGGCTCCGGAGGTGCCCCAAGGCAACCTCCCGGACTTCGCACCGGACTCCGCACCGGAACCCGCAGTGGTTCCGGAGTCCGGCAGGCGGCCCCTTCGTAAGAAGGGCAAGACCGTGACACCGGCAGCCTCCGTCCAACCGGAGGCGCCGGACAACTTGTTGGAGGCGCTCAACGGTGCTTCCATCGAGGAAGAACACCGCACTATCATGAGTGCGGTGATTCAGAAGGTTCAGCTCGCCAAGAGCGGGCTGACTGAAGCCTGCAGCAGCCTTCTAACAGGTTTTGAGGTAAGAAGTTTTAAAATATGTAATGTAATACCGCATAGACAGTAGCCCCTGATGCTCGGTTCGGTGTTCGGAAAGAAAAGCCCGACTGAGGATCTAAAAAGATATACGCAGGAGTTCTAAAAATTATGTCAATATGGGATTGCAGGCTGCGCTGCTGACCTCTGCCGCATTGACTGCGGAGGTCAGTGCTTTGAAGCAGGACCTCGAGCGGTCCGAGAACGAGCTCGGCCTTGCCTAGAAGCAGCTCGAGGACAAAGAAGGTGAGTAACAAGGATAACGTGGGCACTGCAGGGGCCACGAACGAGGTGGCGACCCTGAAGGAGGCCGTGTCCGCGGCCGAATGTAATGCGGCCGTGGAACAAGCGGAGCGAGAGAAGCATGAGGCGCGGGTGGCGGAGGTGCGGCAAGAGCTCCAGGCTCTCATGGAAAAGCATGAGAGTTTGGAGCGCGACTCAAAGACTCGAGAGTCCGAGCTTGCCTCGGCTCTTGAGAGTGCCAAAGCCGCTAAGGCCGAGGCCCATAAGGCCCTCCAGGAGATTGAGGCGGTGAAGAAAATAGCGGCGGGTAAGGCATTTTTCATGCAAAGCAAGCATGTGAATGTGAATTACCTGTTACTTACCCGAATTCAGAGCTCTCTAGGAGCGTTTGCAGATGTGCCTCGCAGCGTGTCCGATGCCGCCGCATTCTACCGGGCCGAGGAGGGGAGCTCCACGGAGAAGGTTTTCTGGTCTCAGTATGCTGAGGCCGGACATTCGGTGCCCCTTAGCGACCAGCTGAAGCAGCTGGTCGAGCTCCACAAGGTAGCCGAGCAGGCCATGAAGGGCCACATAGTCCGGCTGTGTCCTGAAGAGGCCATGCCTGGGTGCTACTTCGGCCTTGTGCGGCAGCTGGTGGATGCGTGCCCTTGGGTGGAAGTCATCAAGCGCTCCGCCTGCATTGAAGGTGCCCGTCGGGCACTTGCCCGCGCAAAGGTGCACTGGGGCAGGCTGGATGCTGAGAGGCTTCTAACAGACGCGCCGCCGGCGGGCAAGGAGTATCGTACGCCCGAAATGTATTATAAGAGTGTCCTGAAGGGTGCTCGCAAGATTGCGGATGAGTGCCCCAAAGATGTAATATTTGAGTAGACTCGCAATGTGTTATCCTGTGCGCTGAAAACTTTGTTCATATGCGCTAAGAAACACTTATTAATTTAAAATATTACCTTCTGTGCGGCCGTTTATCAAATCTGAGAGATGGCAAGTCGTCGGCTTCAGCCCCTATGCCACGAGTGCTGGGGTGTTCGGGATAAACTTGAGCGCTCTTGTTCCCATTTTTGGGTCCATCTAGGGAGGCGCTCAACACAACGAACAAGGCAACCAGACTTATAATGCTTGAACACTCTCACTTAGCCATAGAATTCTATAATTTTAAATTTCGGTGAAGCCCCTAGTGTTCGGAAGACCGAGTTTGGGGCTCTATCCACGCCTGGGCCGGACGAAGCCGGTTCCTCGCTCTAAGCGGCATAAGTCTTTAGGGACTCGAAAAGACCTCTCGAACAGCGACCAGCTCTCACCTTATCATGACGGTCAGTTTTAGCTTTCTCCACTAAGGCGCTCGCCCAGCTCAACTGGGGCGCAATCGCAGTGGTTCTCCCAGTGCTACCTTAGCCGATAGAACGGAACGTAAGGTACCAAAACATGGGAGCCGGGCAAACCCAACTATTGACCCAAGACATGATTCGGAGCCGATGCATATAGTGCTATAAGTTCGGGGTGCCGCACTTGTGAAAGTGTCCGGACTTATCACACCATAATGCGGGGAACATAAGCCCCTGGTGTATTCGGCCGTACCAAAGTGTACGGATGCAAAACGTCATAAACGAACATATATGTAAGAAAGTAATGCAATTATAAGCAAAAAGTGATGCATTGTTTATTCAAGGAATTCTGCCAGGAGTGCAGAACGATACAAATAGTGCGGTAAGCAAGGGATTGGACTATTAGACATGTCCCCCTCCAGGGGTAGGCTGCGGAATGGTGTATTTAACAGATATAATGCTCATAATGGAGACCACCTGAGTGTTCGCCGTAGCCACTGTCCTTCCCTGGCTGTTGCATCGTGAGTTCGGCAGGTCCACTACCGGACAGGGCCTCTGGTGAACGGAGTCTTGTGGAAAAGAAAAAAAAGGAAAAGAAAAAGAGCGACACACTTGGGAGCCCCTGGTGTGGTCGAGCCGCACTCTGGGTCTGTCATGGTCGTGCCCCTCCCCCTATGCCAATGGTATCTCCAGAGCGTAATGATGTACGCGAAGAGCTAGTATTGCAATCATGCAAGGGCTGGGGTTGGGGCCGCATTGCTACACGTGCTCGGAACGTGCCAGGTGGTCTTGATGTATGTTACTCCGGGCGTGTTTGGCCATGTCCGGTCGTTTAACGGCCGGACTCGAAAATTGCCTTAAGAGGCTGCTCTGTACTTCTGCCGCGAGAGCCGCTGTGTGTTCCTCCGTTTGGAGGGAGCGTTCAGTGTTTCCGTTGACCGTGATGACTCCACGAGGGCCTGGCATCTTGAGCTTAAGGTATGCATAATGCGGCACCGCGTTGAACTTTGCAAACGCGGTTCGTCCGAGCAGAGCGTGATAGCCGCTGCGGAACGGGACTATGTCAAAGATTAACTCCTCGCTTTGGAAATTATCCGGGGATCCGAAGACCACTTGTAGTGTGACTGAGCCTGTACAATTGGCCTCAACACCTGGTATGACGCCTTTGAAGGTTGTCTTTGTAGGTTTAATCCTTGAGGGGTCTATGCCCATTTTGCGCACTGTATCCTGATAAAGCAGGTTCAGGCTGCTGCCGCCGTCCATCAGGACTCTAGTGAGGTGAAATCCATCGATCATTGGGTCTAAAACCAATGCGGCGAATCCGCCATGGCGGATACTGGTGGGGTGGTCCCTTCGATCGAAAGTGATCGGGCAAGAGGACCATGGATTGAACTTCGGGGCGACTGGCTCCATCGCATATACGTCCCTAAGTGCATGCTTCCGCTCCCTCTTGGGTATGTGGGTTGCGTATATCATGTTTACCAACCGCACTTGTGGGGGAAAACCCTTCTGTCCTCTATTGTTCGGCGGCCGGGTCTCTTCCTCATCATTGTTTTTGGCAATTAACTTGCCTGCCTGCTTGAATACCCAACAATCCCTGTTGGTGTGGTTAGCTGGCTTTTCGGGGGTGCCATGTATCTGGCAAGAGCGGTCGAGTATTCGGACCAAATTGGACGGACCCGGAGTAGTTCTTTTAAATGGCTTTTTCCGCTGACCGGGTTTAGAGCCTCTAAATCCGGCGTTGACTGCCGTATCCTCAGTATTATCATTGTTAACATGGCGTTTGTTTTTGTTACGACGCGACCTGCCATTGCGGTCCTTGTTGTCCGGACTGCCAGAATTTTTGCTGAGGTTGTTACTACGGGCTAGCCAGCTGTCCTCCCCCACACAGAAGCGGGTCATGAGTGATGTGAGGGCTGCCATGGATTTCGTCTTTTCCTGTCCTAGGTGCCGGGCCAGCTACTCGTCAAGGATGTTATGTTTGAAGGCTGCGAGGGCCTCTGCGTCCGGACAGTCGACGATTTAATTTTTCTTTGTTAAGAACCGTGTCCAAAACTGTCTGGCCGGTTCGTCTGGCTGCTGAATTATGTGGCTTAGGTCATCGGCGTCTGGTGGTCGCACATATGTGCCCTGGAAATTGTCGAGAAATGCGGCTTCCAGGTCCTCCCAACACCCAATTGACTCTGCTGGCAAGCTGTTAAGCCAATGCCGAGCTGGTCCTTTAAGCTTGAGTGGGAGATACTTGATGGCGTGTAGATCGTCACCGCAGGCCATATGGATATGAAGGAGATAATCTTCAATCCAAACCGCGGGGTCTGTTGTGCCATCGTAGGGTTCGATGTTTACGGGTTTAAACCCTTCAGGGATTTGATGATCCATTACTTCATCTGTGAAGCAGAGTGGGTGTGCGGCGCCTCTATACTGGGCAATATCACGACGTAGCTCAAGAGAGCTTTGTTTGCTGTGTTCGGCCCTGCCGGAGTTGCTGTATCCGGAGCGACGGTAGTCGTCGTGGATCGTGGGGCGCCCACGTGATCCGTAGGTAGATCTTGATTGTCTTGCCTTGTCCTCCAGTACGTCTTGCAAGTCTGGCGCATTCCCCCATGGCTTCGCGCTTTTCGAGCGGTGTCGGGGTACTGTTCTGGTGGAGGGCCTAGGTGCCTCTCTGTCATGGCCATGGGGTGGTCGGTCTGCCGTATTGTGCGCTGGTGATGAAGGTTTATATGCTTCCTCCTCTAATCGGGGGAGCAACTTGCGTTTTGGGTAGCCTTTGGAGGGGCGTTCGAGTTCATGCTCTTCGGCCGCGAGGACTTCGGTCCATCTGTCGGCCAGCAGGTCTTGATCAGCTTGAAGCTATTGCTGCTTTTTCTTTAGGCTGTTCGCCGTGGCCATTAGCCTGCGTTTAAAACTTGTTCGACGGGATCCTCGGGCACGACGAATTCGTTGTCGTTGAGGCTTGCCTCGTCTCCGGAGGGAGGCATGCAATTGTCATCCTCTATCTCCTCGTCTACCGCTCTCTCTTGAGGGCTGGCTTCTCCGTCCTCCTGTGCTGAATCCGGCTGGAGGGGGTTGTCTTTGGCACTCTCTGGGGTGTTATTATCTCCGGTTCCGAAATCTCCATTCTTGCTGTGGTGGGATTTAGAGCGGCGCCGCTGTCGTTGGCGCTTGGGCTGTTTCTTAGAGGAATCTGCCTCCGCTGCTTCTTCGCCGTCCCCATCCTTTGGGATGTCCACCATGTATATGTCGTATGATGAGGTGGTCTTCCAGTGCCCCGTAGGCGCTGGTTCTTGATCGTCTCCGGCATTGTCGTCCATACCATCGATGTCTTCGGAGTCGTAGTCTAGCATGTCGGTTAAATCATCGATAGTGGCTACAAAGTGGGTGGTGGGTGGGCTTTGAATTTCTTCGTCGTCCGCATCCCAACCATCCTGACCGCAATCCGGCCAGGGTTCTCCTGATAACGAGAGATACTTTAGCGAATTCAGTATGTCGCCAAAGGGTGAGTGCTGAAAGATGTCCGCAGCGGTGAACTCCATGATCGGCGCCCAATCGGATTCGACTAGCAGGGGCGCAGGAGGTTCGGAGTCCGGTAAGGAGTCCGGCACCTCGGAGTCACGAGCTTTGCAAGGGACAAGGTCAGTATTCGGCTCCATCGCCGTAGAAGTTGCAGCCCCCGAGGCGGTGTCCAGCCACCTGTCCTCGATCTGCGCGGTGGGCTCCGACCTATGGGTCAGAGCGGACTCGGTTGCGGCCTCCAGGGTACTGTCCGGCGGCAGAGCTAAATCATGCCCATCGTGACAGTGCGACGCGCTCGGCTGTGGCTCGAATCCATCAAAGATCAAGTCTCCGCGGATGTCAGCCGTGAAGTTTAGGCTTCCAAATCTGACCTGATGGCCAGGGGCGTAGCTTTCGATCTTCTCTAGATGGCCAAGTGAATTAGCCTGCAGTGCGAAGCCGCCGAACACGAAGATCTGTCCGGGGAGAAATGTCTCACCCTGGACCGCGTTGTTGTTGATTGAAGAAGCCATCAAGCCTATCGGTGACGACACAGAGGAACTCTCAATGAAAGCACCAATGTCGGTGTCAAAACCGGCGGATCTCGGGTAGGGGGTCCCGGACTGTGCGTCTAGGCGGATGGTAACAGGAGACAAGGGACACGATGTTTTTACCCAGGTTCGGGCCCTCTCGATGGAGGTAAAACCCTACTCCTGCTTGATTGATATTGATGATATGGGTAGTACAAGAGTGGATCTACCACGAGATCAAGGAGGCTAAACCCTAGAAGCTAGCCTATGGTATGATTGTCGTAATGGTTGTTTGTCCTACGGACTAAAACCCTCCGGTTTATATAGACACCGGAGAGGGCTAGGGTTACACTGTAAGTGCATCTAGTGCCCCTTAGTGATTTTGGTGTATTGAAGACTTATAGGTTAAGGGACTAATGCGTTTGTGAGTGTACACAAGTCTATAAGTCTATGAGGAGTTTGATATTTACAGAGAAAGTCGACCCCTAAAAATGAAGTTCTTCAACTGAAGACTTTGATATTCTGAAGACTTTCTGAAGACTTTGAAAGTGAAGAAATTGGTGTGACCTTGAAGACTTGGTATTCACTTGAGGAACATGAAGCGTGAAGACTTTTGTTTTCGTAGTTTCATTTTCTCTTTCTTGAGTCATAGGAAACACCGTACTGTTAAAGGGGGTCGAGGAAATACTAAGGAAAAATTTCCATGTGATGCTCAACTCAAAATCCTACACCTACCAATCCCTTCGAGTGAAGCCATTGGAAATCTCATACAGTTCAGTCAATTTCTTCAGTGACAGAGACGCAGTTCTTCTGGTCACTGAGGACTTTGCTCTGACTGAGGAGTTAGGAATTCGCCAGTGCGAATTGCCTACACAGTGAGGAACATGATAGCCCTGAGGAATTTGAGAGTTAAATTTCCGACCGTTGCTGTGCTGCGCGCCGGCTGTCCCAAAATATCTTATTCACCTAACGGTCATATCATTGAAGGGCATTTATGTCTTATCATGTCGGACTGCTCCCTAGGCTATAAATAGCCGCCCCCTACAACCACTAGTTGGTTGGCTGCTCCGAGAGAACTTGACACTTGTCATTTGAGAGCAACCCATCCTCCGAGGACTTTGAGCGAAAATCATCAAGTGAGGAAAACCAAAACCAAACCCCCACAAACCCAAAGTGATTGAGCATCACTGAAGAAATTGATCCTGCGTGGATCCGACGCTTGTTACCTTTGAAGACTGTGCTTCTTCCAGACGGTTAGGCGTCAAGGTCTAGAGCATCCAAGAGGAATTGTGGATCGCCGAGTGACCAAGTCTGTGAAGGTTTGGAAGTCACCTGAAGACTTACCACGAGTGATTGGACGAGGCCTGCGTGGTCTTAGTTCAAGGAGAATACGGTGAGGACTGGGTGTCCTGAGTTGCGTGCTCAGTGACTGGGTGTCCGGGACTGCGTGTCCTCGAGTTTAAATACTCAGCCGCTCCAACCAGACGTACAACTGAGACAACAGTTGGAACTGGTTTACCAAATCATTGTCTTCACCAACCTAACTGGTTCTATTTCCTCAACTCCTTCATTTCCTCATTACTGTGTTGAATGTTTGTTCATATCTGTGTTTGAAGACTTTGACTGAAGACTTTCTCAATTTCCTCAGTTCTATATCTTCAGTCTGTTTGTCCTCATCTTGTGTTATCCTGTGATTATGCTTTCTGTACTCTGTGCTAGTCTTCATTTCATCATGATTACCATGCTTGTATTCTGTTATGCATACTTCTGAGTACGTATTCCGTTGCAAGTAGTTCTTCGCTAAGGAATTTCCTCACCAGCAAATTCCTCAGTGAAGAATTCATAAAAATCGCCTATTCACCCCCCTCTAGTCGATATAACGCACTTTCAATTGGTAACAGAGCAAGGTACTCCCTTGTTCTGTGTGATTTTGGTTTAACCGCCTGAAGTTTTAGTTATGTCGACCGTAGGTATGAAGAAAGTGACATGCCCTATCTTTGACGGTCATGATTATCCCAATTGGAAGGCCATGATGAGGAAGCGCCTCATGGCAATGAACAGCAAGCTGTGGACCGTCACTAAGATTGGTCTTACTGATCTATGCAAGATGACGGATGCTGATGATATTCGCAAGTACACTCGACTTGACATCATGGCGAAGGATATCATCTGTTCCTGCCTATCCAGAGATCAATTCGGGCGCATTATGCATCTTGGAAATTCGAAGCTTATCTGGGACCGAATCTCTGATGTCAATGAAGGTCATCAAACCCGTCATGATCCCTGGTTTGAGGGCTTCAAGGAATCTCTCGAAACGATGACTTTCAAGCTAGAATCATCATCTTCTGCATCATGTCTCATGGCAGACGGTGCTGAGGTAACCGAATGCTCCTCATCCGAGTTTTGTGACGATGAATCTGATAATGATGAATCTGATGATGATATTGAATCTTGTTATACCAAACTTGTTTGCATTGCCACTAAACAACAAACGGCTTTGGAACAAGTTCAGAACATGCTAGACAAAAGTGATGATATGTTGCGTGAAGAAATGGGTCAGTCAAAAGCACTGGGTGAATGTCTTCAGAGAATTCACTCCAAGTTTGACGCCCTTCAAGACCAACATAATACCCTCTTGACTGATCACGAGAAGCTTTCTTCTAAATCTCTTCAAAGAAAGGAAGATCTTGAAAAGCTAAGAGTGTGTTATGAAGATCTTCAGAAGGAGCGCGATTCATTACTAGCTCAACAAATCAGCGCTTCTCAGGAAGAATTTGTTCCTCCATGCTTAAAGTGCATTGAACGTGAATCTGCTAATTCTTCACCTGAATGTTCAAATGCCTCAACTGTTACAAATTCTTCATCTGCCTCTGCTATCACTAATTCCTCATCTAAGGACATTGCTAGTATCACTGACAATGCAGGGCTGAAGGAATTGTACATGACAGGCATGTACAAAAGCCTCAAAGGGCATCAGACTCTTTGTGATGTGCTTAAAAAGCAGATCCTCAACAGAAACCCTAGGAAAGAGGGTATTGCCTTTGAGAGGAAACTCAATGCTGATGGAACATATTGGAAGCCTGAGCAGTACCCCAAAACCTCATGGGTTGCTGCAAAGGGACCTCCAGTTGATCCATCTAACTTATCTGGCTTTACATGTGAATCTCCTCATTCTTCTGATGAGTCATTTGACTCCAACTATAAACTGTTCAAAAATCAGAATGGTGAAGTATTTGCTAGATATGTTGGCACTAACTGCAGGAACGGTTCCCCTATGAAGAAAATCTGGGTTCCCAAAAGTTATGTTGAAAGTCTTCAGGTGAATGTCCTCATGACACCACCTGTGAAGAACAGGAACCCCAGATCAAATTCTTCATATGGACCAAATTCTTCATATGGATCCAAGTCCTCATACGGACCAAATTCCTCACATGGATCAAATTCCTCAAAAGGATCAAAGTCCTCATATGATTATCATCGTGCTAACAACTCTGTCTCGCAGGGTAGAGCTAAGGGCTATGAATATGTGCATTATTCTTCAAACCATTATGTTCATAAGTCCTCGAAGAATTTCTCTGCTTATTCATATGCTTACCCTAACCCCTCTTATGTGAAACGAAAGGTTTGGCATCTTTGCCACCTTTCTCATATGGTGCTCGCAGAGTGATGAACTCTTTGCCACCCCTTCAGATGTGGGTGTTAAAGAAAAATAACTAATTTCTTCTGCAGGGTCAGGTCTCCAGACGTGTTTTAATGTCTGAAGAATTTGCTGGGGACCTGACAAAATTGCCTGAAAGGACGCAGGCGAATCATGATGAAATGAACTTTCATTTCACACGTCCTCATATTGCTATATCTGTTTACTGCTTGATGAAATTCATCTGATGAACTTGATATCATATTCTTCACTGATGAAGCATATGAGATTGTAAGCTACACTAATTCATCTGCAGGATGATCAACCCAAAACTACTTAATGGGTCCTCGATAGTGGATGTACGAATCACATGACTGGTGACAAGAATCTATTGGTGGATGCTCCCTTATCACCGTCACCTCTGAAGCATATCATATTTGCTGACAAAGGCAAAAGTCAGGTATTGGGTCTTGGTAAGGTTGCAATCTCTAAGGATAAACACATGGACAAAGTCATGCTTGTTGAGTCCTTAGGATACAATCTCATGTCAGTCTCAATGCTTTGTGATCTTGATATGGTTGTTGTCTTTGGCAAGTATCGCTGTGTTGTGATTATGGAAGCTGACAATTCCAAAGTCTTCGAAGGCTTTAGGAGAGGAGATTTGTATATTGTTGATTTCTCTACAGGACCACAACCAGCCGTGTGTCTACTTGCAAAAGCTTCAGAAGGCTGGCTATGGCATCGACGACTTGGTCACGCAGGCATGAGGAATTTGCACACGCTTGCAAAGAAGAAGCATGTCATTGGCATTGAGAATGTCAAATTCCTCAAGGATCACTTGTGCGGAGCCTGTGAAGCGGGAAAAATGACCAAGGCCAAGCATCCAGCGAAGACTATCATGACCACTACTCGTCCATTCGAATTGCTTCACATGGACCTCTTCGGACCTAATCATTACTCAGCAGTCACTAATGATGCATCTCTATATGGTTTTGTCATTGTTGATGATTACTCTCGATATACATGGGTACACATTGTTACTTACAAACATGAAGTGCAGGAAGTCTTCAAACGATTTTCCTCGAGGGCTTCAACCAACTTTGGTGTGAAGATCAAGCACATCAGAAGTGACAATGGAACTGAGTTCAAGAATTCCGGTCTTGATGCCTATCTTGATGAACTTGGTATTACTCATGAGTTATCTGCTCCCTATACTCCTCAGCAAAATGGCGTCGTGGAGCGCAAGAACAGAACTCTTGTTGAGATGGCTCGCACTATGCTTGATGAATACAAAACGCCTCAGCGTTTTTGGATTGATGCAATTGATACTGCTTGCCACATCATCAACAGAGTATATCTTCACAAATTCTTCAAGAAGACGGCCTATGAACTCCTCACTGACAAGAAACCCAATGTGAGTTATTTCAAAGTCTTCGGTGCTAAATGTTGGATTAGAGATCCACACCACAACTCTAAATTTGCACCGAAAGCACATGAAGGTTTTATGCTTGGTTACGAAAAGGACTCGCACACCTACAGAGTCTTCAACATTGTTCTTCACAAGATTGTTGACACTGTAGATGTGCGGTTCGATGAAACTAATGGCTCGCAAAGAGAGCACCTACCTTCTGTGTTAGATGAACCGGCACCTGAGGATTCCATCAAGTTCAAGGCAACTGAGGATGTCATTCCTACTGAAGAATCTGCTGAAGAATTCATTCCTGTTCATGAAGAACGTCGAGCTGATGCACCTAAAGAAAATAATGAGGAAAATGGTGCTGAAGAAAATGCTGATCAAATTCCTCAGCGACAACCAGCTCATCCTCGCGTTGCAAAAGAAGTGCAAGTGGAGAAGATCATCGATGACATTAGCGCACCAGGTCCTCTCACACGCTCAAAAGCTTCACATTTATCTAACTTTTGTGGGCACTATGATTTTGTCTCTATCACAGAGCCCACTAAGGTAGATGAAGCATTTCTGGAGCCGGAGTGGATTCAGGCTATGCAAGAAGAATTACATCAGTTCGAGCTCAATAATGTCTGGGAACTGGTCAACCGTCCAGATCCTCGCAAGCATAATATCATTGGCACAAAGTGGATCTACCGCAACAAGCAAGATGAAAATGGCCTTGTGGTGAGGAATAAGGCACGACTAGTAGCTCAAGGCTACACACAGGTTGAAGGAATTGATTTCGATGAAACTTTTGCACCTGTTGCTAGACTTGAGGCTATTCACATATTACTTGCTTACGCTAACCATCATGATATCATCTTATATCAAATGGATGTGAAAAGTGCATTCCTCAATGGTAAGCTTGAGGAAGAAGTATATGTTGCTCAACCCCCAGGTTTTGAAGATCCAAAGAATCCTGACAAAGTCTTCAGACTCAATAAGGCCCTCTATGGCCTCAAGCAAGCCCCTCGGGCGTGGTATGATACATTGAAGGAATTCTTCGTGAAGAATGGCTTCACACCCGGTTCACTCGACCCTACTCTCTTTACTAAATCTTATGATGGTGAACTGTTTGTGTGCCAAATATATGTTGATGATATTATCTTTGGCTGTACTGACCAACGTTATAGTGATGAATTTGCCTATATGATGAGTGAAGAATATCAAATGTCTATGATGGGAGAGTTGAAATTCTTCTTAGGTCTTCAAATTCGTCAGCAGCGCAATGGCATATTCATATCTCAGGAGAAATACCTCAAAGATGTACTGAGGAAATTCGGCATGCAAGATTGCAAAGGCGTCAAAATTCCTATGCCCACAAATGGCCATCTATGCACTGATGAAAATGGTATTGACTTCGATCACAAGGTATACCGCTCCATGATTGGTTCTTTATTGTACTTATGTGCATCTAGGCCAGATATAATGCTTAGTGTTTGCATGTGTGCCCGATTTCAAGCTGCACCGAAGGAATCACACCATAAGGCTGTGAAGCATATTCTTCGATATCTAGCTCACACACCAACACTAGGATTATGGTACCCCAAGGGCTCTGCTTTTGATCTCATTGGATATTCTGACTCTGACTATGCTGGTGATCGTGTGGACCGCAAGTCAACATCTGGCACTTGTCATTTCCTCGGACGATCTTTGGTCTGTTGGTCCTCGAAGAAACAGAACTGCGTATCATTGTCTACTGCTAAAGCTGAATACATTGCTGCTGGCTCTTGCTGTGCTCAACTGCTTTGGATGAAGCAAACCCTCAAGGACTATGGCGTCAACGTGAAGAATGTGCCTCTCCTCTGCGACAATGAGAGTGCCATCAAGATTGCTCACAACCCAGTTCATCACTCGAAGACAAAGCACATTCAAATTCGTCATCATTTTCTTCGTGATCATGTGTTGAAGGGCGATATCTCCATCGAGCACGTGAAGACTGAAGAACAGCTAGCTGATATCTTCACCAAGCCCTTGGATGAGAAGAGATTTAGCAAGTTGCGGTGTGAGCTAAATATCTTAGAATCTTCGAATGTTCTTTAAAAAGGACACAAATCCTAACACTTATGCAAAATTGATGACTTAGATGTGCAACACATGAAGAAATGTTTTTCTTCAATCAATGAAGAATAACACTCTAAGTGTGAAGAAATTAATGAAGAATTTGATTCCCAGAACCCTACGACAATTGTACGCGGTGTCTGAAATCATCATTCTTATACGGTGGGTCACGCCACCACAAAAAGTTGAGAATCTTCAATTTGAGTATTTCCTCAGTTTTTGAAATTCTTCAATTCTTCAAATTCTTCAACTTTGCAAAATCTTCACTGTTTCCGTCGTTTTTCTTCATTGGCTATATATATATATGGATTTATGTCCTCTACAGCATTCACTTATAGCTATTTCTTCAAGTTGCTTTTTCTGCTAAGTGAATGTGATCGGACCCTTCCCCCTCTATGCTATACTCAACCCAATCTATTCACAAATTCTTCATGTGCATTCTATTTGAAACTCGTTCAAAGTCTTCCCTGCGTCCTTGTCAGCTGAAGAAATTGCGAACGAAACTTTAAAACATATCTTATCCAGATTTTCGGTTTTACCGCTCAAACCGTTCCGCATCCCACGATGCATTATTATATTCACCCACGATATTACACGATCTCATCTACACAGTACGTGGGTGACACATGTCGCGTGAAGGAGAAAGGGCAGGGGCATGTTCGGGCGAACAGTTTTTCACCGTGGCTATAAATACCCCTCTCCCCTTCCTCACTTCATTTACTCCGCTCGACCGCTGTCTCTCGCTCGAGATCCTCAAACCCTAGCGCCGCCGCTACTCCATCGTCGCCGGTGAGGAAGAGCTTCGCTGCCTCGACCTCGTCGCCGTCGTACTCGCGCCGGTTGCAGAAATCTTAACTCCGCCGCCGCCGTAGCTCTCTCCCTATGCCAAGTTAGGGCGTGGGAGATCTAACCTGACGAACTTCACATCCGTTCTTCTTAGTTCGTCATGTTCTTCACTTCGGGTAATTAAAAGTTACTTTTATTACTCACTTTGATTCTCAAGCTTTCCTAAAAATCTTCAAACGTGTTTTTCTTCAAATCCTCACACATATGAACACCTCACGGATCGTATGATCTTGAACTATTTCTCTAAGCAATCATTTTCTTCAAGATTCCTCAATTGTGTGGATCTTCGATCTATACAACTCTGGAACCTGAGACAAAACGCTTGGTGAAATTCCTCAAGGCTCATCTGGTCAAATTCCTCAAAACTTGTCTTTTCAAAAAATCTTCTGAGAACGCATATGACCTCTCCAAATTCCTCGCACCTACACTCTGTTCACAGGTACTCATGTCTGCTGCTGAATCGCTAGGTTCTCATCAACTTAACTCATTTGCAGCGTTCCTCGAAGAAAAATTGCATACTTCTTCACAGTGTTCAATTGTTCAAATTCCTCATCTGAAGAATATGGCTGAAGGAAAGAGACCGTAGAAAGGAGGAAAGAAGCCTGAGGTCATGACTGCTTTCGAGATCCCTGATGACATATACAAGGACTATTGCACACCTGATGAAGCCAAGTTTGGCAAAGAGAACAAAAATCAGCGTAAAGTGCGCATTCAGAGGATTGAACGGAGATGGGCAAGGGAATGGAGGGAATATCGATATGTTACTCCAAAGTACATGAAGAAATTCGCCCTCAATCCTCCATGCCCAAGAGCTCCATTGGCACCTGGCCAAGTAGCTGATCCCACTAGTATCAAAAGTGGTGAGGACTTTCCTGAAGAATGGGCTAAGCGCCAAGCCAAATTGGCAAGACAAGCCAGGGAGGCTGTGAAGAAATTTAATGAGGATTCTGCCGCTGCTGCTGCTGCTGAGACCTCGGTCAGACCGAGGAAATCAATGCCAAAGAAGCCTGCTCGCAAGCCAAGTGCTTCACCGACAGCGCCCTCATGGCCAAGTTCCTCAGCTATGCCCTCACGGCAAATTCCTCAGACTGCTACAGCTCCATCAAAGTCCTCAGCTCCTGTGCATCTGGCTACATGCCAAAGGACTACTGGTTTTTCAATTGCCTCTGGTGTCTCAGCAAGTTCCTCAGCTGCACCAATGTCCTCATCAGGCCCCACACTGTTGAAGACTAAAGCAACAGCTGGACGCGGTCCTCGGCCAAGTCCAAGGAAGAAGCAGGTCGCATTCCATGTGCCCTCTGATGATGAAGCTTCTGATGATGAACTTGCAGAAATCATCAGAGACAGACAGGTGAAGGCCGCTAGAGCCAAGGGCACATCTGTGCCACTGCTTTTGGACTCGAGGAAAATCCTCGACTACATTGATCTCTGGCACAAGGATCCAAACACCCCAATGCCTGATCTTCCTCTGACTCCTGGTCAAAGTCACATGATGACCCATTTCATCACTCAAGAGAAATGGAAATTTGAGAAGGCAAGAGAGATAAAGAAAGCTCAATACATAAAGGAGAAGCTCCTAAAGAAAAATGTTGTCAGAATGACACCTGAGGAACTTCTCAAGGCTTAGTATGAAATTCAAGCCCTCAGCAAAGACTTCGATGCATGCTATGCTGATTGGCAAGGAGCCAAAGTGAGATTCGTCGATCTGACGAAGAAATTCACGAATGTTGCAGCCCCATCGCAACAAGAAAATCTTTAGGCTGCAGACTCTGCTCAGCCTGCTGAAGAACATGCCAGCACCGCTGATGACTTTTAGCCTGCTGAAGAAAATGTAAGTTCCAGGGCTGATGACTCCATTCCAGCCGCTGAAGAAATTGCTAGGGCATCCACTAGTGGTGCGCCTGAAGAAACTGAAGAGATCAGGGCAACTGCATCAGTTGCGCCTGAAGAAAATCAACCTGATTCCTCAGCTCCTCCCGCGCCTACACCAACTCCAATTCTTCCATCTACTTATGAGGTGAAGAAGACCAAGGCTGCAGAGCGAGCTGCAGTGAAGAAAAGGAAGGCATCAGCTGTGTCAAATTCTTCGGCTGTGAAGAAAATGAAGCAAATGACCAGCTCTTTTGAAAACCCTATTGATGTTGTTCCAATTTCCTCCATGTCTTCAAAGGAAATTGTTCCTTATGGAGAAGACTATAAGATCCCAAGTGGATCTGATGAAGAAAATCATTCTGCTGCTACGTCAGAGCAGCTTGATGAAGAAATTGAAGTGGAAACAATCCCTTCAACGCCAGTCATTTCCTCACCTATGCCTCAGTTCACAACTGAAGAGGCTGGTGTTGAGGAAATTGAAGATGAAGATGTGGATATTGGATGCACCACACCCGTGATGAATGATGACTTTTGGGAAAGTCAGCATCCCGATACTCCTCCATTCACACCTATCCAACAGATTCCTCAATCCCCGGCAACAACAGTTCAGATGGGCTCTGAAGAAACTCATCCCACTCCCTCTGTTCATGAAGAAATTCCAGCCACTAGTGCTGAAGAACCTGCTGCTACTGATCCTCAAGTTGCACCAGAAGAGGAACCAGAAATTCCTCAGCCTGAAGAACCTGAGCTCGCGATTCCTGAGGTGGTACTGCAAATCACTGACACCCCTCTGCCAAAGCCGAAGAATCCGTTCTCAAGCAAACAGAAGTTCAAGGCTGGAGACTTCTTTTCCGAGCATGTATTCTTCACTGATTACAACCCCTATGACTCTGCTCGCATAAGGAAGAGGCGTTTCTGGACTGCTAGTCAAGCCAACTTCTATTCCTCAGTGCTGTTTGACAAGGACAAAATCTTCGATCATGAACATATTCCTCATGTGGATATGGAATCTCTGCCATGCTTCGAGCCAGTCCTCAGTGTTATTCACGATGCAGGATTACTCAATTTCAGCACTGACATCTGTGATTGGAATGAAGAACTCATTCTTCAATTCTACGCTACACTGCATATCACTGGAGACGCTGAAGATGTCAATTCATGGGTACTGGATTGGATGACTGAAAACACTCATTATAAGGCACCGGCAACTGAATTGCTTCGTGTCCTTCCTCTTGATCCTCCCCATGACAGTGCACGCTGCATCTACAATGACCCTGAACTGACAAATCACTATATGCAAGTGCTCATGAAGCCTTTGAAGCCAGGGCAGGCCCCACGAACCAAATTCCTCGTCAAGGAATTACTTTATGTGCCCCGGACTGTCTATCGCATTCTGACGAAGACAATGAGTCCTATCAAAGGCCACGACTCAAATGATGAAGAAGTCGTTGGCATCATGAAGAATATGCTTTTCAACATCATTCATGGCGTTCCCGTCAACTTCCATGATTTATTCATGAGGACTCTGGCAAATGTTGCTATGTCACCATTCGAGCTGAAGCCCTATGCGCCTTGGATTATGAGATTCATAAGGGCAAGATCTTCACTGAATTACAAAGCTGACACTCTGAACCACGGTAGCTACTTGCCTCCCATTGAAGTCCTCAAAAGGCCAGTTTATTCATCTGATGATAAAGGCAAGGCAGCTACTGTAATCGATGAAGGCATTCATCCATTGGATGGTCAATTTTGTCTGGCAACATCTTACTCTACCAATGACGACTCTGCTACACATGACACTGCCACAAATACCTCAGCCAAGCAAAATCCTCAAGCCACAGCACCCAGGGTGATGACTGATCGTGAGTTACTCCTCAGTCTTCATCAGAAGGTTGATCGCCATCACAAATGGGTAAAGCGTCAGTTTGGTGCAATTCTTCACAACATGACCTCAACACATAATGCAGTGAAGAAGAACCACTACTACCTTCATGAAACCCTCAACCGCACCTGGGTTGTTCTCACTCATGTTTATAGCGCTGAAGAACTGAAGACTATGGGTCTTAAGGAAGAATTTGACTGGTCTGCACCTTCTCCGAAGAAATTCAAGAGAGTCAAAGTTCCTCCACTAGTGGCCAGCTCTTATTCTTCATCGCGCGACACTGATGAATATGAAGATTTGGACGACACTGCGACAGGCCCTGCTACAACAAACAACCCCGACAACGCTGGCGCTCCTCCATCAACTTGAAATTCTTCAGGGGCGTTAGTCCTCAGTTTCGATCCTTTTGGTCATTTGATGACAAAGGGGGAGAAATCTGAGTTAGTCTTCAAGCGGGTGTATATTAAGGGCGTTTTTTTCTAAGTTACAACTCTCGTTCTTCCGAAACTTTTATTGGATCGAGTTGTAATCTTAAACTCGATGGTGCTCTCATACTTTTGGATGGTGCTCTGATACTTTGATGCACTGTGCTCTGATACTTTTGATGTACTATTCTGCATGCTTATTCCTCGTTAATATTATTGCACGCATGCTGAATTACATCAGGCACCATATTTCATCATGCATTTCAAATTCTTCATGTTATATATCAAATGCGTGTATGAATTACAAGATATAGGGGGAGATCTCCATGATTCAACTTCTCAAATGTGCATTGCGCAAACGCAAATTCCTCACTATGCACATCTTCAGGGGGAGTTCTTCTATATCTTGCAATCAAATTCCTCAATATTAGCATTTACACTTCATATATTTATCCCCGTAGAAAACTTAACCTATGTTGTCATCAATCACCAAAAAGGGGGAGATTGTAAGTGCATCTAGTGCCCCTTAGTAATTTTGGTGTATTGAAGACTTATAGGTTAAGGGACTAATGCGTTTGTGAGTGTACACAGGTCTATAAGTCTATGAGGAGTTTGATATTTAAAGAGAAAGTCGGCCCCCAAAAATGAAGTTCTTCAACTGAAGACTTTGATATTCTAAAGACTTTCTGAAGACTTTGAAAGTGAAGAAATTGGTGTGACCTTGAAGACTTGGTATTCACTTGAGGAACATGAAGCGTGAAGACTTTTGTTTTCGTAGTTTCATTTTCTCTTTCTTGAGTCATAGGAAACACCGTACTGTTAAAGGGGGTCGAGGAAATACTAAGGAAATATTTCCATGTGATGCTCAACTCAAAATCCTACACCTACCAATCCCTTCGAGTGAAGCCATTGGAAACCTCATACAGTTCAGTCAATTTCTTCAGTGACAGAGACGCAGTTCTTCTGGTCACTGAGGACTTTGCTCTGACTGAGGAGTTAGGAATTCGCCAGTGTGAATTGCCTACACAGTGAGGAACATTGTAGCCCTGAGGAATTTGAGAGTCAAATTTCTGACCATTGCTGTGCTGCGCGCCGGCTGTCCCAAAATATCTTATCCACCTAACGGTCATATCATTGAAGGGCATTTATGTCTTATCATGTCGGGCTACTCCCTAGGCTATAAATAGCCGCCCCCTACAACCACTAGTTGGTTGGCTGCTCCGAGAGAACTTGACACTTGTCATTTGAGAGCAACCCATCCTCCGAGGACTTTGAGCGAAAATCATCAAGTGAGGAAAACCAAAACCAAACCCCCCACAAACCCAAAGTGATTGAGCATCACTGAAGAAATTGATCCTGCGTGGATCCGACGCTTGTTACCTTTGAAGACTGTGCTTCTTCCAGACGGTTAGGCGTCAAGGTCTAGAGCATCCAAGAGGAATTGTGGATCGCCGAGTGACCAAGTCTGTGAAGGTTTGGAAGTCACGTGAAGACTTACCACGAGTGATTGGACGAGGTCTGCGTGGCGTTAGTTCAAGGAGAATACGGTGAGGACTGGGTGTCCTGGGCTGCGTGCTCAGTGACTGGGTGTCCGGGACTGCGTGTCCTCGAGTTTAAATACTCAGCCGCTCCAACCAGACGTACAACTGAGACAACATTTGGAACTGGTTTACCAAATCATTGTCTTCACCAACCTAACTGGCTCTATTTCCTCAACTCCTTCATTTCCTCATTACTGTGTTGAATGTTTGTTCATATTTGTGTTTGAAGACTTTGACTGAAGACTTTCTCAATTTCCTCAGTTCTATTTCTTTAGTCTGTTTGTCCTCATCTTGTGTTATCCTGTGATTACGCTTTCTGTACTCTGTGCTAGTCTTCATTTCATCATGATGACCATGCCTGTATTCTATTATGCATACTTCTGAGTACGTATTCCGCTGCAAGTAGTTCTTCGCTAAGGAATTTCCTCACCAGCAAATTCCTCAGTGAAGAATTCATAAAAATCGCCTATTCACCCCCCCTCTAGTCGATATAATGCACTTTCATACACATGAAGACCTGTTCGGCCATCCGCGAACTCTCTATGCATGCTGACCGCTTCATTGCACCAATATGCGGCACCGCACCAAGGAACTGCTGCACCAAGCCAAAATAACTCTTTGGCTCGGGCCTGTTCGGCCACAAATGAGTCATGACATCCTTCATGGCAAGTCCGGACAACCTATTCAGCTCAGCCCATTCGGCCAAACGATCGGTCAATGGAAGCAGACGCTCTGGACTATGGAACTGCGACCAAAAAAGCTCTTCCATTCCGTGATCCTTTTGGCCTCGGAAGTGTTCAGCCGCGTCTGCGGCACTCGCCGCCAAGTCCAGATAAGCATCCTCCGCACCCCACAGCTGGCCCAACTGAGCATACTTGGGATCCGTGAATTTCCTCCGCAGCAGAAAAGGCTTTCCAGCCGCAATATCTTCGGCCTGACGTAGCTCCTCTTTCATAGCTCTCATCGCAGAGCGAGCATCCTTGGCCTCAGTAGCGGCCTTTTTCAGGTCCTCTTGTTCCGCTCGACCTTCTTTTTCAAGAAGCTCGCAACGGTCGGTAGCATTCTTCAACTTTACGGCCATCTCGGCCATTTCTTTCTTGCTTTGGCAGTGAGCAGCCTGTTCGGCTCTCAGCTCTTCGGCCGCTTTTAAGGCAGCCGCATCACTTTTTCGGGCTTGCTCCTTGGCTCGGGCGAGTTCCGCCCGAAGGTTCTCCATGGCAGCGGCACCATCTGCATCAAGCATACATGTTGTAAGGCACAGACATTAAGCTACCTTACCGGGTGTCCGCGGAGAAGCTGCATACCTTGTGACTCGTCAAGCCGCTTATTGACAAGCGCGATGTCAAAATCCGCCACGTCAAGTTGCCGCTTTAGTTCGGCAAATTCATCAGTCCGGCTTGCCACCGGACGCTTCGCCACCTACGTAGGAAGAGCGCATATTATACCTGGGATTATGATCCTCGGTGCGCTGTCATTTTTGACAACGCACCGAGTCTCAGGGGCTACTATCTATACAGGGCGCATTCTATATGCAAAACTGTCAGAAGGTACATCATTTTGCGTACCTCAAAACCCGTCAGTAAACTTATGACGGCGTCGTGCAATCCGCTTTCAGCGGATGAAATCCTTTTAATCACCGTACCCATCAGCGCACGATGATCTTCCGAGATAGATGCTCACCCGAGCAGATCTTTCAGCTCCTCCGACCGTACACTAGTCGGTGCCGGACTCGTCCGATGGCCTTTTTCAAAGGACGGACGCGGAGGGCTTTGAGGGGACATACGATTGCCTTCCGGCCCCGCCGGATTCGGAGAAACCCTCCGCGACGACACCTCAGGGTCGTCCGCCTCGCATGACGGTACGGCAGGCGGAGGCGTTTCACTCTCCATCATCTCCGGATCAAGATCCCCTGAAGATGAGCTCTGCTGAGAAGGGTTGAGATCCGAACTACAAGGAAAAATTTCGGTTATCTTCAGAAATAAAACAGGGATGTCTCTCATTTTAAGAAACGCCCCTCTTTACTTACGGCTCGCTGGAGGGCTGATCTCCTTGGGGAAATAGTGGGGCCAGGGCATCTCCCGGCGCAGGACCCTCTGGCGAGGATTTCTTCCCCCGCTTTGAGGCCTTGGTCTCCGGATCTTCAGAAGCGGTCCTCTTCTCCCCTTGGAGGGAGGGATTCTCGATCCCTCCTTTCTTGATAAACTCCTTCGCGGAGGTAGTAGCTCCCTTGCTCCCCCCTTCGCCTTCTTCAAAAGGCGCAACCTCTAGCATCCTGGTTAACACAGGATCCAGAGTGGTCTCAGGGAGGGGGGCCGGACGCAGGATCAGTTTTGCTTTCGCTATCCACTCCTGTTCAAGGGACAGCTCTTTTAAAGGCAAGTTTATGATAGATATACGGATAGCATGTCCGGGCGATTGCAGCTCAGACCTGCGTCCTCGGTCAAATCCGGACACATTGCTCGTGATCCGAAGAACAGTTGGTACATCTTGTGGGGACCCCGACTCATAAGTCGTGATCACCGAATGCACGTGTACAGTGATCCCAGAGATCAATGCTCACTGAACACACAGAAGCTGAATAACAAGAGTTTTACATCCATACATACCGTTTCACACAAGTAGGACCCTTATGGTCAAGTCTTGAGTATATCATCGCAGCGGAAATCTTCATCGATAACTTGGACCCATGCCATCTGCCTTAACCCTACAGGCATTCTGACTGGGAAGCGTCCTAGCTCGCATGTTCGTCACCGAAGTATTCTTCTTCATATCATGATCTTTCATGCCTGGCCAATAAAATAACCAGTGGCAAGCCAATGAGTACTTTGAATGTACTCGCAAGCAACCCATGTTTTGGTTCAAGATATAACAAAGCATGATATAGGTAAATTTTTGCAGAAAGCTAGTTTTGAGTGCAATGACATGTTCAACAACTTGCATAGCATGCATCAAGAGGATTCAAGTAACCATGAGGACAGGTTACGGATATCAACATAAATAGAGTGGGCACCAACCCAACTCAATCATGTCAAGTCCCTTGACTTGACCCAAGTAGTTCTTTCCACTCATCCATACATACTCACCAGGTTTCGTAAACACATGGATGTAGCCCAAGAGCGGTTACCCAACTGTCCTTGACCGTGGACACGGCTATTTGAATAGTTTTACACTCTGCAGAGGTTGCACACTGTACCCACAAGATCCGGGGAACTTCCGTGTCAGCCACGACCCGCAATACCTCAAGTACCCGTGGTAAGCACCCGATCACTACCTTTCCCTAGACGACACTAACATGGAGTCCACTCGATTGGCAGTAACCCCCGTGCCCGACATTTCACATAACATTTTCATGGAGCCTTGCTCCCATATTTATCACATACCACTGGCATGGGGTACCAACGGTGTGTCCGGTGCCCTGTGAAGACAGTCATGGCCGCCCTACCTGGCATGACCCCGTCCCGAGAGAGAGCATCAACTCTCCCCCGTCACTAGTAATGCGGGCTCCAAGCTAGTATTGACCTAGGTACTCAATAATGCCCTTTCCCATATAAGGGTAGAGTGGTTGCGCATGTAAGGTTGGAATAATGGTCGCAATTAAACCAATCCGTTTTTGAAAATAACCCACACACTTGCCTCGGTACACCACTTCGTCATCAAGTGGCTACCCAACTCATCATCTCCCTCGGGCATAAGTGGCACCCGATAGGGTTTTCGAAAAGTCCTTTGAAAATACTTAGTCTCCTTCACCATGCATATTCCCGTCCCTTTTTACATAGCATCTACTTTAGCATCCTATCGACTCCCACCGGCATAACCCTCATAAGAAGGTAGGGTCATGCACAATGCAAGTATCAACGAGGAAGTACGGTGGCAAACCATCAAAGTGGTTACTACCTCATCATGATCCCGTTGCAACAACAATATGGTGCTATATGATATGCATAAAAAGGGTTTCATATACATGGTCAAAGGGCTGCTTCCCTGGTTCATCAGAGTCTTCAAGTCTTCGGGTCCTTCTCCAAGTACTCTGTCTACTTCATCAACTAACGTCGGAAACAATCACAATAAGCAACACAACAAGGCAAAAATAAAAGTGCTCTAAAATTGCAAGTTGGACTTTTCTAGGATACCTTTGGTCATATGAGGCATGACCAAAGTGGTTTCAATGGGATTTGATCAATGGATATCTCTGAATATTTCAATATGAGGGAATCAAGGGATTTGTGGATTTGCATGAAGTGTACAGAAATATATTTTTGAAAAAATGAGCAAAGGCACCCATTTAACAAACCATGATTTTAGAAGCATCTAGGAGTTGGTTTCACTGGATTTGGAGTTCAAATGAATTCCCTATGAATTGGCAAAGTTGACAAATATGAAGAAATGGCTCATTATATTGTGTGGCACAGAAAGTATTAGGAAAAATGTTGAAAAACTAAGTTATGAACTTATAAGTATCTAGGATCTTGAATCATGGCATTTGGATCAAAAATGGGCTCTCTGTGATTTTCTAAAGTTTATCACAGAAATGGAAAAATAGAATTTGCTAATTATTCATGAAAGAAATATTTCTTTAAAAATGTGCAAGTAGCAGCATCTGATAGGGAATGAATTTAGAAACTACCAGAAATTTGAATCATCAAATTTGGACACTGTTTGACTTCTCTAGGGATTTTACAAGATATCTGGAAAAAGAAAAAGAATGAAACAGACAAGGGCTTTACCCTTAAGAGGCGCACATGGCCAGGTTTAGCAGCAGGATGCCACTGTGCTGGCCCAGCGGCTCGCCCGCACGCGCGCAGGGGCCACGTCGGAGGCGTACTCGCGCCAGCGCGTCTTCGCCGCGGGGAAGCGGTGGCGAGGTTGGTACGCTTCCACTTAAACGGGAGGGGCCCGCTGGCCGGTCACTGACCTGCGGGGTCCACCCGCAGGGTCGTCGCCCTCCTCCCACCCGCGACAGAGGAGGCAGAGGAGGCGGGGCCGAGCGCTTGCCGGCGCCCGTTCCGGTGGCTCCGGCCACCTCCGGCGACCGCCCGGACTCCGTCGAGCTCGGGAGGATGGTCCACGTCCACCTACGGACCCAGTTTCCGCCGGGGAGCGCCAGAGCGAGCGAGGCCTCGGCCGCGGCGGGAACAGGCGATGGTGGGGTTCGGCACGGCGATGCGGCGAGGGATAGGACGAAATGGAGCCCGGGGTGGATTAGTGGTGGTTGTGAGAGGGTTCTGGAGTAGCTAGGGGGAAGAGAGAGGGGTTAAGTCGCCGGAATTTTGGCGGCGGTCGGCGGCTCGGCTTCGGCCATGGAGGTGCAAGGAGGGCGCGAGGAGGGGAGTGGGTCGGTCCAGGGGGTGCACGGGAAGGAGAGAGAGCCAAAGGAGCAGAGGGAGGGCTCGGGGGTGGCCTTATGTAGCCGACCCGTGGCTCACCGTGGACGTGGCGCCCGGGTGGCCACGACAACGGCTCGGGCGGCCAGGAGGGAGGGAGTGGGGTTGTCTACAGCGTTCGTGGGGGTGGAGTAGGGCGCCAGGAAGAGAGAGAGGGAGCGGGGAGAGGCTCTGGTGCTCGCGCGTGCGAGGCCGGGCATTGGCCGAGCCGGGCGGCTCTGGGCACGCGCCGCAGGAGGTGAGAGAGAGGGAGAGACGAGGGGGCCTGCACGTTGGCGTGTTGCGAACATCGAGGCACCTCGACTGGCGTGAGGGGGAGGCTCGAGGTGGACGGGAGTGCCGTGTCAATGGTCGGGAGCACGGTAGCGTGCTTCAGAGCGCGTCTTTGGCCGGCATGCGCGGCTTTTCCGCGCGCACTCGCGCGTCCACTTGTGTCTAGTGGCTGCAGGGGGAGTAAACAATGTGGCAAGGGCATTGGATGCCCAGGGGAGCCAGTAGAGGAGAGGAGGGGTGGAGAGAGAGTGAAAATGTTGTTGTCCAGAGAAGGAAAGTGGATCCATGCCCCCCTTCATCATTGCCTCTCGGGCAGGGAAGCACACCACAGGTAGAGTGGGACTAGGAGAGGTTGTGGGAAGAAGTTAAGCTCATGGAGATTAGTGGAAGAGGCCAAAAATGGGATTCTTGTAAAATGGCAGAAGGTGTTTGATAGTGGTTTGGGAAAGAAGATGAACTCATCTTGTCATGAGGCTTGACAGGGTCATATGGTATGATAAATTAATGGGTTCCACCAATATTGAGTCCATTTGGGCAAAGTTGACAATGCAACTTTGGTAAACCCTAGAAATTAGCAGAAATGGCTTTACCAAGATTTAGTCATGCAAATCAATTCTCCTTGATGCACCACTTGGTGTATAGTCATCATTTGAGGTTCTGAACATTCCCACAAAAGTTGAGATCAAAAGGGGAAAGTTGCCAATGTAGAGTTGTTCAAATTTGGTTCTGGACAGGAAGGGTTTTGGGGCACTTTGATCAAGTTAACTTGTTCTCCAACTTGTGCCATTTGGTCTAGATGAATTATTAGACCATTGGAGCATGTTCACAAGGTTTAAGAATATTTGGACATGTTTGGCAATGTAAAGTTGCTCAAACTTCAAAATGGACAGAAATGGTTTTGAGGGGATTTCATGGAGTTATACTATTCTCCATGACATGATACTTGTTAAGATCATCAAACATGTCATATGTGACATGCTAGAATTTTCTTTGAATTTTTGGGGAATATTTCCTTTGTAAATATTTCAAAAGCTTGAAATATCCAGAAAGGGTTTTTGAGGGATTTGACCAATATTTTGAACATGACCATGTGTTGAAACTCTTATATATGGACAATATATGTCCACTGAGTTTCCCTGATTTTTGTCAAATATTTTTAAAACAATAAAATAATTTTTCCCTATTAAAGACCATTTCTGGCCTTAAGAAAAAGCTTTTAAATAAAATAGTAAAATAACCTTTAAAATTATATATTTTTTGGTTTCTGGGTATCCTATATCTAATAGGAGTCAAATATATTTTTGTAAAGATTTTTACTACCCTTAATTAAGTACTTGCAGTGCAAACCTCAATTTAGGGTTTTTTGGAAAAACTAATTTTAGAAAATACTTTTTGGCCAAATTATTTTTGCAAGAGATTATTTTTATGTCCTATACACATGGCATGATCATTGGGAAAGGTTTTTGGATCAAGTAGAAGGAATATAAGAGTTGGAGGATTTATTTTATTTTTAGATCACTTGCAAACAACAGACAAAATCCAATCAAGGCAAAGTCCAAAACACTCAAAAGTTTTTGTCAAACCGCATTTTATCATGATTTATCATCTTAAGTGTTGTGCCATGAAAATTAGGGTGTGACACATCTCCACGGGTGTTACACCCATAAAATGTTGGAGAGCTCGTGGTCCCTCCGGATTGAACTCCCACAGGCGGAGGGGGCGATGTTTGCAGGGCAGGGTGCGACGAATCAGCATGACCTGCGCTACTATGACCAGATCGATCTCTCTCTAGGAGGTCTCAAATACGGCCCTGCAACAAGGGCACGTCCTTGGATGGCCCCCAGTCGAGCCCTTTATTGACCCATGACGCCAGCCGCGCTGGAGGACCCGAGCGAAAGGCAGGTGGCGCCACCCATTTGGTGCCCCTGGGAGCTGTGATATAAAACCACTCTTGTTGCCACAGACTGAGCCCCTCTTGAAAAGAGCCCTTGGGCCATGGAGCGCCAACATTCTTGCTTATAACAGCCCCTCCGCACTCTGCCTGCTGCCCCTTGATCATCTTCGGTTCCACTTTGAAGGTTTTGAGCCACAACCCAAAGTGAGGGGTAACGTGGAGGAAGGCTTCACATACGACAATGAACGATGAGATGTGGAGGATGGACTCCGGATTCAAGTCATGAAATTCTAGCCCATAATAAAACATGAGCCCCCTCACGAAGGGGTCCGTCGGGAAGCCTAAACCCCGAAGGAAGTGAGGCACGAACACCACGCTCTCACCATGCTTGGGAGTGGGAATAACCTGCCCTTGGGCAGGTAGCCTGTGCGAAATTTTGCCGGTTAGATACCGGGCGTCTCTCAGCTTTAGCACGTCTTCTTACGTGACGGAGGAAGGCATCCACCGGCCTTGCAGGTCGGAGCCGGACATCCTCGGAGGTCCGAAGCGCCTGAATCTAGAGCTTTGGGTGTTGGAACTCGAGGCGAGGGGCGGATTTGTTTAAGATTGAAAGAAAGGAGCAGGCCTTGGTCTCGTTATAAAGAGGTTGAATACCAAGAGCCCTCCCCGTGACTGTTCGGAACTCACCTTCGATAGAGGAGGCGCGCCAACGGGCACGACTGGGTTACCCACACCCGTATTAATGAGAATCCTGGAATAAGGGGACACGATCTCTGCTTTGACAAGACGTGCCAAAGAAACCGCCTCGCTAAACACGCTGAGGCAGGACAGTAAAAATGATTCCAATAAAGGCTTGGCCGTGGTGTGACGTCACACCGTAGAATACGTCAGTAGATTGAATTTGTGTAAAGATTATTCTCTCTACGGTGGTATGTGGATCTTATTTTGCAGAGCCGGACACTATCCTTGTGTTCAAAATCTTCTATGAAGTATTCGGAGGAGGAAGCCGCCTTGCAATGCCGAAGACAATATGCGCGCCAGACTCGTCGTCATTGAAGCCTGGTTCAGGGGCTACTGAGGGAGTCCTGGATTAGGGGGTGTCCGGATAGCCGAACTATCACCGTTGGCCGGACTCCTGGACTATGAAGATACAAGATTGAAGACTTCGTCCCGTGTCCGGATGGGACTTTCCATGGCGTGGAAGGCAAGCTTGGCAATACGGATATGTAGATCTCCTACCATTGTAACCGACTCTGTGTAACCCTAACCCTCTCCGGTGTCTATATAAACCGGAGGGTTTTAGTCCGTAGGACGAACAACAATCATACCATAGGCTAGCTTCTAGGGTTTAGCCTCTTTGATCTCGTGGTAGATCTACTCTTGTACTACCCATATCATCAATATTAATCAAGCAGGAGTAGGGTTTTACCTCCATCGAGAGGGCCCGAACCTGGGTAAAAAATTGTGTCCCTTGTCTCCTGTAACCATCCGCCTAGACGCACAGTTCGGGACCCCCTACCCGAGATCCACCGGTTTTGACACCGACAGTCATCACGGCGGATCAAGCTCAACATGATGCGGAAGTGGCGCAGTTAAAACAGGATGTAGTGCAGGCTAAGGAAGACCTGGCGGCGGAAGATGTCAGGATGACCGCAGAGCGGGTGGCTCTGGACGCTCAGGCTTAGCGGATTCAGTCGCAGGCTTTCCAACTCACGATGGATCAGAACGCGTCAAACGAGGTCATGAGGAGAAGGTACCAGAAGAGTCAGTCCCGCCTGCCTCCGGTTTATGATCCTCGAAACCTCTTCCGTACACCCGGGGCGGGCCTAGTAACCCGTCGGAGGTAAACCGGGTTATAACGCCCGGGGTTGGGACGCCAGTTCAGCCGTGTACGATGGAACCTCCCCGGATGAATACTGCTCCGCCTCATTATGTACCAACACCATGCTACCTCTTGAGCACTGCGTTGGATTTCCCCGAAGTGGAGAGGATGATGCAGCAAAGTAGCGTAAGTATTTCCCTCAGTTTTTGAGAACCAAGGTATCAATCCAGTAGGACACCACGCACAAGTCCCTCGTACCTACAAAAAACGATAGCAACTCGCAACCAACGCTTAGGGGTTGTCAATCCCTTCAGGTCACTTACGAGAGTGAGATCTGATAGAGATAATATTTTTGGTATTTTTGATAGATAGATGCAAAGTAAAAAGTAAAGGCAAAGTAAAACAAAGCAAGTAAATAAAGTGATAGAGATTGATATGATGAGAATAGACCCGGGGGCCATAGGTTTCACTAGTGGCTTCTCTCAAGAGCATAAGTATTCTACGGTGGGTGAACAAATTACAGTTGAGCAATTGACAGAATTGAGCATAGTTATGAGTATATCTAGGCAATGATCATGTATATAGGCATCACGTCCAAAACAAGTAGATCGAAACGATTCTGCATCTACTACTATTACTCCACTCATCGACCTCTATCCAACATGCATCTAGAGTATTAAGTTAAAAACAGAGTAACTCCTTAAGCAAGATGACATGATGTAGAGGGATAAATTCATGCAATATGATAAAAACCCCATCTTGTTATCCTCGATGGCAACAATACAATACGTGCCTTGCAAATCTTTCTGTCACTGAGTAAGGACACCGCAAGATTGAACCGAAAGCTAAGCACTTCTCCCATTGCAAGAACTACCAATCTAGCTGGCCAAACCAAAAAGGATAATTCGAAGAGACTTGCAAAGATAACTCAATCATACATAAAAGAATTCAGAGAAGAATCAAATATTTTCCATAGATAATACTGGATCATAAACCCACAATTCATTGGTCTCAACAAACACACGGCAAAAAGAAGATTACATCGAATAGATCTCCACAAGAGAGGGGGAGAACATTGTATAGAGATCCAAAAAGAGAGAAGAAGCCATATAGCTACTAGGTATGGACCCGAAGGTCTGAAGTAAACTACTCACACTTCATCGGAGGGGATATGGTGATGATGTAGAAGCCCTCCGTGGTGGATGCACCCTCCGGTGGAGCTCCGGAACAGGCCCCAAGATGGGATCTCGTGGATACAGAAGGTTGCGGCGGTGGAATTAGGTTTTTGGCTCCTGTTCTGATCGTTCGGGGATACGTAGGTATATATAGGAGGAAGGAGTACGTCGGTGGAGCGTCAGGGGGCCCACGATGTAGGGGGCGCACCCAAGGGGGGGGGGGCGCCCTCCACCCTCGTGACCGCCTCTGGCACTGCTTGGAGTAGGGTCCAAGTCTCCTGGATCACGTTCGGTTGGAAAATCACGATCCCAAAGGTTTCATTCCGTTTGGACTTCGTTTGATATTCCGTTTCTTCGAAACACTGAAATAGGCAAAAACAGCAATTCTGGGCTGGGCCTCTGGTTAATAGGTTAGTCCTAAAAGTAATATAAAAGTGGAAAATAAAGCCCAATATAGTCAAAAGCAGTATGTAAATTAGCATGGAGCAATCAAAAATTACAGATATGTTGGAGACGTATCACACCACCGGGTCATTATTCTAACCCTTTGGAGAACATGATTGCTGCGGCGGCACGATTGGCGACTCTCCCGGTGGAGGGCGACTCTCCGACGGCGGTTGAAACTCGCAGGGTCAGAGAGCTTGTTCAGACGGCTTTAGCACAACAGGAGGCATACTCGTATAGCCGAGACAGGATTCATTCGACCCCTCGTCCAAGCCGGAGCCCGAGTTATAGCAGGCACATGGATTCAGTGGCTGTTTCAAGCAATGCCCGACACCGTGACTAGCCATGCGGGCATGACCCGGCGCGGGATGGAGCTCTTAACTTGGTTGATCATGACAGAATACGTCAAGAGGCTGAGCGGGCGGCTCAGCAGGCGGCTGAGCGGGCAGCTTACCAGTCTTTTCCGGTTTATCCGATGACTTCTATTGAGGCAGGCATGACCACTAGGACCGGAGGTGTCCCTTGTCTAGGGCCGGCTCTGCGTAACAAGCGTTTGCCCAAGGATTTCAAGGGGCCCTGAAAGGTGCCTAATTACACGGCCGACTTACAGCCTGGGGCGTGGATTGAAAGCTATGAGATGTCTATGGAGCTACTGGAAGTTAGTGACGCTGCGATGGCCAAGTACTTCACTATGATGTTGGATGGGACGGCTCGCACTTGGTTGAAGGGGCTGCCGCCTAATTCCATCGGTTCATGGGCAGAGTTAAAAGCCCGGTTCATTCAGAACTTCAAAGATACATGCAAGCAGCCCATGTCGATTGTGGATTTGACTAATTTCAAGTAAGAGGAGGGTGAGTCAATGACCCATTGGGTGCGCCGGGTCAAAGCCATAATACATTCGTCTGATAAGATGGATGTCGGCTCTGCAGTCTTAATGTTGGAGAAAAATTGCCGTTTCACGCCTTTGAAGATGAAGCTGGGGAGGCTCAAGCGTGATTGTAATGACATGGGCCAGCTGATGGCGGTTGTAGTCAAATACGACGACTCTGATAGTACCAAGGATCCCGAGTCTGATGATGAAAAGACAGGGAAGGGAAAGAAGAACGGCAATGCCAAGGGTCCTCAGCATAACCCAGCAAATCAAGGAGGTAATAATAAATGTAAGGCTGATGGTAGCTTGGAGTTTGTGGCTAACACCAATGCGCAGGGCAATAATCAATGACGTAAGGGGAGACCACCTCCTCGGTCCGGCGGGTCAAGCCCCACGCTTAAGCAGTTACTGAATGAGCCCTGTCCAAGGCACGATACTCCACAGAAGCCGGGCACTCACCTATGGAAGGACTGTACGATCATGAAAGCGTTCAAGAATTCCAACATGTTCGACGGTAATCATGGGACGGGCGGCGGCTCAGGTGGCAGCAGTTTTCATGGCCCGGGCGGCGGTTCAAATTCCAATTTTCAAAGCTCTCAGGGTAATCAAGGTGGTTATAATCAGCAGTCTGGCCAGGGAGGTCAGTAGCAGCGGCAGGGTGGATATCAGAGTAATCCAAAGTAGCCGAATAGTGGACAATATCATGTGTTTACCACCAGTTTGTGCAAACGGGATCAGAAGCTTCATAAGAGGGTTGTGAACATTGTTGAGCCGGCAGTTCCTCGTTATTTGAGATGGTCGAAGCAGCCTATTCTATGAAGTAGGGAAGATCACCCTCCCCGGGTTGACAATCCGGGTCACTTGACCTTGGTGGTGGCACCTTAGGTTGGTGGATATAAATTCACTAAGGTGCTCATGGATGGAGGCAGTAGCATCAATATCCTCTATTATGAGACTTTTCGTCGCATGGGTTTGACTGATAAAAATCTCAAGACTTCCAACACTGTTTTTCATGGAGTGGTCCCTGGTAAGTCGGCGTACCCAGTGGGTAAGATTGAGCTAGAGGTAGCCTTTGGAGATGAGCATGATTCTAGGGCTGAGAAGTTAACCTTTGAGGTGGTCAAAATCAGGAGCCCGTATCACGCCCTGTTTGGACGGCCGGCTTATGCCAAGTTCATGGCACGACCGTGTTATGTTTATTTGCAGCTCAAGATGCCGGGTCATAAGGGCACCATCACAGTGCATGGGAGTCGTAAGATAACCTTGGAATGTGAGGAAGGCGATGCTGCTTACGCTGAATCTGTTTGTGCAACAGAGGAGTTGAAGTTCTACAAGGACAATGTAGACCCGGCGGACATGACATCTTTGAAGAAGCCAACCACAGAGCATGAGCCGGTAATGAAGTTTAAGTCGGCTGATGATACCAAGCTTGTTGATTTTGTTGCAGGCGACTCATCTAAGCAGTTTAGTATCAGTGCCAATCTGGATCCCAAATAGGAAAGCGCGCTCATCGAGTTCATCCGTGAGAACCGGGACATCTTTGCATGGAAGCCTTTTGACATGCCAGGTTTACCGAGAGAACTCACTGAGCACACTCTCAATATTGATCCAAAATTTAAGCCGGTCAAGCTTTTGTTTGGCGGTTCAATGAAGAGATGCGTAAGGCCATATTTGAGGAAGTGGCCCGGCTCTTGGCGGCCGGGTTCATTATTGAAGTTTTTCATCCAGAGTGGTTGGCTAACCCAGTGCTGGTGCTTAAGAAGAACAACACTTGGCGTATGTGTGTGGATTACACGGATTTAAACAATGCTTGTCCGGCTGATCCCTTCGCTCTCCCTCGTATTGATCAAATCATTGATGCTACGGCGGGTTGTGAGCATTTGAGCTTTTTGGATGCTTATTCTGGTTATCATCAGATCAAGATGGCAGTTAAGGACCAGGAGAAGACGACTTTTATTACTCCATTTGGAGCCTTTTCCTATGTGTCTATGCCTTTTGGGCTTAAGAGTGCCCAGGCGACTTATCAGCGATGTGTGCAGAACTGTCTTCACAATAAGATTGGGCATAATGTTCATGCTTATGTGGACGACATTGTGATAATGTCCATAGAGAAGGAGACCTCGATAGACGATTTGAAGGAAACCTTGAATAATCTCTAGGTCTACAAGATGATGCTTAACCCGACCAAGTGCGTTTTTGGTCTGCCTGCAGGCAAGCTTTTGGGTTTTCTGGTTTCTAACAGAGGCATTGAGGCTAACCCGGAGAAGATCAATGCAATCACTTCTTTGGCTAAACCGGCGTGTATCAATGATGTTCATCGTTTGGCGGGTCGTATTGCCGCTTTAAGCCGATTCATAAGCCGGTTAGGTGACAAGGCCATACCGCTGTATCAGATGATGAAGAAGACAGCCGACTTCGTCTGGAGTGACGCTGCTAACGCTGCTTTTGAAGATTTGAAGAGACAACTAGCTGAGCCACCAGTCCTTGTTGCTCCCATTGATAAGGAGCCATTATTCTTATATGTGGCTACTAACACACGTGCCGTCAGTGTAGTGCAAGGAGGCTGGCAAGGAGCATCCGGTTCAATGGCCGGTTTATTACATCAGTGAGGTGCTTATTGAGTCCAAGCAAAGGTATCCACATTGGTAGAAGCTTGTTTATGGGGTGTTCATGGCAAGCCGGAAGCTTAAGCACTGGGTCATCCCATCACTGTGGTCAGTTTTGCTCCTTTAGGAGATATCATTCAAAACAGAGAAGCCACAGGATGAGTCGCCAAGTGGGCCATTGAACTTAGGCCTCATGGTTTATAGTATGTGCCATGCACTGCTATCAAGTCTCAAGCATTGGTAGACTTCATCAACGATTGGACAGAGCTGCACATGCCTGAAGAGAAGCCGGACAACACATATTGGACTATTCACTTTGATGGGTCCAGGCAATTGGAGGGCTCAGGGGCTGGAGTTGTTTTAGCTTCCCCTTGAGGTGACAAATTTTGTTATGTACTAAGGTTGTTGTTTCCCTGTACTAACAATGCAGCTGAATATGAGGCCTTGCTCCATGGTCTTTGGATGGCTAAGGAGATGAGCTTAAGCCGGGTAAGGTGCTTTGGCGATTCAGACTTGGTGGCTCAACAAGTATCAGGCAAGTGGGATTCCAAGGATCCCCTTATGGAGGCTTATTGCCGTGAGGTTGACGCCATTGCTGGAGACTTCAAGGGTTACCAAGTGGAGCACATTGATCGCACAAAGAAGGAGGCGGCTGATGCTTTAAGCCGATTGGGATCTCAACGTAAGCCGGTGCCACCTAATACCTTCTTGGATATTCTGCATAACCCTTCTGTCAAGTTGCCTACAGAGGAAGACTTAGTTGTTCCTGACCCGGAAGCACAATTGGTGGCGGCTCTTCACGTCATCCCAGATTGGACAGTGCCATACTTGGCTTACATGACCCGGGGCGAGTTGCCTGAGGATGAAACCTAGACAGATAACCCAGCGGTCTAAGTCAATGACAATTGCCAATGGAGAGTTACATCATCGCAGTGTCACTGGGACGTTTCAGCATTGTGTTTCTCTTGAGTAAGGTCAAGAAATTCTTCGTGAGATTCATGAAGGAGATTGTGGCCATCATGCTGGGTCAAAGTCCCTTGTGGCCAAAGCTTTTAGTCATGGATTTTATTGGCTGACAGCTCACGCTGATGCGGAGTATCTGGTCAGTAAATGTGATGGTTGTCAGAAGTTCTCAAGACGTGCTCACGTGGCGGCCCAAGAGTTGAGGATGATTCCAATTACTTGGCCATTTGCAGTCTGGGGGCTCGACATGGTTGGGCCTTTCAAAAGGTCCAAAGATAAAAAGACACATCTTTTGGTAGCGGTTGACAAATTTACAAAGTGGGTTGACGTAGAGCCAGTTAGTAAGAGTGATGCAGCCACGACGGTTCAATTCATGAAAAAGGTGATTTTTTGTTTTGGCTTTCCACACAGCATTATAACTGATACTAGTACTAATCTGTCCAAAGGCGCCATGGAGGAATTCTGTCAACGTGAGCATA
The DNA here is from genome assembly GCF_018294505.1 of Triticum aestivum. Lineage (NCBI taxonomy): Eukaryota > Viridiplantae > Streptophyta > Magnoliopsida > Poales > Poaceae > Triticum > Triticum aestivum. Next base: position 528,379,476 of record NC_057804.1, on the reverse strand, counting down.
TCTGGCTTGATGTTTCATCAGTAGCTCACCCCCAATCCAATGGTCAAGCTTAATGTGCCAATTAGGAAATCTTGAAAGGCATCAAGCCCAAACTTTTGGTTCCTTTGCAATAGAAGCCGGGTTGTTGGGTTGAGGAGTTACCTTTTGTGATATGGAGCATCAATACTACCCCCAACAGGTCTACGGGTTACACACCTTTCTTCATGGTCTACGGAGCAGAGGCGGTTTTACCCAGTGACATCCGGCATGACTCGCCCCGTGTGGCGGCTTACGTTGAAACTGATAACGAACAAGCTCGTCAGGATGCACTTGACCTGTTAGATGAAAAGCGTGACATGCCAGCAACCCGCTCGGCGATTTACCAACAGGACCTGTGCCGTTATCACAGCCGCCGGGTTATGTCCAGAACCTTTTAGGAAGGTGAGGGAGTCCTGGACTAGGGGGTGTCCGGAAAGCTGGACTATCATCGTCCGCCGGACTCCAAGACTATGAAGATACAAGATTGAAGACTTCGTCCCGTGTCCGGATGGGACTTTCCTTGGCGTGGAAGGCAAGCTTGGCAATATGGATATGTAGATCTCCTACCATTGTAACCGACTCTGTGTAACCCTAGCCCTCTCCGGTCTCTATATAAACCGGAGGGCTTTAGTCTGTAGGACACAACATCCATTACAACAATCATACCATAGGCTAGCTTCTAGGGTTTAGCCTCCTTGATCTCGTGGTAGATCCACTCTTGTAATACACATCACCAATATTAGTCAAGCAGGACGTAGGGTTTTACCTCCATCAAGAGGGCCCGAACCTGGGTAAAACATCGTGTCCCTCGTCTCCTGTTACCATCCGCCTAGACGCACAGTTTGGGACCCCCTACCCGAGATCCGCCGGTTTTGACACCGACATTGGTGCTTTCATTGAGGGTTCCTCTGTGTCGTCACCGATAGGGTTGATGGCTCCTCCAATCAACAACAACGCCGTCCAGGGTGAGACTTTTCTCCCCGGACAGATCTTCGTATTCAGCGGCTCCGCACTGCGGGCCAATTCACTTGGCCATCTGGAGCAGATCGAAAGCTACGCCCCTGGCCATCGGGTCAGGTTCGGAAGCCTAAACTTCACGGCCGACATCCGCGGGGACTTGATCTTCGACGGACTCGAGCCATAGCCGAGCATGCCGCACTGTCACGATGGGCATGATCTAAATCCGCCACCGGACAGTGCCTTGGTGGCCGCACATGAATCCGCTCCGACCCTTAGTCCGGAGCCGATCGCGCAGATCGAGGACCGGTGGCTGGACACCGCCTCGGGGGCTGCAACTTCCACGGCGATGGAGCCGAACACTAACCTTGTCCCTTACAAAGCTCGTGACTCCGAGGTGCCGGACTCCCTGCCGGACTCCGAACCTCCCGCGCCCCTGCCAATCGAATCTGATTGGGCGCCGGTCATGGAGTTCACCGCCGCGGACATTTTCCAATAGTCACCCTTTGGCGATATCCTAAATTCACTAAAGCATCTCTCACTATCCGGAGAGCCCTGGCCGGACTACGGCCAGGAGGGTTGGGATGCGGACGACGAAGAAATTCAAACCCCACCCACCACCCACTTTGTAGCCACTGTCGACGATCTAACCGACATGCTAGACTATGACTCCGAAGACATCGACGGTATGGACAACGATGCCGGAGACGATCAAGAACCAGCGGCTACAGGGCACTGGAAGACCACCTCGTCATACGACGTATATATGGTGGATACCCCAAAAGGAAGCGACGATGAGGAACAACGGGGCGCGACAAAGGATAATCCCGCTGATAAACAACCAAAACGGCGATGCAAGCGCCGCCCTAAGCCCCGCCTCGGCAAAGACAGCAGTCCTAATGACCCAGCGTTAGAGCAGGGCAAACCAGTGGACGACGAACATGCAACCAAGCAACCGTCCGAACAGGACGAATCAGATAATCACTCCAATCCCGGCGAAACCAACAGTCCGGACGACCTCACACCGGACACACCACCGGAGCATAAGAACCTTCACGGAAGACTCGTCGCCACCGCAAGAAGCTTGAAGAAGGAAAAACGGAAGCTCAAAACAGCGGAAGACATACTCAGAATGAGGTGGAGCAAAGTACTCAAGACCGCAGACAAATATGGCAATGGACACCAATCAAAGAGCTACCCGAAGCGCAAGCTGCTGCCAGAATTTGACGAGGAAGCCATAGAGCCACCACAGTCAAAAATTAAAGAAGCCACCTGGCCGGATAGACGACCAGATGACAGGCCAAAAGCGACAAGCGGCGCCGCACTCAAGCCGACTCATGATCCTAGGAAAACAGATGGCCTAGCCAGGTCCATTTACAGGCCAAAAAAGAGGGCCCCTGGAAGGATCACAACACGCCAAGTGTTCGAAGACAGCGGCACACCCAAATACAGGGGCGCCGCACACCCACTATGTTTCACCGATGAGGTGCTGGATCATGAATTTCCAGCAGGGTTCAAACCCATAAACATAGAGGCATACGACGGAACAACAGACCCTGGAGTCTGGATAGAGGATTACATACTACACATACATATGGCTAGAGGAGATGATCTCCACGCCATAAAATATCTACCCCTCAAGCTCAAAGGGCCAGCTCGGCACTGGCTCAAAAGCCTCCCAGAAAACACTATTGGAAGTTGGGAAGATCTCGAGGACGCGTTTAGAGCAAATTTTCAAGGGACTTATGTCCGCCCTCCGGATGCAGACGATCTAAGTCATATAACTCAATAGCCCGGAGAGTCAGCGTGCAAATTCTGGAACAGGTTCCTTATCAAAAAGAACCAAATAGTCGACTGTCCGGACGCGGAAGCCTTAGCAGCTTTCAAACACAACGTCCGTGACGAATGGCTCGCCAGACATCTCGGTCAAGAGAAGCCGAGGACAATGGCCGCGCTAACAAGCCTCATGACCCGATTTTGCGCGGGGGAGGACAGCTGGCTAGCAAGATGCAACACCAGCGACCCGAGTACATCGGAGACTAGAGATGGAAATGGAAAATCACGGCGCAGAAAGGATCAGCGCCGGAATAAAGAAAAAAGCCCAAAGAATACGGCGGTCAACGCCGGATTCAAAAGCTTGCAGCCAAACAACAAAACACTGGCTCTTAAGGATAACAGTGATGAGCTATCCAACTTAAACAAAATTTTGGATGGGATATGTCAAATCCACAGTACCCCCGGAAGGCCTGCAAACCACACCCACCGAGATTGCTGGGTTTTCAAATAGTCCGGCCGACTAAACACCGAACACAAGGGGCTCGACGCATCAAGCGACGATGATAAACCCCACCAACAGAGCACTGGAAAACAAAAGACTTTCCCACAAGAAGTCAAAACAGTTAACTCACTTCATGTTATATTACGAAAAAACAATGCGGCACCCGCTAAAATAAGTGCCGCACGGTCCACCCCAACGGAACCTCGAAGTTGGATGTCAAAACCAATCACTTTCGACAACCTGGATTATTCCAGAAGCATTCGAAACGCAGGATGGACTGCTCTGATATTGGATCCTATAATCAACGGACTACAATTTACACAAGTCCTGATGGACGGCGGCAGCGATTTAAACCTGCTATATCCGAACACAATCCGCAAGTTGGGGATAGACCTTACTAAAATTCGACATAGCCGCACTTCCTTCAAAGGAGTGACGCCATGCCCTTACGCCAAGTGCACAGGCTCCTTATTACTAGAAGTTGTGTTCGGGTCACCGGACAACTTCCGACGCGAAAAGCTAATCTTCCATGTCGCCCCATTCAAAAGTAGCTATCAAGCACTATTGGGGCGTGAAGCTTTTGTTCGCTTCAACGCCATACCACATTACGCGTCTCTTACACTCAAAATGCCCGGTCCACGTGGCATCATTTCATTAAGAGGGTCATTCAAAGACCCCGGACACGGCTAGACGAGTCCGGCATAAATAAGCTAGGGGCTCCCTAGCCGCACACCCCTTCACAGGGGGCTGCGCATATAAGCAACAATGGGCTAATATAGGCTCAGATTTATTAATTTATTAATATTTTTCTTTATGCACTTTTCGCACGATTTCTTTTCAAACTAAGTTCCTCTCTTTTTACAGATGAACACCATGCACACCCGTCCAGGATAACGGCACAACGGAGACACAGGCGCAGACGTGCAGTAGGGACCCGGTGCTAGGATTCTTTTCAGATTAAGACCCTGCGTAAACCTTTTTTACTGTCTCTTGTTGCTATAATCCCCTGGTTTTTTCATGATAACCAGAGAGGATACTGACGTTTTGGCATCGACCGCGTCAGAGGACCTCGCCCGTACCTGGACACAAGGGGCTTAGGGCATTGTTTCGCCCGTTATTATAAAGACCGAACACCTTAGGGAGTGTTCGGCGTCTCGAGTTAGGCCTTATATGCATCAGCTCCGAATCATGTCTTTGGTCAAATGTTGGGTTTGCCCGGCTCCTGTGTTTTGCTGCCTTACGTTCCGTATCATCGGCTAACGCGGCACCAGGAGAACTACTGCGATTGTGCCCCAGTTCGGCTGGGCGAGCACCTCAGTAGAGAAAGCCGAAAACTGACTGTCATGATACAGCGAGAGACTGGTCAACCACTCGATCGACCACCGAAATGTTTAGAATTCCTCCGCTTTGACGAAGGACCGTTTCCCAGTCAGGCACATACACGCCCCGAATTCGGAGAGCGCGGTGCCCCCAGGGGCTATATCGTAGCCCCACCCTCGAACTCCAATGGCTAAGTGAAAGTGATAAAGCGTTATAGTCCGGTTGCCTTGTTTGCTACGCTACCACCTCCTCAACAGGACCGAGACGTCGGATTAAGTGTGAAAATGCGCTATTTTCGCGAACACCCCCGCACCTTGTGCGTGGGGGCTGAAGCCGAAGACTGCCATCTTTCAGGTTATACACACATATACATAAACGGCCGCATAGGAGATATTTCAATACTTGAACGCACAAGTATAAAAAGTGATTACATCATAACCATTGTTTTACAAAATAAAACGTTCATTTGAACGTGACATTTTTGGAGCACTGCGACTCTATTACATGAGCACCACGCATAACTTCCCCAAAATAGTGCTCGGCGGGTAACCGGCTTTCGTCCGAACCCTGGGTCGCAACAGCGGCGACATCCATCTCTGTCCAGTGTGTCTTCACACGGGCAAGTGCCATCCGCGCACCCTCTATGCAGGCCGACCGCTTCATCGCCTTAATATGCGGCACCACCCCAAGAAATTGCTGCAACAAGCCAAAATAGCTCTTCGGCTTGGGCCTATCCGGCAAGACATGAGTCACGATATCTGTCATGGCAAGCCCGGACAACCTATTCAGCTCAGCCCATTCGGCCAACCGGTCAGTCAGTGGAAGTGAACGATCCGGACTATGGAATTGAGACCAAAACAGCTCTTCCGTCTTGTGATCCTTCTGGCCCCGGAAGTGCACAACGGCATCCGCCGCACTTGCCGCTAAGTCCATATAAGGACCGTCCGGACCCCACAGCTGGCCAAGTTGAGCATACTTAGGATCCGTGAACCTTCGGCGCAGCAGAAAGGGCTTGCCAGCCACAATGTCTCCGGCTTGGCGCAGCTCCTCCTTCATAGCCCGCATTGCAGAACGGGCATCCTTGGCTTCGGCGGTGGCCTTCCCCAGGTCTTCTCGCTCCGATAGGCGCTCCTTTTCAAGAGCCTCATTGCGGTCGGTAGCATCCTTTAATTTAACGGCCAGTTCGGCCATCTCTTCCCTGCTTCGGCAGTGTGCAGCCCTTTCGGCTTCTAACTCCTCGGCCGCCCTCGAGGCAGCCGCATTACTCCTTCTGGCTTGCTCCTTGGCTTGAGCAAGTTCTGCCTGAAGGCTCTCCACAGCAGCAGCACCATCTGCGTTAAGCACAAATATTGTAAGAGGTGGGCTCTGGCTCCCTTAATAGGTGACTGCGGAGAGAAAACTTACCTTGCGACTCGTCAAGTCGCTTGTTGACTAGCGCGATGTCTGCATCCGCAACATCGAGTTGCCGCATTAATTCAGCAACTCCATCAGTCCGGCTAGCCCCCGGACTATCCGCCACCTGCATAGGAAAGGTGACACTCAATACCTGCGATTTTGATCCTTGGCACGCTATCGCTTTCGACAACCTACCGAGTCTCAGGGGCTACTATCTATACATGGCGCACTTTCATGTGCAAAACTGTCAAAAAGGTGCGTCGTTTTTACGTACCTCAAAACCCGCCAGCAAACTCCTGACGGCATTATGCAATCCGCTTTCGGCGGACGAGATCCTTCCAATCACCATATTCATCAATGCATGGTGATCTTCTGAGATGGACGCCCTCTCAAGCAGATCCTTCAGCTCCCCCGGCCGAACACTAGTCGGCGCCGAACTCTTCGACTCTGCCGGGCTCGGGGATACCCTCCGTGACGACACTTCAGGCTCGTCCGCCCTATCTGACGGCCCAGCAGACAAAGGCGTCTCACTCTCCATCATCTGCGGACGAAGATCCCCCGAAGACGAGCTCATCTGAGAAGGTCGCAGATCCGAACTACAAGGTAAAAATTTCGGTTATCCTCAGAAGCACAAATAGGGATGTTTCTTATTAATGAACTCCCCCTTTTTCTACTCACGGCTCGCTGGAGGGCTGATTCTTTAGAGAAGACTGTGCGGCCGGGACCTCCCCGGACACAGGACCCTCTGGCGAAGATTTCTTCCCCTGCTTAGGGGCTTTCGCCTCCGGATTTTCGGAGGCGGTCCTCTTCTCCCCCTGGAGGGAGGGATTCTCGATCCCCCCTTCTTCAAGCGCCCCCTTGGGCGAAGCGGTAGCTCCTCCATTTTCCCCTTCGCCTTCTTCTGAAGGCGCAACCTCCAACATTCTGACCAGCACGGGCTCTGGCGCGGTCTCTGGGAGGGGGGCCGGACACCGTATCAGCTTTGCTTGCGCTATCCACTCCTGTTGAAGGATAACGGGTTAAAAGGCGAATTGTAGAAAGGCAAACAAACGGTACGTCCGAACACTGAGCTACTTACTTGAGTATTCGGGCGATTGCAGCTTAGGACGGCATCCTCGGTCAATTCTTGACACACCGCCTGTGATCCGAAGAACAACTTGTACATCTCCACGGATGTCGTACCCATGAAGTGTTGGAGAATCCGTGGTCCCTCCGGATTGAAATCCCATAGCCGGAGAGGACGGCGTTTGTAGGGCAGGAGACGCCTAATTAGCATAACCTGCATCACCACGACCAGATCGATCTCCCTCACTCAAAGGTCTCGAATCCGGCCCTGCAATAGGGGCACGTCTTTTGACGGCCCCCAATTGAGCCCTTGGTTGACCCACGACATCATCCGTCGTGGAGGTCCCGAGCGGAATGGAGGCGGCGGCTTCTGCTTGCTGCCCTTTGGAGCGGTGATATAGAACCACTCCTGCTGCCACAAGCCGAGCTCCTCTTGGAAGGAGCCCTCGGGCCATGGGGCATCGGCCCTCCTGCTTACGGCCGCCCCGCCGCACTCTGCTTGACGCCCCTCGATCATCTTCGGCTCCACATTGAAGGTCTTCAGCCACAGGCCGAAGTGGGGGGTGACGTGGAGGAAGGCTTCGCAGACAATAATAAACGCGGAAATATGGAGGATGGACTCCGGAGCCAAGTCGTGGAATTCCAACCAGTAGTAAAACATGAGCCCTCTCACAAAAGGATCCGTCGGGAAGCCTAAACCACGACGGAGGTGGGATACAAAGACGACATACTCGCCGGGCTCGGGGGTGGGGATGGCCTGCCCTTCGGCGGGCAACCTATGCGAAATCTCGTAGGACAGGTACTTGGCTTCTCGCAGCTTTAGCACGTCCTCCTCCGTGACGGAGGAGGGCATCCACCGGCCCTGAAGGTCGGAGCCGGACATTGTTGAAGGTCCGAAGCGCTCGAATCTGGGGCTCTGGGTGTTGGAACTTGGAGCAAGGAGAAGATTCGGTGGAAGATTGAAGAAAAGAAACGAGCCTTGGTCCTATTATAAAGAGGGAGAATACCAAGAGCCGTCTCCGTGACTGTTCGAGACTCGCCTTCGATAGAGGAGGCATGGCGACGGGCGCGGTTGGGTTACCCACGTCCGTATTGATGAGAATCCCGGAATAAGGGGAACACGATCTCTGCTTCGACAAGACGTGCCAAGGAAACCGCTTCGCTAAACGCGCTGAGGTGGTATAATAAAAAACGATTCAAGTAAAGGCTTGGTAGTGGCGTGACGTCATGCCGCGAAATACGTCAGCAGATCGAACTTGTGTACATTTTATTCTCTCTACGGAGGAATGTGGAATTTATTTTGCAGAGCCGGACACTATCCTGGTGTTCACAATCTTCTATGGATTATTTGGAGGAGGAACCCGCCTTGCAATGCCGAACATTATGCGCGCCGGACTCATCGTCATTGAAGCCAGGTTCAGGGGCTACTGAGGGAGTCCTGGACTAGGGGGTGTCCGGACAGCCGGACTATCATCGTCCGCCGGACTCCAAGACTATGAAGATACAAGATTGAAGACTTCGTCCCATGTCCGGATGGGACTTTCCTTGGCGTGGAAGGCAAGCTTGGCAATACGGATATGTAGATCTCCTACCATTGTAACCGACTCTGTGTAACCCTAGCCCTCTCCGGTGTCTATATAAACCGGAGGGCTTTAGTCCGTAGGACACAACATCCATTACAACAATCATACCATAGGCTAGCTTCTAGGGTTTAGCCTCCTTGATCTCGTGGTAGATCCACTCTTGTAATACACATCATCAATATTAATCAAGCAGGACGTAGGGTTTTACCTCCATCAAGAGGGCCCGAACCTAGGTAAAACATCGTGTCCCTCGTCTCCTGCTACCATCCGCCTAGACGCACAGTTCGGGACCCCCTACCCAAGATCCGCCGGTTTTGACACCGACAGAAGGTGACTTGGTGATCCGGCTCATCCAAGATCAAACTGATGCACACAAGTTATCCTCATCTTGGGAAGGGCCCTTTGTGGCCAGCACGAACTTGAACAATGGGTCATACTACTTTATCAATGTTTGAGAGCACAAAGACTCACGTAAGTCAGAGGAAGAGACCTGTCGGCCATGGAGTATCGTTCATCTTCAGCCTTACTACACTTGAGCCACCGGCTCTCATGATGTACATATTTTGACGATGTATATATTATGATAAGTAATAAAGCAGGACCTCTGTCCTTCTCATCCTCAATGATCATATGTCTTCATCATCATCTTTTCAAATGACCAACTGGGGGCTGGTCATATTCGAATCTAGCTTAACCCTCTTGGTCCGGCTCATGATCGTATTCGAATCTAGCCTTTCAAACTCATGATCACTAGGGGGCTTCCTGTTCAAACATAGGTCATATTCGAACCAAAGAGCACATACCTGTCGGTACCCTTTTGATCAACACACTGCCAAATTCACTAGGGGGCTTCTCGATCATGTTCAAATCATAGCTTAACCCCTTTTGGGTCCGGCTTTGATCGTATTCGAATTAGAGTCGTTAAAAAACTCTCAAGGTCATTTGGGGGCTTCCTGTTCAAACATAGGTCGTATTCGAACCAAAGAGAACATAGCTGTCTGTACCCTCTTGACCGGCGCAACGCCAAAGACACTGGGGGCTACATTATCGTATTCGAATCCTAGCTTAACCCCTTTGGAATGGTTTACTAATCGTATTTGAATCAGAAGCCTTGATTTTTTTTCTTTCTATTTGGCTTAAGTTTTGTTTGAAAGCAATCTTTGTTTTGTCTTGAGATCTTTTGGTTCAAAGGTTTAAGTATAAGCGTGGTTCAAATTTAACTCGGCTTGGTTTTGGACGATAAGTCGCCAACATATGACAATCATCATATATTTGGAAGTGTTGATTTATAAAGATTGGGTTATCACCCTTA